>NC_091191.1:9479907-9564907 GCF_040958095.1 Procambarus clarkii
TACCTCGCCTAAGTGAAGCTGCTAATACTCTATACCTATACTGTATACAATTACTTTAATTATTAACATGCCATTTTCCAGACTGCTATAGAATTGTTCTTGTCAGAGTTAAAAACAGGAATCTAATTATTAACTCTTGAGTATGTATGATTTGGGGGCAAAGAGTATGTTTTAATCTTTGCCCCAAATCATGGAATGTTCACCCACATCTTCTGACTTTCAAACAAGCCCCTGCTTTTATTATTATAAATGCAACTGATGAGCATAATCACTTGTCTTGGAAACAAAACACAGTACCTTAACATTAAGGTACTTGGGGCTATATTATCTATCAGAATATGGACATTATTTGACTTTTCCATGATCTGTTTCACCACTAAATTTGTTTGATTTTTACTTGTTTAAATGCACCACTGGAAAGAGCAGGACATGTTTTTATTACATGTTACATGTCTGTTACTTAGACATGTAATAAAATATAGTTGTTTTTTTGGGGGGCTGTACAGTATTTTAACGACTGTGACATTTTTCAGCTTTCCCAGTCAAAAGGTTAAAAGACATAAATAGCAGGTATTAATATATCCTGTACTTGAACAGTACTAGCATATAGATCTTACAGTAGTGGAACTTTGAACTGTGTACTACTCTACAATATGTTGATACAGAATTCTCTGCAGAAGCATGGCTCTGCAGAATTATTATGGTATTGTAAAATGCTTTGGTAATTTCTGCAAGTGATAACATTTTCACACACAATGTACTCTATATAAGCAATGAATTTTGAACATAATACAAATATAAAAAGGGCAACCTATACTCTACTGATAATATATTAATGATCTGAATCCCTGATCTGGATTGTCAAGCAGACAAATTCTTCCCGATGCAGGGTTTCTACACCCTGGATCTGGACTATTGAGGTTATACATCACCTGTAGTCCTTTGTAAAGAAAGGTAATCTACTGTACTTTTATAAACATTATATTTGATTCAACAGCATGTATACACTAGTGACTGTGTATGAGAACCTGCATCAAAATTTCCAAGAGTTTGTAAAATATGAATTCAATATAACTTTACCGTAAATTTTTTAGTAGTTTCATTGTTTTTATACCATTCTTAAAATTTCTTATACTGTACATATCACTGTGCAGTATTAATTGTTACATGGTATTGTTGTTAGCCATTTTATATTATTATCTATTGCTCGTTTGGTGGACAGTGTCAAATATTATTGATAAAATTATGTAAAATGAATGGAGGCCTATTGAGTTAGGCCATTCATAAAAAAATGAATGTATTGTATATGAAATCAAAATACACATTATAATAATTTTTTCTTGTTAATTTTCCTGTATATTATTACATTATTTTGAAACAGTATTAATGATAGTCCAACATTATACACATCATAATTAATTTAAGCATAATTTTTTCTGAATAATACATTAAATGTGATTTTAGAAATACTGGATACAGCAATGTATCCAATATTTGTAACTACTGTATTTTTATAATGCATTATACCAAATTAATGGCATAGAACAGTCTATGATCATATATTGGTATTGTATAAGATGTGTACAAAATTTTGGAGATAAGTCCAAATTGTTATTTCCAGCAAAGGAAGCACAATTATCAATTTTGCAATTTGGTAAAATACTCTATAGTACTGTACTGTAATTGCATGTTGGAAACATTCCTTTGAAAACCTTGTACAGACTGAACTTGAGATTATCAGCAATAATATAAGATGTTGATTATGTAATTCACCCAATTAAAACTGTCACAAGCAACCACTGAAATACCTATAGCACAATAGTCTGTTCTCATCACACAGTCGAGGATCTTGAGGTTGATCTCCAGGCTGGACTGAAATGATTGAGCACGTTTCATTTCACCTAACGTGCCGAGGCCTTGCCCTTGACTACATCCGATCCTATCTTAGTGACAGACACCAATATGTAACCATCAATGATACAACTTCGTCCACTCTACCAATTACCATTGGAGTGCCACAGGGCAGCATCTTAGGACCTCTTCTATTTCTTATATATATAAACGATCTGCCTAATGTCTCTAATATTCTCAAACCTATACTGTTTGCTGACGATACTACTCTTATCTATTCAAACCTCAACCCACATACACTAAATAATGTTGTGAATAATGAATTAAAAAAAGTCCACTTATGGATGTCAACGAACAAACTAACATTAAACATCGAAAAGACTTACTACATCTTATTTGGAAGCAAATCATCAAATGCAATTCAGCTACAGATAGACAACATTAACATCAGTAATAAAGATGATGGCAAGTTTCTTGGCCTATTCCTAGACAAGAGACTCAACTTCAGCACCCACATTCAACACATAACTAAGAAAGTCTCTAAGACAGTTGGTATACTCTCCAAAATCAGATATTATGTTCTAACTCTGCTCTCCTCTCACTATATTATGCACTAATTTACCCCTATCTTAATTATGGCATCTGTGCATGGGGGTCTACCACTGCAAACCACCTTAAGCCCATCATCACACAGCAAAAATCTGCTATCAGAATGATAACTAACTCAGCTTTCAGACAACACTCAGCTCCCTTGTTTAAATCCCTAAACTTGCTAATATTAACTCCCTCCACACATTCTCTTGTGTCAACTACATTTACAAAACCCTGTTCTTAAAAGCAAACCATGCTCTGAAACTCTCCCTGGACAGATGTAATAGGACCCATTATCACCACACCAGAAATAAATATCTCTTTGATATCCCCAGGGTCAACTTAATCTGTGTAAACACTCTATGCAAATTAAGGGACCTAGTCTATGGAACTCATTCCCTAGTGAATTGAAAACTGTAAAACTTTGCCTTATTTAAAAGCAAAACCAAAAAGTACCTAACTTCATCTATTTAGTTTCCTACACTGAGCTTTAAATTTGCTCTGTACCTAGTTGGTACCCAATCTCCTAATTTTTATGTAATATCAAACAACCTTATCATTGTGTTCATTGCTGTCTTCTTTTATGTGCTAGCCATATGCTGTATTGTGACTACCAATTTTTGTCAACTACCATTTTAAGCTGTCATTGCAATCAATCTTAGCTACCTATGTGCTTTAATATATTATACTGTACCTATAATTTTCTCTCATCTTTTTTTTTTCATTCCATGTAATTAATCTGTTATCATTTTTTTGTCTATAAATTTTGCAAGTGTTTACCGGGGTATTTACCGGTAGTAATTACAAGACTGTAATTACCATAATTGTATCCTCACATTCCGTATGTACATTCTTGTATATGCATAAATAAATAAATAAATAAATAAATAAAATTTTCTTAGATTAAGGACCTGTCCGAAACGCTGCGCGTGCTAGTGGCTTTACAAGACTGTAATTACCATATTTGTATCCTCACAATCCCAATGTACCTTCTTGTAAATGCATAAATAAATAAATAAATAAAGTATCAGTGGCCAGCCAGGTGGAGATCACAGGCTGTACAGTACTGATAAATTATGTAATTCACAGAGATACGTTGATAAATATTAATGTTTTATATTTTATTAAAAATACAGATATATACTTTGTTTCATCCGTTAAATGTAACAATATTTCAGTATATATATAAGCATAGTATATATAATTCAGTATATACAATATATAATAAGAGTGTCAGACCACGAAGGAAGAATTGAAACAGGAATTTCCTTTAGTACTTTCTTATATTAATACATCTTCAGAGCGAACCATTCCTTCTGAAGATGTATTAATATACGAAAGTACTTAGAGCATTCTATTGTGGTTTTAATATTGAACAATTATACATATACGAAACAGACAAATCTGGTGTCGGAAATAGTAAAAATATTAGTGTGCGATGTGATCAATGTAAGGGGGATATTGGGTGTGCCTCGTATCCCCTACAACAACAAGAAGTTCGAGAGCGATGAGGCCGCCACTAACTAGCTTCAGGATGTCGTCGAATCTAAATCAACAATATACTACCGCCGCTACTTTCTCGGAAACGTAAGTACCTGCCGCTTTACTTCTCTCACCCTGCCAAGCCTGGCCTGGCCTGACCTGGCCTAGCCAGACCTGACCTGGCCTAGCCTAGTCTGACCTGGCCTAGTCTGACCTGACCTGGCCTAGCCTTACCTAGCCTAGTCTGACCTGGCCTAGTCTGACCTGACCTGGCCTAGCCTTACCCAACACTAATCACCACACATGACAGCCCAAACGAATCGCAAATAAGTACACGTAACAAGTCATATGCCCGGACACACTTTCACCTTGGGGACTGAGTGGTAACTATTGTATAGAAGAGCCGGCTCCCTGAGAGTGGTAAGAGGGCGTGATAAGAGGCTAATGTGTGGTCTTGAAGGAAGTCGATAAAGCAGACAATTTTCAAAAGGAAGGGCAGCATAACGAGCAGACAGGAATGGACAGACAGTCGGTTATCCCATAATGTGTAATACGCCGCACACAGCATGGGTGGAGGGGGGGGGGGGTTGTAGCAGGGCACAGTATGGTGATGGTGCGGGTGAAGTACACACCCACTGAATTCCTGCCATCAATAATTGTTTTCATAACCATTAGAACAATGGCATCCCTCCAGCCACCATCCTTCCACTGACCCCCTCCTCTGGTCCTCCACCTCAGACAATAACCCCCCACACCCCCTCTCCCTTCCAGACATCAGCATGTCAAAATCAGTACCATAATGTGTTTAAACTATTTAAACTAAGTCATTGTGTATCTCAAGGTATCTTAATTCATTTGAAAGTGTACATGTGCATTCATTCATATACTCGCCTAATTGTGCTTGCTGGGGTTGAGCTCTGGCTCTTTAGTTCCACCTCTCAACCGTCAATCAACAGGTGTACAGGTTTCTGAGCCTATTGGGCTCTATCATATCTACACTTGAACCTGTGTATGGAGTCAGCCTCCACCACATCACTTACTAATGCATTCCATTAGATATAATCATATATGATTACACATAATCATAATCATTCTATACACATAATCATATATGTGTACGTCAACGTATACATACATGCGTATATATACCTCATATTAAAATACTGATAAACGAATGACCATGAACAAATTAATTTATAATTGTAGCATTATATATAATTTTAATAGACTAATTACGTGTTTATACATTTGAATGGTCCAGACAGGTGGCCAGCCTTGGACATATACGCTTCTGGTAGGCACAATGACCTCATGTTAGACCCTTGATAGATTATGTGAGAGAGAGAGAGCTGGGGCAGGGAGGTGCGTGCCCCAGGGAGATAATCCATGCCCATGCCCCGCCTCGAGGTCAGTTCTCGAGTCACACCAAGAATAACATTCGAGCAAGTTGTCCTGACCAGGATGTGGCATATTAGGGAGGGTTGAGGAATAGGAAGCCTGTCTGATAGGGCTCTTGGCAAGCAGCTCTCCCTCAGTCTACCTATCTATATGGAAGAAATGTATCTAGGCCCTCCTCCCCCCTGCCTATTCTCTCTCCCCCACCTTTCTTCCTTCATTTCCTCCCTCCTTCCCTCCCCCTCACTGGTGAGAGAGTAGGAGTGTGAGAGTAGTTAGAGAACTCGTAGTTCTCACGCTCGTGAAATTGTCTGCGACCCTGGAGGAGTAGAGCGGAGGGGGGGGGGGTGAAAGTAGGTGACGATGGAGGAGTAGAGGGGAGCATTATATGCAGTGAACGTTGGTGTCTATGGAAGAGTACATCATAGAGGAGGGTGAAAGGAAGGTGACGATGGAGGAGGAGAAGGGAGGGGGTGTGAAGGTAGGTGATGATGGAGGAGTAGAGGGGAGGAGGGGGGCAAAGGTAGGTGTCTATGGAAGAGTACATCATAGAGGGGGGTGAAGGTAGGTGGCAATGGAGTAGAGCAAACGGGGTGGGGGTTGAAAGTAATCCTGAGTTTAATTTTTTAGTTATATATAGTGACACCTCGACTTACGAATGAATATTTATGAACTTTTCGGGTTACGAGCCTAATTTCTTCGAAAAATTTGAATCGGGTTACAAACTTTGCCTCGGGAAAGGAGTTTGTTGATATACGTATGGGCTGACCTAGCGCGTGGTGGCATGGTGATCGCGCCTCAGTTTACCAGTGTCTCCTGCCTAGTAAGTATCGCGCCTGAATTCTTTGTAAAGCATTACATTTGTTTTGGGATTTTTGGCTATTTGAACATAAAATTTGTTATGATATATCTTGCCATGAGTCCCAAGAAAGCCAGTGGTAAGGTTCAAGCCAAGAAAACACATGTGAGAATGACCATAGAGGAAAAACAAGAGAGCATTCATAAACATCAAAATGGTGCACGGGTTGTTGAACTAGCTAGGCAGTACAACAAATCTATGTCAACAATATGCACTGTACTTGCTAAGAAAAGGACATTATGAACATTAAAGTGGCAAAAGGCATATCAACAATCCCGAAACAAAGAACACAAACACTTGAGGATGTTAAAAAGTTTTTATTAATTTGGATACACAACAAAGAGTTAGCAGGTGATAGCATTTCAGAGGCCATCATTTGTGAGAAACCAAGGCATTTGCATGAAGACCTTTTAAAGAAAACCCCTGGAACGAGGGGGGGGGAAAAGATGAATCAAGTTTGAAAATGTGAAAAGTTTGTGTGACAATAGAGCCTCGTGGAAAACTTTTGCTGTGGTCATTACCTGGTGGAATGCACCCAGGATGGAGTATTAGGGCTATACATCTTTTAAATCATAAAAGTAATAAACATTTCCCATCAACCTTACAAACAATATTAACCTATTTTCATGTATTTCCCCCATGTGCATTTTAACAAAGTTGCTAAATTGCCTTTATCATTCTGTAAAATTTCAATTACAGTACTGTATGTATAATTTTGTTAGTATAAATGGACTGAATATTCTGAAATTGCTATTTATTTTACAATTTCAGATTCAAAGGTGGTCTGGACACCCAATTTGGTCAGACAGGTGAAGAGAGCATTTAGGATAGTTCGAAGAGATGAAGATGGTCGCAATTGTGTTCGAAGAGGCAAAGGCCCCCCTTTGCTCCTGACATTATGTTCAACCATTGACCTCTGCACACCTAACACAAGGTAGGTTGAAAACTCCTCCTTCATGTCATTGGTACATTAGCCAGAAACTCAGGGCTCATGTAGGAATATCCCTAAAAAAAAAAAAAGTGGCCCCAACAATGCATCCTCCAAGTCTGGAGGATGAGCAGGAGCATTGTCGAGAAGCAGGACCTTGAGTGTCAAACTTTTCTCTTGCAGATATTTTTTGGTGGCAGGGCAAACCACTCCACATCACAGTTTTTCTGCACATCATATATTTTTTAAAACTCTTGGATTTTCGGAATGATACACGAGCAAGGGTTTAATTTTCAAATCGCCACACAGCACAAGAGTTAGCCTATCCTGACACAAGTTAGCCCAAGTTAGCTTGTGTCCGGGCAGTGACGTCTCCTCTTGGGTAATGTATGTCCTCTTCGGCAATTTTTTCCAGAATAGCTATGTCTCCTCACAATTAAACACTTGTTGTGGAATATATCCATCAATACAGTATCTACAAAATCTTTAAAATCATGAACAAATCTTTCAGCCCCTACTTTGTCTGAGCTGGCACCCTCACCATGCCTCACAACACTATGAATACCACGTCTTTTTTCAAAATTTCTCAAACCATCCCCTACTCACCTTAAACTCTTTCGTATCTACAAAACTCGTTCTAGGGGTTTTCTTTATAAGATCTTGCATGAAGATTTCATTGTTGACCAAACCACACACTGGAAATTGAATAGACGACGACATTTCGATCCGTCCTGGACCATTATAAAGTCGATTGTGATGAGATGAGGGAAGCAAGAGCATTAAGTAGGCAAGAGAGAGAGGTGAGGAGATGGAAGTATGTACGTATGTACATGAATAAAACATGTACATACTTATACATAACGTGTGTAAATAGTGTAATAAACACAATAACAGTATTTTGGGAGGAGGAATGTTGGCGAGTAATGTGTTGGAGGAGGGAGGGAGGACTGGCAGGGTGTGGCAGCTCACTCATGTTTTTTGGGCTCACCATACCAACATAGTGGATCGTTATGGTGAATACATACGTAGATGGGTATATACAATGTGTGTATATAGTGTAATAACAGCAAAAACACTGTTTGATTGATGCGCTAGATGCGCCCCGGGCGTAGGACCGAACCTGGCCACAAACCGTCGCCGACGGCGACCCATGGCCTCGGACAAGGCGAAGCCTGGCCCCCAGAGGCACCCAGGGAAACCCGGCGGGCCGGCGCCAGGGAGCCCCGGAGGAAAGGCGGGAAGGACGCCGAAACCCGCCCAGACGACCCCAAGGCCAATAAAAAGGAGACGGCCCCAAGGCAGAGCACAAAGGGCGTAGTGCCCACCACGCCTGGCCACATGGCGACGCCGGCAAGGGCACGCCTGGCCGCCGACGGGGCCCCGGGCAGGGCGCGCGCCTAGCACGCCGCGCGGCGGGGCCCCTTGGACACGGACGGGCACGGCTGGACGGGGCCCCACATGAGAGGAGACCGAACGCAGGCCACTAGGGACGCGGCCCAGGGCACGCCGACCCTAAGCCAGCCACGCGACCAGCACGGCACGGGGGCGCCCGGCACAGGCCCAAGGAGGGCGCCCCAGCTCTCCGGGAGCAACAGCAGAGAGCCCGAAGGACTAACTAAGGCGGCACACACGTACCGCGAGGGGAAGGCGCTTGGCACACGCCGCACTGGGGAGACCTGACTAGGGTTGAACAGAAAACCTCACCTTGGGTTTAGAAGTGTAGGGCAGGAGGGCCCTGCCGGAACAGTCTGGGGTGTCGAGGGCCCCAGGATGTCCGTGAGAGAGAGGTCAGGTACCGAGGCAGCTGGCGTGTTGTCCATCTCGTGCGAAGTCGGGCGGCCGGGGAGCGGTTGCGAGGGCAGCGGCGAGGGCAGGCGGAGTGCAGGCGGAGCTGTACCACTGTCAGTTGAAGGCGGCTAACTGCTTGTTTGTGGGGACAAACTGCCAGTTAGCAGTGGCGCCCGGCTTGCCTCTGAGTCGTACCAGGCCGTGCCAGGCCCTGGGGGGTATGGAGAGGTGGCAGGACTGATGACTCTTCTGGGCTGGTGTAGATGTATACTTCCAGTGCAGAGGTATTGAAGGTGAAGGGAAAAGGCAGTTCCACTGCTATGCAGGGGATTCACGTGACACTTGTGAAGCCACAGAAATTCTGGAGGCCCTACTGAAGCCAGTCCAAGTATTAAATAAAACCCCTGAAGTACGCCGGTGAAGGGTAAAGTGAAGGGTGAAGCAAGACCGTATGCCCCAACTTCAGGCACACACAGAAAATCACGTTTTGGTCCCGCCTCTCAACTGTGTATTTGAAGTTGGGGCGTATGGTGTTGAACTGCTTCTTCAGCCTTCACCTGAGTGCTTGTAGGTCTTACGTAAGACGTTGACTCAAGGAGGGGCCTCAAAACTTGCTGTGATTTATGGGGAAATCCGGTTGTAAGACTTTTACAAAGTCAGTAATATACTGTGGTAGAGTATGCAGCTGCCAGTGCCTTGGGCAAGGGTTTACGTCGCATCACAGCTCCAGTGGATTTTCTGCTCGGTGTATATCAGGTTGTGATTTTGTGTGTGTACCGTATTGTTATGATCGCCGTGTGATAAGTCCTTTCTGGCCTCAAGAGTCATTTTTACCCACCTAGAAAGATTGCAGATGGCCAAAGCAGTTATTTAAGTTAAGAAGGGACAAGTCTTAAACAGAATTTTGCATAATATTTGACTGTAAAGGGGTAAATTGAGGTAGATTGAAAAACAAAATGGTGAACCGGGCAGGCGGTACTCACAATTAGGCGAGTACACTCGGGAACTTTTAAAGTGCAACCAAACATGCTTAGGCTCTCACAACAAGAGGCGAGTGGTGGTGGCTCAGGTGCTCAGCCAATCAGAGCACCTAAGGAGGGAGGGCAGGAGTGAGAGGGGGGTGGTATGTGGAAGTTTGGTGACAGTTGTGTGTAGTTTGTTCATCTTCATTGTAAGTTTCATGGCTTGGTGTGCATTTCCCTAGTAAATTTAATTCGGGAAAAATTCAGGTGTTTGATTTTTTAAATCAACTTTTTTAAAATGTTGAGTTGTTAAAGCCTCAAAGTGCATGGAGTTGGTTTGGGAGTATGGCATCCTCATGCTGTTGCGTGCTCGCGTGAGGTAGCAAAGGTGATGTAAAGTTGTGGGGTGTACATGCTTGGGACGATCCTCATCTCGGGATGGCTGGTGTTAGACCTGCGTGGTTTGTCGGTTGTTGAAAAGCCATTGTCATCCTTTGCTGTTGTGGTATTGATTTTACATTGTTCATCTTGTAATTAATACTGTAGTGCGATATCTAGGGCTACCATTTGTAGGTTTAAAATGTCTAATACAAACAGTTTGTCCAATGAGTTTTAATAGGAAATATCATCCACCAAGCACCATTGTACAATTATATTAATACCTGCACGGTGAAATGCTCAAAGACCCTTTCTTTATTCAGTGTTGTCACATACCTCATGGGGGTATGGATAGGCAAACACTCATTCGGTTAAACTTGCCTTGTAGTATTTTCAGAGCTCAGTAATTTGGAATCTGGTTAGCACTTTGCAAATAAATTGACCTTTAAAAGTGAATTCCTATTTAGGTTTAAAACATCATACCGAATGAGAAACTTCGGATTATATAGCCGAACACCAGAAATGTTGTTATTCAATTTGGTTGCCTAAAGCACATTCAAGGACTACACATTACATGGCATTCCAGGATTCCTCTATACCTTGCCTTATGCTGTAAACATTGCCACAACCCTGTGTTTTATTGATTTAAATGGCCACAGGGAGGCATACAACACTGCAGATTATGATGTCATTAGTTATCCACTGTGCTGACAAGTGGGCTGACTGATGTTCGTTGACACCTGTATCGTGCTTCAATTTAATCGCCAGGAGATCACCCTCTCACTAGACTCGTCTGTAGGAAGTACAGTATAGTATGTCAAATTACCTTGGATCATAAATAGCATAAGACTTGGGGGTAGGAGAGGGTTGCAGTGTTTGTCATGGCTCTCAGTTGTTCCTGGTATTAGGCAATTTAGGTTCTGGAATCATTTTTGTTGGGCAATGTTAAACTTTTTCGAAAGTAGATGTTTTTCTGAAAGGGAAGGGGGGGGGGGGGGAACCTCTATGCTTGGATACAGTTATCTAAGTCAGGGGTCTCCAACTTTTCAATGTAAAGCGCCACATTATATATTTCCCATATTTATGCGGGCCGGGAGGAATAAAAAATGAAAAAAAAACAAAAAAACAAATCAGTGCCAGTAATTTAATTTCCTCAAATATTAAAGTATAAACATGGAAAAATTCAAACATATCTTTTTGGAAAAAATCAGGGTAAACTAAATAGATTCCTGCCTTTAGTTTTATGCAACCAAAGTAGTGTGACGAATGATACTGTTGTTTTGACTTCAAAAATTTCATTAAAAATCAGGTTCCAGATTAGATGAGCCAATTGTAAGAATTGATTTCAAGTGATCATCAGACAAATTTGCTCGATAGTTAGATTTCACATACTTCATTTTGGAAAAAGTTTGTTCACAACAAGTATGTTGAACCAAAAATGGACACAAAACTACAAGCAAACTTTATCGAATTTGGAAACTGATCTGGCTGCAGGCATTTATAAAACTCAATCAGATTTCCTTCTCTATACTTATCTTTCAGTCTGTCATCTGCCTGGAGATCAATAATTTCCATTTGAAATTGAGTTGGAAGATTTTCAGCATTGCAGTCAAATGGATTATGAAAGAGCCTGATTTCATTTGCTTTGGCATCAAGGTCAGCAAATCGCTTCTGAAACTGTTTTTTTCAAATCTGAAATTATTTCCTTTGCAAATGAAAAAGGAAATTCAACTTTACTTCCTGCATGAAATTTTTCACAACATGGAAAATTGAGCAAAATTCTTAACCTTCACCTGGCCTTCAAGTAGTGCAAGTTTTGCTCTGAATGCCTTGACATGAACAAAGTAGTCACTGATCAAATTTGTTTTGCCTTGCAATTTCAGATTCAAGTTATTCATATGAACCTGTCATATCTGCAAAAAATGCCAATTTCCAAATCCATTCACATTCTGATAATAATGGCTGAGGGTTATTTTTCTCTGTGAGAAATAAATCAATTTCTAATCTGAGCTCAAAGAAATGCAGCAAAACCTTTCCACAACTAAGCCATCTAACTGCTGTATATAAGGCAAGTTAACAAACTCCGCATCAATTCTTTCAAGAAATCACGGAACTGGCGATGGTTGAGTGCATGAGATCTAATGAAATTAACCACAGAAACAACAGGTTTCATGACACAAGACATATCAACATATTTTAGGCACAATGCTTGTTGATGGATAAGGCAATGCAGAAAAATGGGTTTTGAGCCTCCAACCTCACAAGCTGTTGTAATTTGCCCAACCAAACCCTTCTTTGTCCCAGACATATTCTTTCCTCCATCAATTGTCACACACTGCACTTGTTTCCATTCCAGGTTATATTCTGTCATAGTTTTACTTAGTTCATTGAAAATGTCCTCTCCAGTTGTTGTGGTGTGCATGCTGTGAACTGATGCTAATTCTTGGTTCACATTAAATTCACTATCAACACCACGAATGAATACTAAGAGCTGAGAAGTATCACACACATCAGTTGATTCATCCAACGCAAGAGAATACCAACAAAATCTTTTTGTTTTTTTCCTTTATTTGCCGAATTATGTCGCCTCCTAAATCTTCAATTCTACGAGCAACAGTATTTGACCCAAGACTTATCATTTTGAAGAGGTTTACTTTTTCTGGACATACCTCTCCTGCTGCTTCCACTATACACTCTTTTATGATACTACCATCAGTGAAAGGTTTTCCTTTTTTAGCCAACACATAGGCAACTTTGTAACTGGCTCTAGTTGAAGTTTCATTTTCAGATTTTTTCTTACTGAAAACAGCTTGTTGAGAATGCAGACTGTGCTGAAATGATTCAAACTTTTTAGTGCGTTCTGCTCCTGTGATGTGAGAATAACTTGAGCCACGTTTAGATTCATAGTGCCGACGAATATTGTATTCCTTCAGAACAGCAACACTGTCTCTACATATTATGCATAAAGCTTTATCATTTGCTATCACAAAAAAGTACTTATCTTCCATTCGTCATTGAACCGACGGCACTCAATGTCCACTTTTCTTTTCTTTATCTTTTCCATATCTGAAAACATAAGGGTAAAATAAATGAAATAAATTCTACAGGAAAAAAAACAGCTTGTATGTGGTGTTAAAAAGCATAGCATATTATTATAAAGTGGTAAATATTATGGCAACAGCTTTCGTTGATAAACTTAATGGTTATCATTTTAACTATTTTAAACATGCAATATTTTTGGCTACAATAGTATTATTGCTATTTTGTATAACTAAGATAAAGGCATTGTCAAAGTACAGAGAAAAGAATATTGTACAGTGTTTGTGCTCCCTGAAACGGAAGCAGCGAAGCCCCACTCGCCCTCCATCCCCACAATATACAGTTATACACAACTGATTGGTTGTAATGCACAACACATACCTACCAGTATTAGTATCTGTGCGTCACACTATCGAGAGAGAGGAAAACTGACTCGGGTTGAGCGCCACCAGTCAGCAGCCCCAGCTTTGAATAATTCTGCGATGCCATTCGTACCATAATTATTTTTTCAAGGCCACCACACAGGGATTTGTTTGGAGGGCCGGATGAAATTATGTGGCAGGCCGGATGTGGCCCGCGGGCCATAGTTTGGAGACCCCTGATCTAAGTGAATACTTAGATTTATACAGTAGAATAACTACCTTCTTTTCCTTAGTCAAAATGGTTGCTTGTTTATTTCTAGGGACTTGTATTTTCTTTTATTTTTAACTGCAGCAACTTTCAGTGAATGATAGATTCTTACTGAAAGGACCTTTACTTCATTGTTGTTGCTTTATGGTCATCTCATTGTGTACAGGGATTCCGCGAAGCTTTTGGGGTTAGTGTTTGACACTCGTTTGTCTTGGTCAGCCTTATCTCTTGCCTCCGAGTTGAATGCTCTAAGGCCCTTAACCTCCTTAAGGTTTTGTCCCATACTTCTTGGGGAGCGGATAGAGAATCAACTACAACCACAACCTTTGTGGTTGTAGTTGATTCTCGTAGTGCCCTCATGGCTCTAGGGTCCTTTAATCCTGTCCATCCGGTGGTCATTGAGATTCAACATTGGCTGTTTCTTATTTCTAGTAAATTTAAATCAGTAGAGTTTTGCTGGGTTCCCAGCCATATTGGTGTTTCAATGAGCGTGCGGATGCTGCCGCTAAGGAAGCTATCCGTTCTTGTCCCATCTCCCATAAAGGTATTCCTTATTCCAACTTTTATCCTGTTATTCATTCTTCCCTGTTGGCAGGGTTGTTGGTCCTCTGTGGTTGGTAACAAGCTGCATACTCTCAAACTTAGTGTGTCCCCGTGGCCTTCCTCCTACCACCGTAACCGGCGGTGGGACACTGCTTTGGCACGGCTGTGGGTTGGTCATACCCGCTTAACCCACGGTCACTTAATGGAGCGCCGCCCTGCTGCTTATTGTCCGAATTGCGTTGTCCCTCTAACAGTTGTGCATATCCTTGTTGAATGTCCTGACTTCCAGGACGAGCGTGTGTCTTGCTTTCCGACCGTCCCTCGCAGTCACTTGTCCCTCAATAGAATTCTAGGTGAATCGGATACTTTTGATATCGTTCGCCTTGTGCGTTTTTGTTCTCGTATTGGCATTCTTGGTGATATTTAGCGCCCTCTGATTATTTCGCACTTTGGTACCTTACCTTCATTGTTGTTTCATTTTAATGTGGTAGTTGTGATATGGATTGTTCTGGCTCACGTGCAAGGTCTTGGATTTGTTTGTTTTAAGAAATTGCCAGTCTTGTTACTATTTGTAGAGTTAGAGATCTGCATTAAGGCCTCAATATTATATTCTTTATTTTTTTAATAACATATCAGCAATTTTTGTGGTTGGTAATATTTAGATTAATGTCAGTGATGTAAATGACAAGGGTTAAGACCCCTTGTGGTATGACAGCATTTTTCCCAGTCATTTCTTTCATTTGTTAAAGGGTCCTCGTAACCATTCTTTTGTCCTTTCTACCATGTACCTGTTTGTTGCTTCTTGGTCTTTCATTTGGTACTTTGGCTATTAAAACAATGGTCTTTGGTAATGTTGCAATTACCATTTCTAAAAAAAATGAGCAGGTTCATTAGGCAGGGTTTGTTTTTAGCAAACAGTTTTACAAAAAAAAAAAAAAATTCCATTCCTTCAGGACCTTGCAGATGTTAGGTCAAACTAATTGACAGTAATCTGTTTTGCCCCTTTCAAACAATGATGGTTTTAATATAGGTAAAATATTTCAGAATATCTGAAGTTTGGCAGACAAATCATTTAAGAGCTTTGATTAAATTTAAGTTACCAAAGACTTTGTGAAAACCATGTTGTATAGATGCTTCAGTGTCACTTTTCTAATGTTTTGTAAATTTAACAATGATCTTTAGTTAATTTAATCATAATTTGTACAAAGCTTAGGTGTTGCATAGCTTTAAATTCTTTCAAATATAAAAACTAAAATATTGACTGAAGTTTCTTCCACTTCAATATTTCAGACTAATTTGCAATATTTGTTAGTTTATGTAAATTGAATAGGTAGTCCACTTTTACATCTTTTCAATGCATTTTGCATGCACCTATGTAACAAGTTACAAATAGGTGTAAATTTTACCAAGTATTTATTTTCAAAGTAAAAAAATTTCACATGTTTAAACATTGCATCAATAGTAGTAAACAATAATTTCCAGCATAATTTCAGGATAAAGTATATAAAGTAGTTTCATTAAAATTGTTTTATTTAATAAGTTTTACATATAGTATTTATAACATCTAATATTTATTACTGTTTCAGGTTGTGGGCCAGATGCTCCTAGATGAACAGAAGATCCAAAAGGCCAAGACAACTCCAGAGACAATCACCTGTAAAACAACAATAAACATTAAATAGGGACACTACTTTTATTATCACCAATGCTTAATAATAAGTCAAAAAAATCCTAACATCCTATCTTTTAAGATAGGCTCAGCAAGGCCTATCCCTTCCTCTGATTTCAGTGCAGAGCTTGTTCCCTGAATGGGTGCATTACATCCACCACTTTAGTGCCCTCAAAGCACTGTACAATGCATGCCAGGCACTAAAGTTTTAGATGCATCCACCCATTCAGCAAACAAGCCCTGTGACAATTAACAATGTAACCATTGTTAAGGGTCCCTAAACCTAAGCAAATCTAGTCCATCTATTAGATGGGTAGTAGAGCAAAGCTCTGAAAAAGCCATGCCAGGAAAATCTGCAGGACTGCCTGGTCCCCTTTTATGAAATGGGGTAGGATCAGTACAAACTGCATCAATCCCTGTGGGTTGTAACAGTAGGACATGGTTACACACCTATAAATGGACTAGATAAGAGAATTAAGATTAGGTCATTGATATAGCTAAAACATCAAATTCAAGCTCACCCACTTTTGTAGATTTCCTTTTGCAGAGTAAAGGAGCCTCACTCCAAGCCAGTCCATGCATCATAATCACTTTCACCTGAAAAAATATTTCAACAAATTAATTTCAGATTTAAAGCCAATCTTGCTTTACTTTTCAAATTAGCATTCAGTACTTTACAAATTCAGATGGAAAAAATTTCTTTAAGGAATTTACCTTTCCTACATATTCTAGTAGCAGTAGTAAAGATCTAATTTAGCAATATAAATATATATGGAATCAATTTGCCAAGTTTCAGTAAATGTCATTTGAGAAACTATCCAAAACTGCACTTCAATGGCAATTTACATTTATCTTTAGCCAATGCTATATTGTTTAAGTTAATACTATTTTTTACTTTTATGCAAATCTATTCAGATTAACCTTTACTACAACTCACCTGATTCTGTTTAACTCTTCCAACTGACAGAGGGACTTCTGGACTTTCCAAACCACATTCTGGAAAACTATATAAATTTAAAACCAAGCTAAAGTAAACATTGAATATTTTTTTTACTTTCAAGGGAAAAATACCATCACTTAGAACAAAACTTTTCCTGCCATTAACTTTGACTCATGATTACCCTTAACAGTGTTATACATTTATAGATTAAAGCGTATTTAACAAACATTTAATGTTAACTAAACAAGATTTATATTTCATTAAAATTATTAATAAAACACCCTCAACTATGCTGTTTAAGATCTAATGCCCCACATTGCAATTTTCACAATTTCAACATACCATTCTATTAAATACATTCCTGAAAGGACTAAACTTGCACATATTGTACCCACTAGCCTAAGCCTAGACTTCCATACCCTAATATTTAATAGGTTTTTAGCAATTAACTTCTACCCTCTAATTCCAATGTACACAACACTACTTACTGTAGATCTGCAAGTATTTTCCTGCAGCTCTTTGTTGCCAGGACCTTCCACAACCTGTCATGTGAACAGTAAATATTACTAAAAAGTTATATGCATAGCAATGTTATTTTGTTCATACCTGAACCACCAGTTTAACAGTTGCTGTTTTAAATGACACACTAAGTATCTTGTTGTCCCATCTTAATTACAAACAAAGCTATAGTCATTTCAAGTCAACATCCTATACAAATTTTATTTTCCAACAACTTTAGTCATGAACATTTTTCTGAAACATTGCAAACAAACTTTAATTTAAGAACCATGTATAACATTTGAATAAAAGCAATACAAAACATATATACAATTTATTCTTTTGCAACCACTGCTTACTACTAGGACAAATTTATTCTGTTGAATTATGTACCAAGCTTTTTAGTCTGAAAATTCATAATTAACCCAACTATACTACCAAGACAATGTGATTTTACTAAATTTAGTAATTTTCTCCCCCCCCCCCCCTTTCCAACTGTTCAGTGTCAAAAGGGAGGGGGGGGGGTGTCCATTTACTGTACCACTTACATTTTAGTGTGGGCTTCATCCACTTAGCTGGAACATTTGTGCCAGCTGCTGGTAGGGGAGGCATACCATGTGCCAATTCAGGAAGCTTTCCACGTTCCTCACTGCATGTCAGCTCAGGACCTCACTACCATGTTGGGAGGCAGTTGAAGACTAACCAATCAACATCCCAGGCTGGAGAGCAGTGCCACCTCGGGGAGAATTTACCACCTGCAAAAAATTTAATACTCTTAACAATCTACAACATCTATCTCATCTTTACCTAGCCTCCAAACCTTACATTTGTCAGCATTAAACTGCATCTGGTAGTCTTAACCATTTCAAAACTATATAGGGCATCGGTATTTTTTATTTGCCAATTCGGCAACTATTGCAGTCTAAACCATAATCTTGCGAATAACCGAGGTCCAAGGAGAGCTTTTAGGCACTACTTACAACACTTCCTCCAACTTAACCCCATTTATACTAATTTCCTTTGGTATAGCCATGACCTAATCAACTTCAGTCAGCATTCCCAATGATCCGAGCCCCTATCAATTTTGCGCCACTATCAAAATCTCTGATGAAGTCAAGGTACACAAAATCACAAACCTTATCACCATTTCCTCAACTATGCAACCTAATCCATGAACATTTAGTAATAAAACTATGCGATTCATGTATCTAGTCATGTTTCTCAGAAAGAGTAGAGAAATGGCACTTGCAATGTTAGATTCTAGTAACTTTCCTCACAATAGACTAATCTAATTGGTCACTAACTTAAGCGTTAAAGTTAACTCAAACTTTTCCTTTAAAACTTGCTATATTAGGAACTTTCCACGACCGGCCTTTACCAGACATAATTAAATAGGGTAAAAACGGTATATTAAATGCAGTAAAACTACGGTAAATTCAATATGATAAACTTGCATTCTTTAAGCAAGTAGTAAGTGAACTAAACTAAATGTTAAGCACCTTGGCAAACCACTTCGTTCTATTCAATTTCTTTATTTAATCACTTTGTCCGGCTAGAATTTTTAGATTAGATTAAAGGAACACCCTCCCTGGTAACGGCTGAACTAGTTAACCAAATACAAATATTTAGGTAAAATACTTTCATAAAACCCGTCTACTTCCCCCACCAGTAGACTTGTTCAGCTAAAGGCATAATGTAATGTTCCACTTTAGTAAATAAACACTTAAAAAAACACTACCCCATCTGTGTAGTTACAGGTTACCTGACATTCTACGCTTAAAATAACCCATCTATTCCCCATAATTGTTCGATATAACTTACCTCTCACCCGCTGGTCGAGTACACAGCAGTATATATCCTCCTCCATCACTCACCGCGTCGATACTATTTCACTCGTTCCGCAAATTGCCTCAAATCACCTGCGTTGTCCATAAACATAGAAGAGCAACTGACCGTAACACCCGTATAGAGATCATCATATAACGTGGGAACATTAGTAGTACTGCTGTCAAAACATAGATGGCGCCAGGACAAACGGTAATTCCTCCAGGAACATTCGGGTGGCCTCCATGGGCCTTAAGGGACGACCAGGAGGCCTTTTGGGCCTCCAGGGGGACCTCCACGCACCTCCACAGATATCCAGGGAGCCTCCCTCCCGGAGATATTGCATATCTCTTACCTAATTTGTATTATGAAATATGACATGATAGTGCGTTACAGACTTCAGTTAGGAAATAATTGGACTTGTAATGTGATTACTGATCCATCTGTATCCCAGTCATTTTACTATGTTAATTTTATGTAATTTATTCTTAAGCTTAATAACATTATTTAAATGTGCTAAATTTCCATTTATATATATATATATATATATATATATATATATATATATATATATATATATATATATATATATATATATATATATATATATATATATATATATATATATATACAGTATATATATATATATATATATATATATATATATTATGTTTCCAAATTTCTGATGATATACAACATATTGTGGTTTATAATTAAGTTCTTATTAATAGTGATCCTGCATCAAAATTAACAATGTTCAAATTCGGTTTTGTATGTTAAAATTAACTACATTTTTATGTTAATTTCTTTCTGTAAATAATGATGATAAAGTGCAATAAAGGTATGATTGAGACAATGTTAAATCGTTAAATCCTAAATATATCTTGAGTCTTATACTTGAAATATTAAATGAACATATAGTGTGTAGTGTAGTGTTTCAATTATTATTAAGAGGGAAGGGTTGGGGGTAATGGTTCATATGTCCACATTCGAATGCCCCTCTTCCCAGGACTGGGGGTGCGGGAGTGTACAATAAACTATACCCACCTCCGGCAGCAGCTTGTCGAAGGCGGAAGTGGAGTCTAGGCCGTTTGTCATGAAAATTATAGTGTGATGGCTCTTATTTTTATTATGGGTACATAATATGATTATGCCTTTATTCTTAATTTATATTACAATGCTGGTAAAATACACTTCTTGATGAGTATGGAGTACAAATGAACTCATTTTGTACCCTATACTCACAGGATGAGTATAGGGTACACAATAAACTACCACTCACATCATGGGTATGGGTTGCACAAGAAACTATCGGAGAGCAGAGTATGGAAAGCAAAGTAAACAAAGATTCACACGATGAGAAAGGGTTCCACAATGTCCTATGACTCACAGGATGAGTATGAGGTGCATAATAAATTACCATTCATAGGATGAGTATGGGTTTCACAATAAACTAAAGGTAACAGGATGAGCATGGGTTGCACAAACTATTGGTAACAGGATGGGTATGGGTTGCACAATAAATTACTGTGCTAGGATGAGTGTGAGTAGGATATATATATAAACATATTGTGGTTTATAATTAAGTTCTTAATAGTGATCCTATCCTGCATCATAATTTACATAATATATATATATATATATATATATATATATATATATATATATATATATATATATATATATATAATTAGGAAGTAATGTTTATTTGGGTAAGTTGTCAGCTTATATGAACTAATAGCTAGTGTGGCTTGTATATGGGGTACATCCGGTGTCTTACCCTCGACGGTACCCTCCTTACCCTTATCCGCGGCGGTACCTTTATGGTCAGGAAGCCACGGATATTTACAATGGGGCTCGGTCAGTCAATATGATTCCTTTGACATCACTAAACTAACTCTTATGTATTCTGTTCTCGTATTGACAATTTGAATGACATCAAGAATATTTTGAATATCTTCTGATATAGATGGTGCTGTAGTTGATTGTTGTTCATGACAAGTCCAATGGGTCATTAGCATCGCTCAGATTAGTGGGAAGAAATTCTTGCTGCAACAATGTGTGTTCTCAGAGCTAACTAGGGTAACTAAAATACTTATTTCCTAAATAAATACTTTAATTGTAAATATTTGAAAATATATGGTATGTATCAGAATTTCTGACGATATAAAACATATTGTGGTTTATAATTAAGTTCTTAATAGTGATCCTATCCTGCATCGTAATTTACATAATATCTACTTCTGTTTTGTGTATTAAAATGACTACTTTTTATGTTAATTTCTTTCTGTAAATGATGATGATGATGATAAAGTTCAGTAAATGTAAGTAAGAACATAAGAATGAAGGTAACTGCAAAAGACTTATTGGCCCATACGAGGCAGCTCCTCGTATGGAGCTGCCTTTGATAAGTAATTACCAAAGAAGGCACCAAGCCGGGAAGGCTGTGTAGCACAATCAAATAAGTCAACTGCTCCTGAAGAGGACGGTATTACTTACAGTTTACTGAGATTAGTCTCACAAGTACCAGGTAATCCACTTTTAGTGTTGTACAGAATGAGTTTAAGTGAAGGAGTATTACCTGATGATTGGACAGTGTCATTGTTCCCATCCCCAAAGCACACTCAGATAATTATAGACCCATATCTCTAACATAATTTTGTCTATTAGCACAGTTTTCGGCGTGAATGCATTTTGGTTCTACAAGGTAGCCAACTCCATCAAAATATTAAATATGTACCCAACTCAATTAACGATTAATCAACCAGTTACTCCATGGGATAACTTGGATCTAGCAGTTGATTTTGTAAATGCACCCAAGAAAGATAATGTACACTCTACATTATTAAAACAGTTAACACTGTGAAGCATCACTGAAAGTACTCAGAATATGGGTAACGATGTGTATCAGTGGTATACCGACGGTTCTGTAGAAGAAGGTGGACGATGTACCGGATGTGCATGTAATATATTTGAACAATCTTCTCTCTTACATACATGAATGAAGCGCTATGCTAAACTGTGTAATTACTATTTGAGTACTGGAACACTTGATGATATATTGAACTTGTACCCTAGATTGACGATGTAACGTATCAATTATACAATGAATGTATGTGATGTAACTCTATAACCTGAGCTTGTGAAAGCACCTTAATCACCTTCAGTGATTAAGTGCTTAATTGCACACTAGTTTCTCTATCAGTTATCTCACCTTGTCAGAGTAAAAGAGACAAATATATGTGTATGTATGTGTTCAGAATTCAATTTCACCTTTGTAAATGCACGTTAATGACACTATGTAAAAGACACATCGAACACTTTATGTAGGGCATACGTAAATCTGTGTATTTATGTATTTACGTATGTAGCTTAGCCTAGCATTTTAAAAACACTACAATCACCTTATGTGGTTGATTGTTCAATAAATCCCTGAACTATATGTTTAACAAATCTCTAACCCTATCAATGGAGTTAGTTTAGTTCTTATATTATGCACCCTATACCCATCTTGTGGGCGGTAGTGGAAAGGGTTAGAGTCCATGGCGGACTGAAGAAAATGTATATATGATGGTTAGCATTGTTAATGTGTGGCCACGTCTGTGGTAGAAAATAATACAAAAAAATCAAATAAAGGTATTATTGAAACTTTATACGAAAACATTAAATCCTAAATATATCTTTAATATTATACTTGAAATATGGTATACTTTGCTCTCTCCATCGTACTTCTGCACCTGCTGGCAAGTGGTTCGGTGCAGTGTGCAGGTGATGTTCATTACTGGGTGAGCTGGCAAGTGGTGCTCACCTGCCAGCTCACCCAACGAAAATTTGGTTTTTAATACACTTACACATTTATTGGGTCTTTCCTTCACCTTCATTCAAGCACTAGGGTATTACAGTAAGTGTTTTAATTATAATATTTATTAACGTTATTATTTTTAATTTTTATTATTATTAGTATTATTATTAACAGGAGAGGATCGAGTGTGTGTGTGTGGGGGGGGGGGGAAATGGTACACATGTCCACATCCCAATGCCCGCCCTTCCAGGACTGGGGGTGCGGGGGTGTACAATAAACTATACCCACATCCGGCGGCAGCTTGTCGAAGGCGGAAGTGTAGCCTAGAGAATTTGTCATGATAATTAGTGATGACTCTTATTTTGATTATGGGTCTGTAATCCAGTTAAGCTTTTATTCTTAATTTATATTACAATGCTGGTAAAATACACTTCTTGATGATGAGTATGGAGTACAAATGAACTCATTGTGTACCCAAGTTCAAGTTCAAGTATGTTTATTGAGATAAGCAATAAATAAATCTCAAAGGGATAGAGTAGCTTAGGCTATTTCAACCCCCCTCTAATTCAAGTCCCTCAAGGGGCGCACAAATACTGTGACTACAAATAGACAAATAACATTACAAGAATCCAAACAAGAATTGTGAACCCTATACTCACAGGATGAATATAGGGTACACAATAAACTACCACTCACATCATGGGTATGGGTTGCACAAGAAACTATCGCGCAGAGGATGAATATGGAGAGCAAAGTAAACAAGATTCACACGATGAGAAAGGGTTTCGCAATGTCCTATGACTCACAGAATGAGTATTAGCTGCACAATAAACTACAGGTCACAGGATAAGTATGGGTTGCACAATAAATTACAGGTCACAGGATGGGTATGGGCTGCACAAACTACCGGTAACAGGATGAGTATGGGATGCACAATAAATTACGGGTCACAGGATGAGTATGGGTTGCACAAACTACTGGTAACAAGATGAGTATGGGATGCACAATAAATTACCGCACAGAGGATGAGTATAGGGTGCACAAACTGGTTGGGTAAATGGAAATGGTTGGGTACATTTCCTTTCACCTAATGCGACTATTCATGTGTCCGGACACCGGTGATTGTGTGGTATTGGCTATTTATTTAACCATAACTTTGCATTCATTTAATAATTATATTAAGATATGTTTTCCTTGAAATGTAGTTACATTATCGTCTACATGGCTTTATTCTGACATAAAGACCTATGGCGTTACTTTGCATATATGCAAAGTAATTATAAAATTGATTGGCTTGTGTGGAGGCCTTCACACTCCCTGAGCGAGCCATCAAGTAACTATAAAAAGGCATATATCTTAACTTTCAATTCAGTTATATTTATGCCAAAGTATTAACATGCAGCTTATATTTATGTCTTTATGATGACATAGAAAACTTCGTTTATTACAATATCTAGATTAAATTAACATTGATCTTCGGAAGGTCATAGTTCCCATATCGGTAAGGAGAGCGTCGGCCATGAAGCCTTGTTTAAAGTATGAATATTTTTCCTCTCTAATAAGGTATAATCTCTGTGATGGATTCACAAAAACTATTTTATATCTGCCTTTCTGATAACATATACAAATATAATCTTTATTTGTGAATATTTGTTAATTAAGCAATATATCAGAGGGCGTGTAGGGTTCGGTGTTCAATGAACGAAAAGGACTGGATCACTGTGTACAGGAGGCTGATATGGCAGCAAACACTCTCCTGGCGACCATATTTCTTGGATAAGTCGCTCCACACAATTGTCGCTTGGACCGTCGACTTCCTATGGCGTCACCTCTCACATATTTACGTCTCATTTCGTTATGAAATTAGATTATTTCAGAGAAAAAATAGGTTTGATCATGTTCTACGTGTAGCACCAACATTATAGTAAGTAAATATACCATATTTCTTCATTACTTACGTAATGCTAATACGTTTTGGGTAGTTTTGGCCTGATTTGGGATGATTGGGGTAATTCTATGGACCCGACGTAAGTGATTTTGGGGGGTCCATAGAATTACCCAAATCGGCCCAAATCGGCCCAAAACTACACAAATCGTCCTAGCATTACGTAAGTAATGAAGAAATATGGTATATTTACTTACTATAATGTTGGTGCTACACGTAGAACATGATCAAACCTATTTTTACTCTGAAATAATCTAATTTCATAACGAAATGAAACGTAAATATGTGAGAGGTGACGCCATAGGAAGTCGATGGTCCAAGCGACAATTATGTGGAGCGACTTATCCAAGATATATGGTCGCCTGGAGAGTGTTTGCTGCCATAACAGCCTCCTGTACACAGTGATCCAGTCGTCGTACATACATGTATGTATGAGTGTGTGTACATGTGTATACAACATTAATAATTTTGTAACTAGCGTCAAACACTGTTACTTGCTTAGCTAACCGAACTAGAGGGTTCAGTTCCTGAACCGATTATGTGCCTCTGTAATCCTTTACACCACCGCCCACGGGATGGGTATGGGGTGCATAATAAAGAAAGAAATAGAAGAAATTGAAATTGCATAATACGGTTATTGACATTCAATAATAGTAAGATAAGTTTTGATATTAAGTTTTTAAGTAAGATAAGATAAGTTTTAAGTAAGACAGTTTTGATATTCCTAGAGTACGACTTAATCAAACTAGAAATGCTCTACAAATCAAGGGGCCCAGAATGTGGAATGACCTTCCCAACCATGTTAAAGACTGTACCTCTCTCAACCAGTTTAAGTTAAAAACGAAGCTATACCTATTAAATTCCCTGTAACCTACCTTACCCTTCTATTGTCAACCAATGTCTGTTTTTTTTTTTAAAGAGCGCTGTTTGTCGACATAATTGTATTTGTGCTGCTTTTTCATCTATGTTTTCATTTCTTGTTTTCATTCTACTCATTATGCTCAATTAGTATTAAGCTTGTCATTTAAGTTTATCATGCCCGAAACGCTTTGCGTAATAGTGGCTTTAGGCATTGTATGTACTAGCTCTACCTATAAGTCAACCAATCTTTGTAAAAATTTATTGTATGTATGTACCTTACCTAAATAAACATTTTATTTTATTTTATTTTATTTTATCTTCGCTTTCACTTCAGTTATATTTATGACAAGTATTTAAAGTGTAGCTTATATTTCTGCCTTTCTGTTGACATAGAAAACTTTCGTTTATTACATTATCTAGATAAAATTAGCATTGATCTTCAAAAGGTTGTAGTTGTAACTTCCATTATAAACAACATTATTATTGCAAACAGTAGGAGTTTCAAAGTCTCATTTGTATGGATACCTTCTCATATAGGTGTTGTCCAGCATGATGACACAAACAAGGCAGCTAAAACTGAATGTGATAAGCCTGAAGTTGAGTGGGATATGGGCATTCCAATCTCTTCTGTCAAAGCCGCAATATTTTAGGAAATTAGAGAAGACAGAAGAGCAGTCACTGACACACAAAAGCCAGAAAGCAAGAGTATAAGGAGCTATGACATGTTTATGTGCCTCTGTAACCTTTTCCACTACCGCCCACAAGATGATATATGGGGTGCATAATTAATGAACTAAACTAAGTAAACATGTTTAGAATCGAGAATTATATGAACTCAACTGTTCAACTGCTGCCTGCTCAACAACCTCAACTGCTGCCTCTGTTCACCCAGCAGTAAAATGGGTTGTTAAAACGATTTGGCGGGTCGTATTCCGGGGGAAAATTAGGACTAAATTTAATAAAAAAAAAATGATTTAAAAGAATGTAACAACTCTAGTATAAATAAATAAAAATACAAAAAGATGAGTTTTGGAAAATAAGAGAGAATTGCAAAAATAATTCTTCAATCTTTAAAAATGTTTCCTAAAATACTTAGTTAAATTTTACGTATATTTATCCTAACACCGCCCCTGACCAACTTAATTGTAATTTTGTTTATGAAATCATAAACTGAAGTATACACAAGTCACTTCGTATACAAGACGATTCGCCAGCGGATTTTTGAAACCTACTTAACCTAACCTAGCTCAACCCAACCCAACCTAACTCAACTGAGTCCCATACATCCTAACCTAAGTTAATACAGCCTATCATAACAATATATACCCTCCTAACAAATTGAAAAAGCTTCGTTGAAACATCTTGTGTCCGAAACGACCAGTCCCTTCAAAACTGTACATATGGTCGGTCTCGAGCCCATGTGACGATGTGCATTACATTTGTAACTAGCTCATCAAGATTGTAACTTGCTTAGCTAAATGAATTGTGGGGTTAAGTCCCTGAGCCCATTTTAAACCTAACCTTCTATATAAGTGCCAGAAAAGTTTACGTTTTCTATGTCTTGAAATTTACGATAGTTTTAAAATGTATTACAAACTCAAATACATCTAACAATGCAAAGTTGACTCGTATAAAATAAAATCTATAGTAAAATTTGCTAAGTGGTCAATAAGCCAGGAAACTTGGTAAAATAACTAATAGTTCAAGTATGTTTATTGAGACAAGAAATAAATACATATCAAATGGATAGAGTAATTTAGGCTATTTCTACCCCCCTCTACTTCAAGTCCCTCAAGGGGCGCACAAATTCATTGAGTACAAATAGACAATATTCTAATATTGTAAAAAAATAAATGTAATAATAATATTCTAATAAATAACTAATATTCTGCAATAAGCAAGCAACAGTCGCTTATAATCAGCTGACGGAGGGAGTTCTGCTCGGAGGTCGCTCCATTATCTTGACCAAAATTGCCTCACTAAAAGGATTTTGAGAATGTCTTTTGTCCCACGCCATCAGGCAAGGACGCCTAGATATGGTAAGTTATTAAGAAAACACTCGGCAGTCTTACAAAAACTCTTTAAATAATTTACAATGTTTTGCCCGAAACACTTTGCGGAGATAGTGGCTTCTGTCCCCCACAGTTGTTATTACACCTATGTTCTTAGTTAATAAACCTACAAAATAACATGTCTGCCCGCTGTCTGCGAAGCTGATGCAATGATCTTAACGAGTGTTTGACCAGACCACACACACTAGAAGTTGAAGGGACGACGACGTTTCGGTCCGTCCTGGACCATTCTCAAGTCGATTGACTTGATCTTAACGAGTGTATACATTCTTAAACAGTTCAAATGACCTGTTATGTGACTGGGTAAATTATACATAGTACACCGAGCTTCACGTTTGTTGTGGAGAGTATTTTACCAGATTTGTAAATATTTCAGTAAACCTATATTATATAATATAATCAGTAAACCTTTATTATATATACATAGCCTTGTTTATCGTAATAACTGACCATTTTCAGTAAAATATGTCTTTTCTACAATCAATATTCTTTCCTGCAGATGTGTATGATGAGGTTCAGGACGCCTCGACTGACACCTACTCAGGACTTGGTAAGGCACTCACTATGTGGGAGTGTTACCAAATGCTGTTATATACTTCAATATTTGTATGTAGTGTATTCCTGTATGTAGTGTATATGCACCAGCACATGCATGTATTTAATATTGGCTCATCGTGAGCTTTGTTACATTGGCTTGCACACCCTTACAGATAAATTACAACCTAACCCCAAAAAGCCTACGTTTTATACTATTCATTTTGTAAAGCGCCTGAGAAAGAAGAACCAAACTTAACTTTTTCTAGGCCTATTTGAGTACATATATGTAGTAAACTAGGCCTAAGATTCCTTATTTGGTCTAGGTTTATAGCTAATTTTTTTTTTTTTTTGCCCTTTAGAATATCAACTGTACAAAACGTAAACTCTTCTCTGGTCCAATAGTCCACATGTTGTACATATTATCCATGATAGCTAAATTTAGGTAGCTGTAGGTTCTATGATTTCCCAAGGTTGAGTTGAATATTATATATATTCACATTATCAGGAATCAGTTTATGGCCGTAGACTACCATTTCAAATTGTGATACATGTTTAACCAAAAGTAAATTACTGTCACATCTAGCCTATTATTACAACTGTAATAATAGGCTTGTGTTGCTTAATAGTTACCTACTAAGAATATTAACAAAATTCGTGTTTCTTCCCATATACTGGTGCTTCCACACGCAAACCTCAAATCTGTTGCTATCACAACTAATTCGTAGCATTATGAGGATACATGAAACTAACAATCTACCAGGTGAAGGATTGAAACTAAAAGGATAAATTCATTTTTATCAACAATTAACTCTGACGTACAATGCCATGCTGATATTGCAGTATGAATGCTCCATGTGTGTAACCCAAACGAACACAGACATACAAATAACACAACATTCAACACAAGCCAAACAGAACACACAGTGGCGCTGAATATCTAAATTGATTACAGCACCTGGTCCCAGGCAGAAATCCCAATGTAACAAAATAGTATAGAACTCTACGAACATACGGTACTAAAATAAAACAATTCGAGAGTGGGTATTAGGAAACATATACAGAACAACTTAAGGAAGCAACTGGGTAAAATGTTGCCGATTTCTGGTAATGACTTCTACTAGGCTAACACGCATAGAAATGTAGTATTATTACTCTGCACGATAACTGTATTCACGATATTATTGCTAGAAGAATGCAGTTTGTATTCTTTGCCTTTGGAAAAATGGCATCTTACAGTTCCCGGGTTAAATAACAAGGTTTCTTGAAGAAATTTAATGCCTGAGGTATTCTGATATTTTTTAGAACATTTTATGACATTAGAAGTTGTCTCATATAATGTAAGGGCTATATAGTCGTAATGGCTTGGTACTTTCTCTTGCTAGTTTAAATGGAAAATCAAAGTAGCTTTGGGTATAGTGGTACTGGTGGTAGATATATATATATATATATATATATATATATATATATATATATATATATATATATATATATATATATATATGCCATGTGTTGGTCTCCCTACAGGTGCTGGGTGTGAAGGGAGTTACGCTACAAGAGTCGTTAATGATGATGAAGACGCCAGGTAAGTTAGTACTTACGAGTGAAGCTTCAGCCATTTTATTTGAGCGAGAACGTTGTAATCATATATTATACACGAACCCTGTACACAGACAGGTCTAGGTTAGGTTAGATTATTTTGTTTGCTGTTTTGCATTAGGCCTAGGCTAGGGTTAGGTAGTTTGATTAGGTGATGTATTTGCAGTACGGGCTGGAGGTTAATGGATCACTTCTCGTATCGCAGTTTTTAAGAGGTGCGCTTCAAATATAAGAAGTGAGCGAAACACTAAAAGTTTGCTACCAAACATACCTCTAAATACTTGATCCACGTACTCTGTATATACAATTATTATATATAATTTTATTTTATATTTAAGTAAATACCATTTTTTTTTGGTTACAAAGTGCGTTAAAATATAAGAATGCTGCTTCAGGTGATAGATAGCCTAAGGATGGGTTGCTCTGAATTGTTCACCCGCGTATTGTATTTGCGTATAAATGCCATCTGAACTTAAACACCTAGCCTGACCTACCCTGGACCTAACTATACACAAAACTATAACAAACATTATATTATATTCGAGAAAATGGCCTTATTGATGACACAGTACGCCAAAATTTACAATTGCGCCTTCAGGGACGGCCGCATCTAATTGAGGTAATACCAATTTTTATTACTCCGTGTAAAAACTGTTAACGAATGCGCCCATGGAGACGGCTGCTTGATTAAAGGGCGCAGCTTGAGGGTGGGTTGCATAAGATATTGCAAGGAACGTGTAAGGTGCAGAGTAAACTAGTAAGACGAAAACATTTTGCTTGTTGCCACATTGCGACATGCCGCGTGCCTAATCCAAAATAATAAAATCATTATAGAGGAATTTTACTTCCTAATAGATTCAACAGGTTTAGGAACAGGTTAAATAACGTTTGGTAAGAACTGATAGTTCATGTGATGTAGAGTGATGTGAAATTAATGCTGGGATGGTGCTAGAGTGGCTTAATTTGTACTGATATTTTTTGGTGCTAGTGGCTGTGGACTGGTATGGGTGTGCTAGTGGCTGTGGACTGGTATGGGTGTGCTAGTGGCTGTGGACTGGTATGGGTGTGCTAGTGGCTGTGGACTGGTATGGGTGTGCTAGTGGCTGTGGACTGGTATGGGTGTGCTAGTGGCTGTGGACTGGTATGGGTGTGCTAGTGGCTGTGGACTGGTATGGGTGTGCTAGTGGCTGTGGACTGGTATGGGTGTGCTAGTGGCTGTGGACTGGTATGGGTGTGCTAGTGGCTGTGGACTGGTATGGGTGTGCTAGTGGCTGTGAAGGGCAAGAGTGGATATAGGGTATGGAAGGTATGTGGGTGTATGGTTTAAGCTGCTGCAGGCATGATCGCATGTTGGATAATACTGTTGAGGATGCATTCTGATATGCCATTGTGTGTGTTAATCGCGATCTTGCAATTTTGCGCCGATTCGATTTTTATGAAAACAGTAGCTGCCTATTATAGCGACTAAGTAATTTACTCTAAGCAGCTCTCTTGCCTACTCCCAGCACCCCGAGTAATAGTGCTCCGATGCACTCCACGCCTGTGGGTACCGACATCCCGCCTCTTCTCGCCCAGGGGGTGTCCACGGTGGCCACCGACACCTCTGATAGCCGTCAGACCCCACATTCTGCAACAGTCAGCAGCAGGCCAGCAGCCCCTGTGCACAAAGCGTCATCTACTGAAAGCTCTAGCAATAGGATCCTGGGAGAATTTAGCCTGATTAATGATGTTAGTAAGATGGCTGGGATACAAGACGCAAGCCTCTTCTCCAAGTCGGGCAGTTGGACCTCGAGCACCAGCTTAAGCTCCAGATTATACCACCAGCCTCACGTCCCACATTATATGACAACCACCACAAATTCAGCGCCCTGCACAAGAGGAATTAAGGCAAGGACGCCCGCTTCCAATGTCGGCAACAAAACTCCTGGTTCAGGTCGTCTGAAGACCCCTGGTTCAGGTCGTCTGAAGACCCCTGGGTCTGCGCCTTCGAGGACCTCTGGATCTGGACGTTCCAAAACGCCTGGTTCGGGAATGAGCAGGACACCGGGTTCGGCAGCCAGTAGGACGCCCCGCTCTGCCCAGGAGCTCTCACCATCAACTATCGTAGGTAAGGAAACACCGCGTTGCTGCTTGACTAGCGTCTTGTAAAATGAAAACAATATACTGTAGAGATCTTCCTTCACCTAACTGTGCCTTCTTCAGGACACACTTTACTTTATCAGAAGTGGAGGCGCTGTTTGGTTCATATTAATCAGTTATCGTTTTGCGGCCTCGGGCAAATGGTCAATGAAATAATTAAATTCAGCGAGAATATGTATTCGTGGTAATATTTATATGGTAGCTGAATATACAAAATAAAAGGTTTTGACAATTCTGCATAAATTTTCTTACCAGTAGTGCTAACACTAATGTGCAAATTGTTACCAGTTTTGCAACATTTTGGACACGAATTCAACTTTTCGGTCTTTACCTTTGTATCCTAATTTAATATGAACCAGCCAGTCATAGGCGTCCGGAGGTGAGACGTCTGGTCACTGCATTGTTTACCTTCTCAAAGTGGTGGCTTGCTTACACAGCGGTGGTGGAAGGGCGCGGGCAGGCCAGAGGGGAAGTGGGTGTGGCAGCCATCGACCTGCGCAGTCCACAGCTCTCTCTTGCCCAGTTCTCCGACACCCACACTTACACCCGCACCCTCACCAAGCTCACCATCCTCAACCCTCTGGAGGTTAGTTCCTCACCCGCACCAAACGCATTATCCGAACCCAACTCGAAATTAACCCCACCAACATCTACCCGATTTTTTATGTTTTTTTTTTCTAAAAACTTGTATGCCGTAGTTTGCAATAAAACACAAAAATGTATTCCTTTTGTATGATGCTAATTTTATGATACTAATATTCTGACAATATATTGTCAGAATATTGCTGTAGATCTCATGCACGGACATACATGGCCATATATATCGTAGGTTAACAAAGGGGGGATGTTGGGGTCAACGGGCGCTGGCTCCACACCAAGTTTTTCAGAGCATGCTCAGAAATATTAGATGTATCTATAGTTCCAGTATTATCACATTCTTTCATATCAGGACAACCACTGAGATTCTGTACAGAATCTCTGTGTAAAAATGTACAGAATCTCAGATTCTGTGCTAGTGTACAGAATGCCTTATTAATTTAACTAATAAGGAATGAGCCATCAAAAATGCTTCCAAACTATGGCTGTATAAGTCAAGTAGTAATTGCTACTACTAGCAATAGTAGTAGTGATGAGTTGCAAGCAGATTTTGCTACTCATCAAGTAATTGCTGGACGGGCGATATACAACGAAAAAATGCACTCCAATGAAACTTTTCCCCCGTGAATGTGCCAATAAATACATTAAATTATCAATATTAAAACTAAAGATAAAAACACATAAGGCTTAGACAAAATAATTTCTTAAATTGGGGATTTTTTTATATTTTTTTTTGTATTAACACATTTAGATACATCTACATTTGTGCAGCTACCCTGGCCTATACGAAGGGGAGTACAGCGTGTCAAAAAACTAGCTACGTGATGCTAAAAATCCCCATCACACAGGATGGTTAGTTATACAAAGGCATGTGATAGGTAGTCTGCACTGCCAAACTCTGGGTGCAATATAAGGTTATCATGAACACAAAGAGACAACAGTAGTAGTATAAGGTAGCAGTGATACTGAAAGTCCCCATCTCGCAGGGTGGTTAGTCATACAGAGCCATACGTTCAGTATCCTGCACTGGCAAATTTTGGGTGCAATATGAGAATATTCTCAAGAACACGAGAGTGAATAAAGTAAATGCAAAGCTCCAGGTACCTCATGCCATTGGATCTGAATGGTTTGATAACTGGGCATTCGGTAATGTAATGTGGGAGATCATGTCCCAGTTCCTGCTCACAGAGTTTGCACCTGGAGTGCTCAGGATTGGGAGATCCCTCACCTGCCACAGGTAATGGTAACCCAACCTGATCCTGGCAACCACTGTGTCGCACAGTCTGGTGGACGTTTTATGCTGCCCATAAACATAGGTTTCAGATCGGAACAAATCATAGCTTTTTATACTGGTGCTTTCAGGTCGCTGAGAGTCAGACTCCGACATTGCTTTGTTAAAAGTGTACACTTAAAAGCTTTGCAACAGAGGTAGCCATCGGGATGAACTTGCACGAGAAACCAATCTCTACACCCATTACAAAAACATGCCATACGCGAGATATCTTCACAATTTTAATGATCTCTGTACAGTATTCAATATTACAATTAGACTGTCCTCAGCCTGAGACAGGGCTCAAATTATTCTTTAGGCACAGATGTATATTTAAATGTATAGGAGAAAGTTGTGTACTTCTCTTAATGCGGCAAACTAGCACTCATAATAATGACAATATTTAAGTTATTTTCAATAAATGTATTGTTTTCTATTGATTTGGGTTATATATAATTAGATATAATACATTCAGAAAGCGCATTTAAATTCCAATAATCGTTCAGATTACGACAGATGTCATCATCAATGTTAGAACTTTTGGTATAGCCCAAGCAGTTCAGAAGCGGCTAACGAAAGTGACGTACTGTCCCGTTTTTTGTTTTGGGTGCTCTGGCATAGGCTGTTAGGTTTGGAGAGGAAACTTTCAATTAACGGTTTTCATGACATTTTGAAACCTTAGGCGAACTTCCTGCCCTCCTAATCTACCAGATGATCCTTAACTTGCTGTTTTGGTAAACAATATACAAAATCCATTTTTTTTTCAGTTATTTTTCATTTTCAAATCACGTCCTTTTTTTGGCCGTAGCGAATACGAGCGAAAAGCGACGGTAATTTGTTAGATGACGGGTTGCAAATGAAATACAAAGGCAGCGTTCTTTGACTTACACGGCCGTATGTTTAGAAGAAAAAAAACACGTTATTGCCTGACGTCAGTGCAAGGGGTTGCTTGAAGTTTTGGTCTTTTGGTCCAGGACGGACCGAAACGTCGTCGTCCCTTCAACTTCTAGTGTGTGGTCTGGTCAACATACTTCAGCCACGTTATTGTGACTCATCGCCTGCTTTTGGTCTTAAATACATTACATGCTCCATATATATAATTTAATACTAGATTACTGATTGCAAATAGCAATGTTTGTTAGCAGACAAATATTTCTTATTATATTCAGGATTTTCTCATATTCAGGTAATAGTAGCAACAACTGCGGTGCAGCTGGATGCCAGGGGCGGCGGTGGAGGCAGCGGGGGCCTGCTGCGGGTGGTGCAGGACTGTGTTCCCAGCGCCTCCGTCACCGCCGTCCACAGGCGCTACTTCAACGACACTCGAGGCCTGGCCATCGTCAAGCACCTGGCCGCTCCACACTGCGCCTACATAGAGAGACATGTCGCCACCAAGTGAGTCGTTCACTATTGTTAAAGGCCTTACATATGTACAATTCTAAAAACAATTTGAAAAACATAATTTATTTGGAAACAAAAATATGGGAAAAGTCCATATATTTCCTTGAATTAATTAATTTCACATTAAATTTTAATATTACCATATCGTTTTGAAATTTGGATAGATGAGGGGCACCCAATATTTTCTTTAAATGACTCGAAACAGTAAAGTTAGAAGACTGGAAAAAAAATGGATTCAAACTTAATTTTTTTGCATAAATGTGTTTAAACAATACTGCCACACCTCCAAATATCTTCCAATTACTAACTTTTATGTATAATAACAAGCTTCGTCTTTTAATTAGGTAAGAATACCTAATTAAATTTATGCCATTTATTTAATAATTTATGCCAGACATAAAATCTTGGTAATTATGGGGATTTTTACAAGTAGAACCAAATTCCCATAAATTTGGATTGTGAGTAACGCCAATTGAGGCAAGATGCATTGACCTTGGGTTAATACATGCCCTTCAATTTTTTTGTATTAATACATAAGGTACATCTGCATTAGTGCAGCTACCCTAGACTATATGAAGTGGAGTACAGTGTGTCAAAAAAGCTGCTAAAAAGGTGATGCTAAAAAATCCCCATCACACAGGATGGTTAGTCACACAGAGGCATGTGATGGGCAGTCTGCACTGGCAGACTCCAGAAGCATTTTGAGAATATCATCAACACAAGATTGAATAAGGTAGTAGTGGTAATAAAACCTTCAATGTCAGTTGACACTAGAGCCATACTCTACGGGTTAAAAGTACACAGTGTGCACTGAAGACATACTTTCTAGGACAAATTTTGTCACAACACGTATCAATCTTGAACGAAGTAACATGCATAACTTTACCCTGTGGGCAACATATGCTCAAGTAACGTTGAATCAACGTTATTGACGTTGATTCAACATTGTATCACTATCGTTTGCCCAGTATATGCCCACTGGTTATGTACGCTAATTGTCCAACTCGGGAGTAATTGCTAGGATAGAATATATATTGCTTAGTAATCAGGTAAAAAAGTTAGATAACAGAAGACGAGCGAGTGATGACGAAGGGTCTCGTTGCAGGTACTACTGTCTGGCGGCGGTGGCAGCGGTGATGAAGTACGTGGAGCACATCCAGCACGTCACCTACGCCCCACACAGCCTCCTCGTCTCCCTCTCCTCCTCCGAGAATACCATGACCATTGGTACGTCCTGAACTCCTCAAGGTCTCTCCACCTCCACCGACCCCTCGATCCCCTCTCTGTCTTTCCTCCCCTCCACCGACCCCCTCTCTTCCCTGTCTCTCCCCTCCACCGACCCTCCCCTCTTCCCTATCTCCCTCTCCTCCACCGACCCCCCCCCCTCATCGCCCAGGTTGGGACAGAAATGAATGGGCACGTTTCCTTTCACCCAATGCCGCTGTTCACCTAGCAATAAATAGGTACCCCGAAGATAATCAACTGTTGTGGGTGGCATGTTGGGGAGTGTCAGCAATTCAACCTAAGGGGAACAAGCCCAAGTACAGGCCCCCCCCTATTCCAGACCACTGGAGTCATACCTGTACATACTGAATTTAAAATTGACCACTTCAAATGGCCTGCACATGAAAGGATCATCTGTAAATATTCTCTTATTATTAAGATATGGTTCACCTTATTGTCCCCCCCACCATAGTTAGAGACTGGACGTCTGTTTAGAGTTATCGAGGCCTTCTTAACCACTGCCCTAGGAGGGCCTTGATGGCCTAGTTCCCGACACCAACTACTCGACCTTTCCAAAGATGTGACCTACAGCAGTTGCCTAACTCCCGTGCCCCTGCTTCACAGTACTCACCCGTGCCCCCTTGCCTCACAGTACTCACCCGTGCCCTTGCTTCAGAGTACTCGTCGTGCCGTAAACTGGAGTTGGTGAGAAGTCTGCGAGGAGGGTGGGAGGAGTCCCTCTTCGGCGCCCTCAGACATACCAGGACCCCTGCGGGCACCAGGCTCCTCAGGGCTTCCCTCCTACAGGTAAACTCTCTCTCCTCTGCATAATAGTCTCAAGTAAGCGGCACTTAGCCCAAGAAAACTGGCTGCATACTCCTAAATGGATAACAAATCTTACTTAAATGGATGCAAAAAAACAAAAAAACAAAAACACTAATGGATTTATCGAACACATTTAAGTTAAATCTTCGTATTCATTTAGGTAATCTCTGCATTTATGTTAACTATATTCTCTTATACTGTATGTATGTATCTTTAAGTAAGCTGTTTGTAAACGAAGGTGTTATGTCCTTTCTATAAGTTTCCCCTCCATCAGGTAAACTGATTTATTTCGCTCTTGCAGACAGGTAATCACTATTCTACGGGTTAACTTTGACTCACCCTTCCCTCAGGTAAAAGGTATCTTGCTTTTGTGGCAACTATCACCATCTCCCCTTAGGTAAGAGTTTGCCTTTTGCACCCTCCCTTCAGGTAATGGTTCTCCCCCTTTGCACCCTCCCTTCAGGTAATGGTTCTCCCTTTCACTCTACTCCAGGTAATTATTTACCCTTCAGAGGTCACGACCTCTTCCTAGGGTGCAGTCGCACCTCCACAGATCTCCAGTATCAGTTAATGATACTGGTAATGGCTCCAAAGGGCCACCACTTACGGGCTATTCATGCCCGTGCCACCTTTTGGGTGGCTTAAATCTTCATCAATCAATCAATCATTTACCCTTGCCAAACATTACCCAATACTGCGTGGAACAACATGTACAATATGATTAGTGCGCTTATGTTTAATGTCTGTATCAGCTTCTAAAATAGCTTAGTTGGTTGAGATAGAAGCCGACACAAACACTGCAGGGAAGCTAAGTTAGCTCACTTAGTTGAAATAGCTTAATTTCCTTTAGCGTTGGTGCCAACTTCAAAAATTACTGTTGCTTATGTAATTGTTTGTAGATTACTTCTTAGGCTACGATAGCTTATCTGTAATAGATGTACTATGGTAGGAGATATCGTACTCTCCTGAAATAGGTTAAATGTGGCGGCTGTGGTGGAGCCTTCAAGATAGCATACTTAGCTGACATGTAGAGTTAAAATAAAAATAGAAAATATTAAATTAAATTAAATATTAAAAATATTAATATTAAAATAGAGCTTCCAAAATAGCTGACCTTGCTCAGATAACTTCTGTATATCGATGATAACTAGGTTAAGATGAGGTCAATATGTTTCATTTCATTGTTTTTTTTGTGCTGACATTAAAGTTTTTTTTTGTAATCGTGTTGTATCACGCATGATAATCAGAGACCGGGACACGTCCGCTGTATCTTAATATGTATCTCGCGCGCTTGACAGTATGGTTCTTACTAACGTTTGGTTTCTTCCTCTCCTCCTTATCTCTCTTTCTTTCTCCTATTCCCCCCTTTCCTTTTTCAACCCACGTTTTCCCCCCTACACCCTTGTGCTTCCCAACCATCGCTCTTCCTATTTCCTAATGTTATATTTTTCTTCCTTCACAACAAATATCCTCAACTCTTTTGATATTTCCCCTTTTCTGTTCCTCGTCTTCCTCCTCCTCTATTTGTCTTCCCTCTCTCTCGATCTCTACTTCCCTCTAATATTTGATATCCTCCTCCTCCTCTCTAAGCAACTTTTTCGTTCTTCTTCCCCCTGCCGCTGGTCCTTGACCTGACGTATCGGGCTCACCATCACCACTACCACCTCAACATAGCCTCACGCCGACGCCGCCACCATCACGACCCGCCTCGATACCTTGCAGTACCTCGTCGAGCACTCCGACCTCTTCTACACCCTGCAGGTAAACTTCCTCTCATTTTATTATCTGTACAAACTTTAATTAGTTTACTATGGGTTCCATAACCCTCCTGTGTCGGTGGAAGGACTGTGTAACCTCGATGATGTGACTGATGAAATGTATTTTTCTTTTTAAGGATATTTATTGGACAGTTAAAGACAGTTAAAAACAGAGACAGGAAGAAAAAAAAGTCAACAATCTTAGGCTTCATTGGTGAATCATTTCGAGTTTCGACCTCTAGGGAAGCTGTCGTTAATTTGTAGTGCTGACACTTCTTGGGTTTAATGGAGCGCGTTTATTGCAGTCAATACTGGGGCGCTTCCCCGACGTGGACTGGCTGCTCTCTATGTGTGTGCAGGTGCCGAAAGAGGTGAGAACCGATGCTTTATCATTTGAGTGTGTAGTCACCTACTCATACTCGCCTAGCTGTAGTATTGCCTTGTAAAACTTATGTATATATGATTTATATTGTATTTTCTTAAATAAAGATAAAAAAAAAAGTTGCTTGCGGGGGTTGAGAACTATAGTGTGTGTGTGTGTTTCATGTTTTTCCCCTCCCTCTTTTCTCCCTCTCATTTTTCTCCCATTTCTGTGGGATTAATATTTAATAGTTTTAGATTAATTGATAAACAATTCCACCCACCACTGTGTCAACGCCGCCGAACAAAGATCACCTGACATTTAAACTTAACTTCAACCTTTGGCAATGTACGAGGCTAGCCCACTCCTCATGTCGCTCATATACACTGTGAATATTTGATTCATAGTGTATGAATCATCATTAATATTGCCTTAGGTTTACATACTGTTGTCAGGTGCAATGGACACCAATGTATGATAAGTGTTCTTAATACTGAGAAGCCTATCATAGTCCGTGTCAGCCTACCTCTTTCTCGCTTCGTCTCAGAAATGATTTTTATATTTTCGTGACGTGTTCAGGAGACCGAGCAGCGGTGCGAGCTCCGCCTCAACTACGTCATAGCCCTGAAGAACACACTCGAGTTACTGGACCCGCTGGCCAACGCCCTCGTTGGCGTCACCGATCCACTCCTGCTTTCCGTCAGAGAGGTGAGCAACATTCATCACATTTCTCTAATTTCTCGCTCTCTTTCTGTGGCCAGTATTCGTGTATTGATCAACGTTAATTGGTAGGTAGCAAAGTCACGACTGTTCCTAAGTATAGCACATGCACGAAACTCGTGGCAAATTTCCTCAAGAATCAGTGGTGTTTTCAAGACCAAACATGTATTCAAGTTCTAAACATATATTCACGAAAAAGGTTTACAAATAAAAAAATAAAATACTTTAATATACTAAAAATAGCAATAATATGAAAAAGGAAGAAACTTCGACCATTTAGTTAGCTAATTTGGTTAGAGATTATAGAGTTTATCTGGTTTATAATTAGTTTTAGATATAATTGCGAGTTTTACCTAATACGCGCGAATTACCTGTTTTGTAATTATTCAAATTTGCGTATGTTGAAACAAGTAGAAATGGCTGCGACTTTTTTTTTTAACATTATAACTTAAACTCTAATCAGTTTGTTGATAAAACCCTCTGCCAGTTATTTTTGAACGTGTGTTGATAATATTTAAGAACTTGCTGGGCAAACCCAGGAAAGGAAAGCAACTGCTGTAGGCTGAACGAATAGGAGCGCTACACCCTGGAAACACAAACCGAAACTGTCTCTATTTTCCGCTTGTAACAACTTGTAATAAAGTTGTTACATCTTGGCTTAATGTGTTTATGACGTATTGGAACGTTGTTACAACTTGATATATTGGTTGTTATAACTGGTTAGGTGGTGTTAAAACTTGTTCGAACGTTGTACCAACGTCGTAGTTTCGGTGTGTGTTTGGCGGGCAATGCCTTGCTTGACCAACTTGATAATGGCGCCTCCCTGTAACGAGAGTTTCCTGTTCTCTATAGAAATATTTGTATGTTTGTGGAGAAATTTGTCGAGATCTGTCTGCTTCTTGGAACAGTTACGCGAGTTTGGGGGAAAGATTTTTCTCTAGGGTAAGTTTTGTTAGAGAAATGAATTAAGAATTCAAGACAGAAGTAAATTAAAAAAAAATTGTAGAAATGTGGTTTTTATCTTCAAATACAACTCCCAAATATGTGTAAATGGAAGTTGCGAAAATAATAGCCTAATAAAATAATAATAATAGTGTCAAGGTCTGTAAAGAACGAGTCAACATCAGTTTCATAGGTAAAATGATGAATGTGAGGTCCGAAATGGCCGAAATTTATAGGAAAAAAGAAGAACAGCCGTGTGTGTAAAAAAAAAAAAAAGCTTCAGCTGGCAATTTGCTTGCGAGGAGCGAGGAAACTTGCTTATGGAGGACATCAGGCCATGTGCACATTGTACAAACTAGGATAGTGCATATTAGGAAACAATTTTGTATATGCTTACAGTTAAAAAAATCTGGCAAAAAGAGCTTTTAAATGTACAGTAGTGATGCTATTCAGCTTTCAGCAGTGTGCTGCATTACCTTGGTGTTCAGAACAACACATTGTTGCACGAGTTTTGATTTGATGAAATGATTTTTCAATTTGTTGAAACCTTGATCGGTTTCATGGTCTTTCCTTAGCAAGGGTCACTGTTGATGAGTGTGGTGTGGTGTGTTTCAGGCGGTGAGGAGCACGGTACTGAGGGAGCTACTGGAGGTGCTACGGCAGGTACTACACGAGGACGCCCGCCTGGTGAAGGGCGCCGCCGCCATGAGAACCCAGCGCTGTTACGCCATCAGGAGCCATGTTAACGGCCTACTCGACGTCGCTCGCAAGATCTACTCTGAGATTATCGACGACATCACAGGTTAGATCCCTCAGGGAATCCTCGGGGAAAGAGTAAGGAGACACAATTTAAGAGTAAGGCAAGAAGAGTAATGGAGGGCAGGACCTTGTTGGATGAAGTGTCGGATCTGTAGGTTGTGTATGCATACATTCGTAGCTGTATGACGAATATATGCAGAAACTTGTATATTTGCATATTTATGAATTACACACACACACCACATATAAAGTAATAGTCAACGTATGTGAGCAAAAGATACGCATATATACCAATCAACCACAGGAATCTAAGACACACACACTACTGAGACAAAACATTTGGATAGTAATGCTTAAGCTAGAGGGCTGAAGTGAGAGGTAAGGCAAGCAACTAACCATCTTCTCGTGTGCACGCCAGAGCACGTGGAGAGCACGGGTCGAGAGCATGGCGTGTGTGCACGGGTCGGCCATAACGCCGCCAGGGGCTTCCATATCACCATTCCTGTCGCCAAACGGGCCGCCCCTCCTCGTCTCCCAAGCGTCTTCATTCAGGTGAGTATGGCATCTAGCAGCTCACTCTTGTGAGTCTTGTGCGCGATAATTGTCAAGTTTGTAGACACGCTGGACTTCAGGAATAAATTCCAGTTTTGTCCAGACTGGTTTCAGTTTGTGTAGCCTAGTTTCAGATGACGCAAGTTGTCTACTACTTAAGAAAGTTGCAATGTGTCATGTAAGTTACAGAATAACTAGGCAAATTGCAGTATACTCAAGTTCAAGTATGTTTATTGAGACAAGAAAGAAATACATCTCAAAGGGATAGAGTAGCTTAGGCTATTTCTACTCCTGTATACTCGTGTATGTTGTAGAACGAGTTAATAAGTACACCCAGAAGAAACCTCAGCACTGAGGGTGAAGTTGTCAAGTTTGTCTAGAAACTTGATTTGCATCTAACTGTTGGTTCAGAAGTAGCAAAAAAAAATAAAAAAATTGTAGTTTGGTCCGCAGGTCAAAAGAGCTCAGAATTTTGTATTTTAGTCTTTTGTGCCATATTGTGTAAATCATTCTTTTTTCCGATGAGTTGTATGGCAGGTGTTTATCAATGATTTTGCCGTTTGTCTAGATGGTAAGACTAATAAAGGATATATATATAAACATTTGTATATACATTTATATATTTCATTCACTTGGGCTATCGGACCCCTCGAACCACGGACCACAAAAGCAGTAGTCCGTAGCTCTAAACACAACGTCACCGTACACCCACAATAAAGGTGGCTCTGGGAGACACGCCACTGATATCCAACTGAGATTTTAAGCCTGCCTCTAAGGTGCCACTGGAGTATGGAGGTATAAGGTGAGCCTTGCCCCAGTCGTATATATATTGTTAACCACAGTAAGCGTGGATAATATTTCATTCCAGTGAATGAAATGTTATTATCCACGCATATTGAGGAAAGTTGTACAGGTTTCTTAAGTGGACACTTTAGTGCTTGATGAATCAAGATCCAGCTTACTAAAAATAATATACCGGCTTTGCGTGACACGCAAACAAGTAGGGTGGCGGTTCTAACCCCCTTTACTTAATTATACATTGGTTATGTAATTATATTAGATATGCTAATTGCAAGCTCCGCAGGCCAAGTTTATTAAAATATTATGCAGCACAATGACACAGCCACAAGCCAGGTCAAGGATGCAACTTGATCACAGTACAATCACCGGCCTACTAACTCTCTACACACAGATATATATATATATATATATATATATATATATATATATATATATATATATATATATATATATATATATATATATATATATATATGTTTCATTGAATATGACCGCATATTCTGTATTTATTATTTTCTGGTTTAGGGCTTCTATCCCTCTAACTATTTTCTTAGCATCAGGGCTTAATTGGAATAGGAGTTCTAGTTCTTTTAGAACTCCTATTCCAATTAAGCCCTGATGCTAAGAAAATAGTTAGAGGGATAGAAGCCCTAAACCAGAAAATAATAAATACAGAATATGCGGTCATATTCAATGAAACATGTTTGAAAGAAAACCTGCTGCCAGTATACACCAATATATATATATATATATATATATATATATATATATATATATATATATATATTACAGAGTGATCACGCTGTAAAAGCTGTCTCGGCTAGGCTGAAGTACGTGGATAATCGTATTACATATTATAAATATAAATTTACCAACACTAATATTAACACATTACTGATTAGAAACACTTGCATCCCTTTACCCACGTGGTGGGGTGTGTGTGTGTGTGTACTCACCTCGTTGTGCTTGCGGGGGTTGAGCTCTGGCTCTTTGGTCCCGCCTCTCAACCGTCAATCAACTGGTGTACAGATTCCTGAGCCTACTGGGCTCTATCATATCTACATTTGAAACTGTGTATGGAGTCAGCCTCCACCACATCACTGCCTAGTGCATTCCATCCGTTAACTACTCAGACACTGAAAATTCTTTTTAATGTCCCTGTGGCTCATTTGGGTACTCAGTTGTCTCCTGCGTCCCCTTGTTCGCGTACCACCCGTGTTAAACAGTTTGTCTTTATCTACCCTGTCAATTCCTATGAGAATTTTGTAACCACTGTCTAACTCCCAGGTACCTATTTACTACTAGGTAACAGGGATATCGGGGTGAAAGAAACTTTGCTCATTTTTGTTTCTCGCCGGCGCCGGGAATCGAACCCGGGCCACAGGATTACGTGTCCAGCGTGCTATCCACACAGCCACCGGCGCCCCACCCACAGTCACCGGTGTGTGTGTGTGTGAGAGAGAGACTGAGTTAAGCCTCGCTTGACATGCAGTCAAGTAAGTATTCCTCAACACATTCTGTCTCGAGTAAGACTCACGTAATCCTCCCACTCCCCACATAGCTTGAAGCCAACCCTCGTCCCTTCCCCACAGTCCATTGGACTTGGTTCATCATTCCTTCTCGCAAGAAACCTGGCAAAATCGGAAGCAATCAAATTCTGGCCATGAGTTCGGTGTGTCCACCCTTGTGCGTCGTGACTGGCCTGTCAGCTCTGCTTAAGGCGGGGTTTTGTTCCCCTGCTTTAGCTGTCCTTTGTGTTGACCAAGGAACACTAATGGCAGCTTTCCCAAGTCACGTTCAGTAGAGTCCTGTTTATTTTTGCTCTGGCGTTTTATAATTTATCTGTGATGACAACAATTATAATTACAATTATTACTGCTCATATTGCCACAGTAAATGTCCATGTCAACGTTAATGTCACTTACAAACTATCATCTGTTATTTTTATCCCTGCTGTTTTTTAATATAAATGTTAATTAATAGGTTAATGTTAGGTTTTAAACCGGCCACTGTGCAGCCTAATCTAAGTACGCTAACTTAGGCTTCTTCCGGTAGCCTGCTATATTTTGTGAGACACGCATCATATTGTCTTGTAAGTTAAACATCTCATATGATCATAAAGCGAATGTTCCTTTCATTTTGGGGCAGTGTAGAACTACCTCGGTTCCTCACTGTTCTACACAAAGAAAAATCTTTTGTTATTGATTTATATATTTGAGTGGGGATTATTTTTTTTGTTACCAGGGTACACCCATTGATCAGCTTCTAGCCCAGTCAATAGAGCTTGGGCTTCACACGCGTGGGGGTCCACGGTTCGAGACTCCTACAGCCCAGGTGAATGGAATCTAAACTCATACGTGCAAACTCTTCCCCAACTCACCGTACGATCATCTGACCATATATGTTGTGCTCGTACGCAGCCTAACCGAGTCTAACTTCTCCCTCCAGTTCCCCACCTTCCAACCCCCGTACTTCACATCCCCCTCTCCCCTTTAACGTCTTTACCATACTGGAAGTGGCTCAAGACCTTGGCTTTCGGAAACACTTTGGGTGCTTTTATCTCAGAGTGGGTCAGTGGTGGTAAGAGGTTTACTCTGTGTCTTTAGGAGAGTCGGAGTGTGTGTGTGTGTGTGTTTTGACACGGTACAGTGTTCCACAGGTGATGCGCGGACGAGGGTACGTCTCTTGTACCACGGAACACCTGTACCAATTGGACCAGCGTTCCAGAGATACGCTCAGGGAGATCCTCATCATGAGTAATGTGTGAGTAACCTGCCACCCGCACCCCACCCTGTTCCTCGACGCCCCCCCCACACTCCACCCTGTTCCTTGACACCCAATTAACCCTCACATTTCCATCACCCACATACCCAATTTTGTTTAAAGTGTTAACAACAAATCTGGGGTTTTCCTGTTTAGTGCCCGTCTCCTTTATTAGCCCGAACTAGGCTTTAAAATGGTCCCTGCTTTATTTAATAAAAATGCTATTTATTGTTTTTCTCACCTCTTATTTCTTGGCTTATATTAACTTTGTTATTCCCCCCCGCCCCCCACCCCACATCTACCATTTGCTTATCTTTTATATTATTTTTGTTAATTATTTCTCTTTTTCTCTCTCTCCCTCTCTTCAGCCCGTCCTCCTAAGGGTTCCCAACGTCCATAAAACGGTCAATTTGAACCTACCAGAGGACCCAAAACAGAAAACGGGATATTACGTCACTTTCGCCAGCCGCTTCCATTTTCTAGTCCGATAATTGTTGGCCTTATGTGACGCATACGAGCGAAAAGCGACGTTCTTTGTAGTTGAGCAGGTTGCTCTCTTTCCCTACCTCTCTCTCTCTCTTGGTAGACTCATTCAAACTTATGCGATGTTTTTAAAATTATCACTTTCTAATATTTATTTTTTTCTGGTAAGTGTTTTATCTGTGTGGCTCTGGGTCATCCGGAGACCGAATCTCTAGTCTGGTCTACCATGGGGAGACCAAGAGGTGTCCCCATGGTCGGGCGGAGGAAGAAAAAGGACGCACTATTTCGCCCAAGAGGAGTAGTCCGTCCTTTCAGTTAATACGTCGCTTTTTCAACGGACTCGACGGAAGCATTAAAAATTAACCGCATTAGTTCAATTTAAAACACTGTAATATTGACTTACTCTATGTATCGGTTTCGATAGGCTAGGCGGGTTGCTTGGGTTCGTATGTTTATAGTTGGGAAGAGAGATTTTGCATTTTTGTTTACGAAGAGGCAAATCTAGAGCATGTGCTGGCTTGCCAATGATGCTCACCACGGCCCTTGACCTCCTATTCCCATATACCCCCCCCCCACCCTTTCCCTCATAAACCATCTCTTCCCTCCCATCTCCCCCTCACTTTAATCACCCCTCTCTTACCCCCCCCCACACCCACCCTTCCCCAATATATCGGGCCTCATCGCAGAAGCAATTTTTCGGCGTCTGAGTTCCAAGACCAATTTCATTAAGCAACTGGGCGGAGGCCATATCACTCCCATCTGTTATTCTGTCTCACCGTTCCGTCGTTGTTCGACTCATCTACGCCATGGAACTGTTGATTTGATGTTCACAAAGACATGTTCGAACGCAATCTCTTCATGCGTATCGATAATACCCTCCATTCCCCTCTCTCACGGCGTCCTTTCTCCAACTTTCTTTATTCGCTTTCTCCTTCATATATTATGTTCGTAATATCAATACCTGTCCGTTTTCGTTTTTCAGAGGGAGTTGGGAACTTCGTGTGTGTGTGTGAGAGTTTCCGCGGGACTTTGCAGTTCTTTGAGCAAGTAATCTTGATCAACGTTTGAAACAAATTTGCACAAGTCCGGAACTCTGTTATCATAATTCCAGCGGCGAAAACGAAGTTACTACGGATTGTTTTGGACTTACGGATTTCCAATAAATGTTTACTTTAAAAGACCGGGAATGTTTGAGTTTATTTCACGACTGTAATAATCGCTATACAAAGCTTGCTCTAAGGGGGAAGGGGGGTTCAAATTGGATGAGTTTATTATAATGTATTTGCTGTTGTTTTTTGATTTAGCTACTCAGAACGAAATGTCCATGTAACACGGGCGATGGTTAGCCCGTAATTGAGTTCGGGTATTTGCAATAATCTTGTTACTCTGCTATTTGGGTCAAAGTATTAAATGAAAGTGGGGTTTCCTCCTCTTTCCCCAATGTATTTGCTGCTGTTGTTGTTGTTTTAGATTTAGCTACTCAGAACGAAATGTTCATGTAGCACGGGCTATGGTGAGCCCGTAAATGTATTAGAGAGAGACCACGTTTTAAGGTGTCTGAGAGGTCACGTGATGAGGTGTTTGGGAGAAGCAGTAACATCAGCATTCCTGGCAGCAATAATTCACGTTTGAGCACATCTACAGTACGCCCCAAGTGTTCAAAAACCACATGAAAGCAGCAATTAGCCGTGACATCACTCTCTATGAATTGTTAGAAAAAAAAACCAATGGTAAACTGTGGAAGCAAAATGGCATTTGTTTTGTCCCATGTACAGGTTGCGTCTGTTTGGATTTTCCAGCTGATGTAAATTCAGCCAAATTCAACTAAATTGACAACCCAATTCAGACAACGTAAACACTGGGTGATAACTCGTCACTTGCGTTAGTGACTGTTCGCAGACTCTGAGAGGTGTGCGCCTTAAATAAACATTAGAAGTGTATCCATGCTATATATACAAAGGGGATTGAATCTGCACTTATATAAATGACAGATGGATGTATTATGCACACAGAATAGCCATTTGGGCTACTACTCACTCGAGTAATATTTGAGAGGTATAATTTTGATCTCAGCCAGAGGATAAAAGTCCTCGGGTGGGATGATACCGGCATTGACCTTTCTGGCGCCCGGGGCTTTTGTCCACCTCACTGCTGCAGCGCTCCTTCCTGGTCTGGTGTTCGTGTTTCCTGCGGTGTGGGGCTCCAAAGGCTTTCCCAGTCTCGGCCTCTACATTCATTAGTGTACGGTACATGTTGTCTTCGTAATTAACTTACGCACGACTTAAAACACGCTGTTCGATTATGCGTATCTATAAGATAAATATAAAACCCTGATAGTTCTATTATATAAACACAGTTTCAAAGGGTACAATGAGAACAGCAATGTATGGGTGAGGATGTGTGTGTATTTACTATTTATATTTATATTTGTGTCTGCAGAATCAAGCTATTAGCTCTTGGACCCCGCCTTTCTAACCAATCTATTTTTCCTCAATCATATCTACTACATACATTTTCTCTAACACACACACACACATCCCCAGGAAGCAGCCCGTACCAGCGGTCTAACTTTCAGGTACCTATTTACTGCGAGGCGAACATCAGGGTGAAAGAAACTGCATTTTCTAACTACTCTCACGCTAAATGAAAACTTCCTAAAATCTCTGACTCGTCTGAATTTCCAGCTTCCACCCATGTCCCCGGTTCAGTTTGTATTCAGTGTGACCATTTCGTCTATTTCCACTCTGTCAATCCCCCCTGTGTGTGTGTACTCACCTAGTTGTGCTTGCGGGGGTTGAGGTTTGGCTCCTTGGTTCCTCCTCTTAACTGTCAATCAAAGATTATTTAGACTATTGGACTCTATCAAACCTACATTTTGAAACTGTGTATAGAGTCTGCCTTCACCACATCACTGCTTAATGCATTCTATTTGTTAACTACTCTATACTCTGGCACAGAAAAAATTCTTTCTAACGTCTCTGTGGCTCATTTGAGTACTAAGTTACCACCTATGTCCCCTTGTTCGTGTTCCACCCGTGTTAAATAAGTTTGTCTTTGTCTATCTTGTCAATTCCTCTTGAGAATTTTGTAGGTGGTGATCATGCCTCCCCCATAAGGTGGTGATCATGTGTATGTGTGAGTGTGTTATATGAATATATAATATTAACTGCACGTGAGCAGATACAGAACATTACGTGATTTTCAAATATGGGTAAGTGTAGATTACGAAACATCGTTTTCCATTTTAGGATCGTGGTGGAGATGTTAGTGGAGGCTCGGGGTCGCATGGGGGCCCTTCACGGCCTGGGGGAGGCGGTGGCCACCCTGGACCTCGTGGTGGGGCTGGCGCACGCTGCGGCACTCGCCTCCTGGGTTCGGCCGGAGTTCTCACACACCCTGGCCATCCGCACTGGGAGGCACCCCATCCTCGACGTCCTCGCCACACTGCCGCCAGTGCCAAACAACACGGTGGGTGTTGACCAGACCACACACTAGAAGGAGAAGGGGCTGTGTGGTCTGGTCAACATACTTTAGCCACGTTATTGTGACTTATCGCCTGCAACACGGTGGGTGCTTGCTTCCTAGCAAGCAACCTGGTACCCCCAAGGCCAGGGTTCATTAAGCTCTTAGGCAACCACTTACGACACCTGTACATCTTCCCTTAATCATTGCCACTTTCTTTACATTTATTAACCTGGTACCCCCAAGGTACCAGGGGATACCTTGGTACTCCCAAGGCCACGATTCATCAAGCTCTTAGGCAACCACTTACGACACCTGTACGTCTTTCCTTAATCATTGCCACTTTCTTTACATTTATTAAATAGTTTATGAGCTCGGAATCACCTTGAGGTTGTTTATTAAACAATAATAACCTTAGGTATTGATTTTCAAATCTCAAACTGTTGAATATAAACGAAGCCACCATAATTGAGGAAAGGTGTACAGGCTTCGTAAGTGGCTGCATAAATGCTTGACGAATCTTTACCCTGGGAATCACTGGATTGTTTCAAGCGCAGGTTAGACATGTATGTGATTGAGTTTGGTTGGGTATAATTAGGAGCTGCCTTTGATAAGTCAGTATGTCCTCCTGCAGTTTCCTATCTTATGTTCTTGACCCAGTATTTGTTATTACTTTAGATGCAGATAACCACAATTAATTGCAAAGTCGCTTTCATTTATTTCGTGCCTTCCCCAACAGTTCCTGAGCCCTGAGAACCGGGTGATGGTGGTGACGGGACCTAACATGAGCGGTAAAAGCACTTACCTTCGTCAGATCGCTCTCATCCAGGTCCTTGCACAGGTATGTTCTCTCTGCCGCTCTAAAATGTTACCCCTGATTGATTGATGAAGATTAGGGCATCCAAAAGGTGGCACGGGCACGAATACCCCGTAAGTGGTGGCCCTTTTGAGCTATTACCAGCATCAATAGATGATACTGGAGACCTGTGGAGGTGCGGCTGCACCCTGCGTGACGGGAGATGTCTCCCGTGTGTTACCCTTGGCTTTGTATATATATGCATGTGTGAGTGAGCGAGAACGTGAGAGAGAGAGAGAGCGAGCGAGCGAGCGAGCGAGCGTGCGTGCGTGCGTGCGTCTGCTGGATCGAACATTACCAAAATGATGATAATTTATGAAGATTAAGCCACCCAAGAGGTGGCACGGGCATGAATAGCCCGTAAAGCATTACCCCCTTGCACCCTTCCTTTCCCTAGCCGCTGGTTGTCTAGTGCAGTGACGCCTGACCTATTTCCCTTACATGGTCCTGGGCTGCAATCTCCCACCTCCCGTAAACACAAATATAATATATTAGCACAATCACACAACCTCACCTAACTTACGGGCTATTCATGCCCGTGCCACCTCTTGGGTGGCTTGATCTTCATCAATCAATCACCTCACCTAAACAAAAAACAAACTTCCTTCCTTAAGCTCCAGCTTATTTTCTACCATCTATGGGAGACATCTCCCGTCACGCAGGGTGCAGTCGCACCTCCACAGATCTCCAGTATCATCTATTGATGCTGGTAATGGCTCAAAAGGGCCACCACTTACGGGGTATTCGTGCCCGTGCCACCTTTTGGGTGGCTTAATCTTCATCATCATTCTATCACCTAACATATTTTTCCACAGATTGGGAGCTTCGTGCCAGCAGAGTTCGCCTCGGTGCGTCTGGTGCGTCAGATCTACACTCACCTGGGCTCGGAAGACTCCCCGGAAAACAACGCCTCTACCTTCCAGGTCCAGGTGAGGGAAGGCCTCAGCGGGGAGAAGTTTATGGCAAGGGAACAACCAGGGGAGGAAAGCGCCAAGCCATTACGACTATATAGCACTGGGAAGGGGTCAGGATAAGGATTTTGGGATGGGACGGGGGGGGGGGGGGGGAAGGAATGGTGCCCAACCACTTGGACGGTCGGGGATTGAACGCCGACCTGCATGAAACAAGACCGTCGCTCTACCGTCCAACCCAAATGGTACCCTTTGATTAGTGCAAAAATGATATTACTATTATTAGTTATTTTGTAATAATTTATTAATTTAACTCTTGGACTGTGAAATATTATGTGGGCGTTGATATCTTGTTAGGTTTCCGCTCGCGGTAAACTGCGTAGAGCAGTTTACCACTGCGCCAGTAGATGGCTCTGTAGGTTACTTAAAAATTCATGTACTTTCTTATAATTCTGATTCAAGTATCAGTTGATATTTGTTATCAGCTTTGCATACGCTGCTGATTATATTATGTTTATATGTACTTCCAGTGTTAGATTTAGAGATGACTTCTTCCAACTCTCCGAGCTGGAAAGCTGTATCCCCTTTCATTTTGTGCTGTGCTTAGGGGTTTCTGTCCTATTCATATTTTTTAAATCTCCCGCTCTGAGATGATCTCTGGCTTATGTACGACCCACTTTGATGCATTTTAAGTAGGCCGAGCTCTATAAAGATTGTTTTTAGATCATTTTTTAGAAAAATAATAATGTTTTTTAGATAATTCTTGATAATTAGATAATAATAATTTAGATAATTTTAGATCTAATTTTAGATAATTTAGATAATTTTAGATCTAATTTTAGATAATTTAGATAATTCATTATCTAAAATTAGATAATTTTAGATAATAAATTAGGTAATTTAGATAATAACCAGGATCCTGAATGGGTTGCATTGTGTGGGTTGCTGTGTATATAGCAGGCGCATACAGCAACACAATCCCTATTTTGGCCAGTTTCTGGAAAGGTTTTATTGTATGCGCATGAGTTTAAATCCATGAAACTGTGCCATATATTGGCCCTAGATAATCCAAATGGGACATCTCTCCGCTTTGGTCACTGATGCTTATCTTAACATACTAAGAAGGTTAGGCGAGGTCGGTTACACAAAATAATCCTCAGAGTAACCGAACCATCCACATACACATTCTTCAGGCATCTCCAAGACGCCTTCCTTAAGCTCCTCGAGTCAAAGGTCATAGTAAAGTTTGAGTAGAAATAATAGCCATTTTCCATATTTTGGAGGCATAAACAATCAGAAAATGCCACTTACTACCCAGGAACAAAACCTGTGATTCAGTGTGTTATATGAGAAAATCCACCAGGGCTGTGAGGTGGGCTCGAACCCGCGACCCCAGCATTGCCAAGCCGCATACCTCACAGCCCCAGTGGATTTTTCTCACTGATATATATCACGTTAACGTGATTTGTGTTAATGTATTAGTTCAGTAGATTATGTCTGTAAAGGTTTTCCTATCGTAGAGAGACAAAGAGTGGAGGTTTACTTTACGTGAGCACACAGTTTACTCCTGTGTGCTTGTGACTGATCTCAAGCTGCTCAAGTTTCACTCCTACAGAATAATAAATTAGGCGAATCATAAAGCAATTTTTTCAATCGCGGGCTAAGGCTGTCCCGCGTGTTTTAATGTTCACGTGTGTGGGGATGTGGCCTTATATCAACATTTTAATCAAACTAATCATGTTATTTCCTAATGTTTATTGCTAAAACTATATATATTAGAGTAAATGGGGTACCCAGCGGTGCCCGGGTCGACCTCAAAAGGGTCTGCTAATTTAGTGTTGGGAATCCTGAGAATGCAAATCTGTTATCTGAATTTTGTGACATTATAAACAACTGAAACTCTGTAGACTTGGCTACCACCACTTCATCTTTGCCTACTTCATTAGAAGGGACACCAACGCAGCCGACCCCGACCTGCCTATGCCAGTCGCCGAACACCCACCAGTCACCTTGCAAAGTTTAATCAGGCTAGCTCAAAGCGTCTGACCTTCATCCTTAAGAGACACATTCCATTTTATAGATACATGTATATACAATACATATTTTAATTGTTGTTGACATGTGTGCGCGCGCGTGGTAGATGAGCGACGTGGCGCACATGCTGAGCGGGGCGGGGCGGGAGTCCCTGGTGCTGCTGGACGAGCTGGGCTCCGGCACCAGCGTGGAGGAGGGCGCCGCCCTGGCCTGGGCCATCATGGAGGCGCTCATACACGCCCGCGCCACCACCGTCCTGGCAACCCACGCCCTCTTCCTCACCAGGCTCGCCAACCTCTACCCCTGTGTGGCCAAGTGAGTACTCCAATTCCATCTTCTAAATTATGTTGGCAGGCTTGTTGGCAAGTCAGTGTTACCACTCATGCCGTCTTCCGCATTGTTGTCTAGAATGTTTCACCATCTGCGGGGGCATCCCACAGCCAGCTGGGGGCATCCCACAGCCAGCTGGGGGCATCCTACAGCCAGCTGGGGGGCATCCCACAGCCAGCTGGGGGGCATCCCACAGCCAGCTGGGGGCATCCCACAGCCAGCTGGGGGCATCCTACAGCCAGCTGGGGGGCATCCCACAGCCAGCTGGGGGCATCCTACAGCCAGCTGGGGGGCATCCCACAGCCAGCTGGGGGGCATCCCACAGCCAGCTGGGGGGCATCCCACAGCCAGCTGGGGGGCATCCCACAGCCAGCTGGGGGGCATCCCACAGCCAGCTGGGACCATCCCACAGCCAGCTGCAGCATCCCAGAGTGACGCACGCTCATCTCCCCCACAGCTACCATCTGGAGAGTGAGGATGGCGGGTCGGGGCGCCTGCAGCTGACACACGTCGTCCGCAAGGGCGTGACTCGGGCCACCAACTACGGCCTGGCTATGGCCGCTATCACGCCCATCCCGCCAACGGTGCTGCAACGTGCACACGCCCTCGCTCTCACCATGACACCGCCCACACAGGTAAGGGCTGTCACCTAAGCCCCACACAGGTAAGGGCTGTCACCTACGCCCCACACAGGTAAGGGCTGTCACCCACGCCCACACAGGTAAGGGCTGTCACCCACGCCCACACAGACAGGGACTGTCACCCACGCCCACACAGACAGGGACTGTCACCCACGCCCACACAGACAGGGACTGTCACCCACGCCCACACAGACAGGGAGTGTCACCCACGCCCACACAGACAGGGAGTGTCACCCACGCCCACACAGACAGGGACTGTCACCCACGCCCACACAGGTAGAACTATATAGCCGTAGCTAATGAATTCTCGCTATAAAGGAGCCTTATCACCAGGATTTGCCACTCCGTAAAAAAAAAATAAAACTATTCTACCTAACCAGAAACATACGAACAGAAACAACTCTCCTAGCCTATCTTGGCGAATGCTGAAAAAAACGTCAACTTTACGATCTTTTTTTTTCTTAGTAATATGTCGCATTTTTAACGTATTGGCCGAACCCGTAAAAATGTCGGTGTATTGGGTGAAAGAAACGGCTGGTGCTATCGTGTCCGACCTACAGACACAATAAATTTTGTGTCTGCAGGTCTATATGTGGATGTGAATATCTCCTTGAACACCACTTGTCATTGAGAATGTTCCAACTACCAGTCATACAATATTTAAACGCACTTGTATATATGTTAATGCTGGAATGAATACATATGTGTGTACTCGCCTATTTGTGCTTACGGGGGTTGAGCTTTGGCTCTTTGGTCCCGCCTCTCAACTGTCAATCAACTGGTGTACAGATTCCTGAGCCTACTGGGTTCTATCATGTGTGTGTGTGTGTGTGTGTGTGTGTGTGTGTGTGTGTGTGTGTGTGTGTGTGTGTGTGTGTGTGTGTGTGTGTGTGTGTGTGTGTGTGTGTGTACATGATATCAAGAAACGCTGCACGTGTGTGAGCGTGTATTAATGATATCACGAACGCTCGCTAAGACGAGCGCAGTCACGGTAAACTTGTTAGTCTGAGAAAATTGCTTACTATCGAAGAGTATAGTATAGCTCTCAGACTCTTAAGAGGTATTTCATGCAATTATTGCAGGTGGGGGAGAGAAGGAAGGCAAAAGAAAGAAAAAGTGAGAGAGAGAGAGAGAGAGAGAGAGAGAGAGAGAGAGAGAGAGAGAGAGAGAGAGAGAGAGAGAGAGAGAGAGAGAGAGAGAGAGAGAGAGAGAGAGAGAGAGAGAGAGAGAGAGGGAGGGAGAGGGAGAGGGAGAGGGAGAGAGAGAAAGGGGGGAGGGGAGGGGAGGGGGGGGGGCGAGACCAACCATGCTATTTCCGTTTTCTTCCGAGGGGATCTCACTCGCTGTGAAATATCAGAAAGTGTTAAGCATTTCGGGATAAACATGACCAGAACGTGTTAGCGGAAGAAGGGGGTGGGGGGGGGGAGGTAGGCGATTTTGGTGACGAGTACGCGTTATCCACAAGCGGTCACATGTTACTGTAGGTAGAGTAAAGGAGAAACAAATCACGCTTGAAGCTTGAAATCATGTTATAAACCTCGTCCTCTCGACCTCACCAGTGAGCCGAGCTTCGAAACAATTCCAATCTTCTAATCCTTGATAATGACATCACCAGGAGTGATTATTTCAACCAACATAATTGTTTATGGCTATAATCCCTCCCTAATAACAAGTAGTCGTTGAAACTTTCGAGAAAAAAACAATTTTTTTAATAATCTTACGTGTGACGTCACCAGTGGGCGAGCCGGATAACAGAAACGAAGATTATTCACATACTGTACGTGAGGTTTTGAAGGGACTTAACCCTCGTCCAATTTCGCACAGAATTGCTCGGCTAGATAATCCCCAATAATGTCACCAGGGGAGTAGCTCTCGCAGGCTTATGCTGGAAACAAGATGCCGAGAGGCAGTACGGTGGTCCCAATGGTACGAAGCTGAAGCAGCATAGTGGACTAATGCTTGATGAACGGACTGAGAGGCAGTAGGGAAAGTTGACGCCAGAGGTACGAGGCTGAGAGGCAGTGATATAGCAGGCGCGTGTACACATGGATGAGAGGCAGTCATGGGAGCTAGCTTGAAACATACGGGTAAGAGGAAACAGAGAAACGACTGATGGGTAAGGCATAAGGCTGAAAGGCAGCATGCCAGAGACACTTGGGTTAAAAGAAGTAGGAGGAGGAAGAAGGAGTCTGACTAAATAGCAAGTGGCTGTTTCTCATCTCCATTTATGCTAAACAGCAAGTCAGTGGAAACAGGACTGCAACAATATAGGAAAACAGCTAATGCAGTGTCAGTAAACAAAATGGTAGACAGACAGACAGAACACACTAACCTACATGCCAGCTTCTCTTACTCGCATGAATAGTAAAAACCTTTGTGTATCGATATCTTCTTCATACTGACTAATGGCACTACTAGCAAAGCTTCTATTCGCTGAAAGATTAAGTACAAACTAATGGGTTTAATCTGCAGTATCGCCGAGAAGTTACACACACTGGAAATTAAACATGACACATGGAGGGGAAGAATATGTACTAGAGTCTAGTAGGTATTTCTAAAAACAATACTTCATATTAATAATTTCAAACAATGGATTAAGCGCACGTTCAAAACCCAGTTAAGGGTCAAGGGCTCGTGCGGTTGTGTAAATATTATGCATAATATAACTACAACCTTTACAGGTAGCGGCGGAAGAGGAGAGCGAGTGGATCCGGCAGCGAGCAGTGCATCGCTTGGCTCACCGCTTGCTGGCTCTGGCTCAGGCGACGTCCTCGGCAGACAGTTCTCTCCACACGCCTGGCTCTGGGGGTAACCATGAACCCGAGGACCGTATTCCTGCCACTCGAGACTACTCTTCGGCCCACATCACACCGCTTCCTCACCTCGCCCATGTCTCGCATAATGGCGGAAACCAAGCACCCGTGGAGTCCAATGCAGAATCGCGCGATACGAATGAAGAATCTAATGTTAGGGATGGAGAGGCATTTAGTGGGAGTGATGCTAGAGACAAGGAGTTGAAGGTGCAATTAGAGGCACTTCTTGAAGAATTTTTGGCACAAGCGGTACAACCAGAATCGAATCTTATGTCTGTGGATGATTCAGACGTACCAACCGAGCCGTAATCCACACGGTTATGAATATCCAGCTAACCGTCCTCAAAATATTAGCCAAATCTCTTGAATTTACCAATTGTTCCGTTCTATCAGGTTGATAATTTTTTTGTTTAAAAGGGCTTATACAATTATTCTGAAGGTTTTCCAAAAATGCTTCATTCACTTCCAATGTTAAGATTCTTTCACTAAATCCTTTATCTATGTACTGCAATGTTTTTGTATATTATATATATTCTGTATATGGGTACCATCTCTGGTGCAATTAATGGAACCTATTGCCTTGAAGTAGGGAATAAAGAGCATTCAGAGAGAGCGTTTGATTATAAATGCGCGCGCGCGCGAGAGAGAGAGAGAGTGAGAGAAAGTGTGAGAGTGTGTGTGTGTGTGTGTGTGTGTGTGTGTGTGTGTGTGTGTGTGTGTGTGTGTGTGTGTGTGTGTGTGTGTGTGTGTGTGTGCGTGCGTGCGTGTAATCGTAGCGATATTCTGATGACGAAACCACACATCAGAAGATGGAGAAACGATGACTGTCTCTCTGTCTGTCTGTCTGTCTGTCCGCCTGTCTCTCTCCACACCCACCCTATTACCCCGTCTTCTCTTCCCCCGTCCCAGCCTTACTGCGGACAGTGAAGCTCTGCTCACTGGCAATTATTTTTTGCTGCTTCTGCCATAAAAAATAAATTCATTACTAACAATGTGTAATATTTGTCTGAAAAATGTTATTGTGAACGACACTGGTGCTGACTAAAAAAGGTAAATGCATTGCTGCGAGAAGCATTAGTCTTCCCAAAAATAATCTATACAACATTTATACAACTGATGTTAACACAACTCTGATGCTCCGGAATATTGTACGTTAAACAACTTTTCATTTCTATTTCTTAATTTAAGTGAGTGTTGATTACTCAGAAAATATTTTTTGTTATAAAATATATATATATATATATATATCTAAAAGAGCCTTACAGTTTTTTATAAATTTGGGAAGAGACGAGCATAGTAAATAAGGTAAATTGTCCTTATTTTTGAAATTTTTGAAATTTTCGGGGCGTGCCTAAGTGTGGGAGATCACGCCATGGTTTAGAACAAAAATAGTAGACATCTTAAAATATAAATTAATGTGTTGTATTTGCATTTGATGGTGCTACATAGCCTTCCCGGTTTGGTGCCTTCTATTGATAATTACTTACTTGCATTTTTTTTAGTCAAGAGTGCTGGACTTAATTCTACATGAAAAAAATCTGGGCAGGCTGAGGCCAGAATACTCACAGAAAGATAAACACAAATAAATCTTGCCTTACCGTAGGCAAGAGCGCCATGGCGCCTCCCCAATCCTTCGCGGAAACTTAAGGAAACCGGAAGGAAATTTACCATTAAACGAGCAACCATCGGCGTGAGTGGATCAAAGGCGACCAACTAATTAATTTCTTGGGAAGTTGATTGGGAAACCACACACTATTTCCTCCCTCCATTAATTATAAGTGTGATAGTATGGAAGTAACGTTAATGCCGGCAAGGTTCACAGATGGTTCCGAGTGAGCTACCAAATTACCAAATTATTGAGAAAATCCATCAGGGCTGTGAGGTGGGTACGAACCAACGACCCCGCCATCGCCAGTCGAGTACTCTACCACGAGACTGTGATTTGTGTGTGTTAGCGAATTATTTAACCCGTCCCGAGTTACCACAGGTGTAGTGAGGGAAGTACCACAGTGGTAGTTACCATAGGTGTAGTGAGGGAAGTACCACAGTGGTCGACACTATAATGTTTCTAATATGTCAAGGTTCTAACAAAAAAATAGGCTCCATTATATCAATGATGCTAAACTAATGAGAAACCACACAATACAGGGCAGTAATACATTGCAAAACTAGATACATTTCAGAGGGTTTCCGAAACTTACTACTGGACGTTAACCCAGTTAAATGCAGCGTTATGAGGATAGGATTGGGCGTGAGAAGATCGCACGAGTAGTATAGAACGAAGAGGAGCCAGCAGTATACATCAACAAAATTAGAAATATTTTTAGAGTAAACATACCCCAAAAAATATTACCAGAAGCACACACATTAGCAGACTAACTTTGGCAGGAAATGCAACGTCTGCATATCTACGAAAACTCTACAACTGATCATTTTAAGCGCAATATGCAGCTTATGGTAAACCTATTCTTGAGTGCTCTCCCGAAATAGTATCTAAACCTTAAAAAATCGCAAAATACAATTAGAAATGATATTAAGATATGGTATTAAGTCTCCTTAATGGTAGTAAGTCTCCTTACTGATCAGGAAGGACTGAACTATGATAAATGCGAGGGAACTGAACATGACAACTCAGGCGACAAAATAGAAATGTGAATAACTACATACAAGAAATTACTAAGACAAAAACAATAAGAAGCAATATTACAGAAATATCAAGAGAACTACTTCAACGTAAGAGTAGTAATTTACACGAACATATTCTCGATTAAGCTCTATACACTACTGTAAATATTTCAAAGTTGCAAATGCCCTTACTGGGACTAGAACCTCCGCTGGTAATTTACTATTGTAAATGATAATAAGATAGGAAAACGAAGTAGTGTTGTTGACCTGACCATGTACGTACGGTACTGTATCTTGGTTATCTTGTATATCTAAGCGACGATTCCATTCACCTGGGCTCTAGGAGACTCGAACCGTGGCTCTCACGTGTGTGAGGCTGAAGTCCTATCGACATAATGGAATATAAACAGTGGAATGTTTATTTCCACGGAAGTGTGGATGACATTTTATAAGCAACGAGGCTCACGGCTTGTAGTGAAACGTGGGTAGCGTCGCCCGTAGACTAACATATTGCTAAAAAAAATCTTCTAATGCACTCAAGAGTCTGCCAGTGCAGACTGCTTATCACATGCCTCTGTATAACTAACCATCTGTGTGATGGGGATATATTTAGCACCACGAAGCTACCTTTTTGACACACTGTACTCTCCTCCATATAATCTAGGGTAGCTGCACAAATGCAGATGTACCTAATATGTTAATAAAAAAAAAATCTTGTCACCTGTAGCTAGTTCTTGACACACACTGTATATATTATTGTAAGGATAGCTGCACAAATAAAGATGTCCCTAAATGTTAATAAAAACAAACTTACCCCTTATTTTTGTGTTTACCTATAGTGTGGGATTAAACACTGGGATAGATTTATACATTCGATTTTCAGTAAAAAAAAGGAAAATCCATTTTTCAATGATTTGTAAAAGACGTATTAATGTCTAGGACAAGCATCCTGGCATGGCATTAAATTATTAATTGAAACACTTTACTTTGTTCCTTCGGCTGCCTTTTCCCCGTCACATATGTTATGCCTTTGTTCAGCTCTTAAATGATGTAGTATGAGTTCCAGGCGTGATCACACTGTTTCACCTTTCCAGTCTGTCCTCTCTCTTTCCCTTCACACTATTCCATGTCATCCTGTTCCATCCCACAGCAGCCCATCTCTCTTCGCAACGCCACACTCAATCCCAATCTCGCCCCTCCCTCTGCCTCATCTAGTCTACCTATTATACTCCGCCGCAGTAGGGCCTCTTCACAAATTGCATCCCCATCGCCCATTTTTTACCCATTAGGTTTAGGTGGCTTCGAGCGCCCAGTTCCTCCATCGGTAATGGAAGATTGGCGCGGAGGCTGAGGGTTGGGACAACCCCCCCCTAGCTCGATGTTACCCGCGCCAGGCGGCAGAGGACTGGGACACCGACCCAGACTCTTCTCACATGCAATAAGTCCCAGAAGACTGGGACAACACAGTGGGCCGACCCCAGTTTTTACAAACAGGATTTTACGAGCTGATGTGAACGTTGATAATTGTGAATTTTAGTTCAATAATTGGATATCATTTGTTTACACAAAACCGAGTAGTTGTGAGTAGAATGGTAGAAGGAAGAATGGTAGGATGAGAAATGGTACCGGAAAGAATGCTTCTAAAAGGACGGTACTAGGAAGAATATTTATGGGAAGAATGCTAAAAAAAAATGCTTCATATATTGATTCAAAACTAGGAATGGTATAACTTATATAAGGTATGGAACAACTACACCCGTCTGTGGACTATTTACAACACCTTGACGTAGAAAATTGGAACTCATTAATGGTATCCATAACACATTTCTACCAAGTTGTGGCAGAATGGAAAATGATACCACTAACTTGTGAGAAAATACCGTAAGACACGCTTCTTATGGATGATGTTCCTGCCTGGTTGAGCTTTTATCGAGTCTATCATGTCGGTTTCTTTCTATTTACCCAGCAGCGCCAAGTTTATCCTCTAGAGTCTTATTTTATATGTAGCGAAGACTCTCTGCTTCTGGATGTATAGTGACAATTGTTAACTTTCTCATGATATAATTTCATCTTCCTGTCATTGTAGTTATCAATAACTCGTCATTATAACTCTCAGGCGAGTCCAACTCCCTCTCCCACTCTCCCCCCATCCACCGAGTCCAACTCTGACACTTGTCTACACTTTACGTAGTAAATTCCTGGACGTTGAAATTGCTAATTTCGAGGAAGATAATAATATCGACATCGAGAATCCAACAGTCAAGAATTTAATTATCTGAGTAACTCAGAGGGCTGCCAGATGCTCAAAATCTGCTGCGAGTCAGTAACATTAAGAGGATAATGCCTCACAATGGCCTGGGATGTCAATTATTAACGACGCACAAAGGACATCAATATCCGCGTCAGCCAAATTATTTGGGCTCTGGTGGTCATCATAAAATCCTATCAGCAATATTTTTAAATAATAAATTAGTGACAGTAAAGAACAGGAATTAGCTTAAGTGTTAAGTAAATCATATATTTTGTATGATACATTTTAGACAGGCACTTCCAAAGCGTTTTGAAATCCGGGCTGGCAGCCACTATTTGTCGAGGCGGGTCCAGCTAACATTGAAATCATTCAGTGATTACTGTTTAATCCCCGAGATTACAGGTGTTGCATAGTGGCAGATGCAGGCCTTAAGGTAAACCTTGAGCCTAGAAGTCGAGAGAGTTATGACGAAATAGTTTGTCCAGCCAGAACTGATCAGTTCAGATGAAGAGCGTTGACACCTTGGCCCTAGGTAACGAGTACCTTGATGTACTGATCGGTGTCTGAGACTACCTTCCATGACTCCCTGCTTGAGGTCGTGCTCTGTAACCTCGGGAAAGTCCATCTCAATCCTCCAACAAAGTGATTGTGACAAGACATCAACCGATCTCTAAACTGGTCCAGTCTAATGCTCAGTCGCTTCTTAGGGGCCAGAAACAGCCTTTTTTTCCAATATTTTACAATATTTGTTTTTTTACAATTTTAAAGTTTAATTTATTACTTATATTTTTAGTTTTATTTGTAAGAAATCGATCAACTAAGTATTTTGTTAATTTTGAAGTCACAGTCGACTACGACAAAAATCTGGTACTAACAGAGAGTTGGCAATTGATAATTTTGAAGCCCGCCCCACACACACACCGTCATCTGTTGGCGCGTAGAGGGCGGGACGGTCGGTGTTGTCGCAGCCCGGTGCTGGAGAGCCTTGTAGTGCAATTACCAGGTAATTGGGTGTTGTGAAACTTATTAGAGCTCACCCCCCCTGTGTATGCTCTCTCTGCGGTCAAATGCACAAGCTTGCAGGGTTGCAAAAAGTATATCATGTCACATTGTTCAGAAGGTAATGATTGGATTCCGCAAACATACTAATTTTCGCCTCATTGGCATTGGCATGATTGCCATTAACTATGACCTCAGCGTTATCCTTTGGTAATTACTTTTTTATCACTCTGAAAACATTTTTCGTTCACCACTACCTTCTTTTTCTCTTAATTAGGCAGGCTTCTCTTTTCCTCTTTCTTCTCTCTCCCCTTCTTCTCTCTCCATTCTCCCTTCTCCCTCTCTCTTTTTTTTTGTAACAAAGACTAGGTTTCATAGGGCTGCCAATTTACGTACCTGGTGAAGCTGCAAGCAAGAGTCGTTTTCCTACCTCAGCTCATCTAAAGCCTGCTCTCTCCTCCCTTTCCCTACCATATCCCCTCCCAGTTAACATGCACATCACCCCCCATCCTTCATGCACAACCTCACACCAGACCTCGCCCTCCCCACAAAGAGCTAACTGGAAGCTGCTGTCTCTCGTCCAACACACAACCGGAAATTGACTTTGGCTTACCACTGCGAGTGACTGATTACTTCCCAAGCGTGCACTCGGGGTCCCGCTACCAAGTCGGTAAGGGAGGGACGCGAGATCAACAAATAAACATCGTTTAAACATTTTTTAATGTTGCTTTTTGTAAACCTTTCCCCGTGGGACTATTATCTTTCGTTTGGGCGGACGCAGTGCTCTGTGATACACAGGTGCAGTTGACTGTAGCCTGTGACGACCCTATTATGGCCGAAGAATAGGACGGATACTTACGAGGCTTTCACCTAGAGTCTACACGCCCTGTGCTCCACCGGGTTAACGGAGCTGGTATGAATCTATTCACAATGTTGAGAGATCCAGAGGCTGCTACCGAGTCGCTAAGAAAAATATCTGCATTTTTATTACAGAACCAACGCCTCATGCCTGTTACACCCACAAAAAAATCAGCATTTGAAACTCGCTCTAGGACCCAGTTGAAAAATATATATACCAAAAACCGAAAAGACAATTCCGGAAACCTGGACTCCGAATTTCACCCCCCGGAATCCGACTTGGAAATCCATTACTAATCCTTCTTTGCAAGTCCACAATACCGCGACGCGTTGATTAAATTTCCGACTCACTCGTACGCTTCACAGATAAACAGTGGGGGATGAAGTTATCACTGAGCCGACCTGACATGTATCCTATCACCGCTACAGGGAGAGGATAGTACATGTTGCTGTAGCCTATCACCGCTACAAGGGGGAGGGGGATGGAGAGCCAATGTTAGCGTGTGCTGGAGGCTGAGTCAGGAAAAAAGGAAGATAACAGATGAACGTTGTGGCCGAGGTGATGATGTTTGTATGTGTGTGATGGTTACTTGGCCTCTGGCACCCGCGGAGCCGCAGCACATACGCTCAGGCAGCAGCAACACACGCGGAATATAATGCTATCATCTCGGCAACATTCAATAATTGTGATTCACAAACGCCATTAGAACACTTTTCATTTATAAATCTCAAACACTTCCTTTGTTCTTCCAAATTAAATTACGCGTGCGCAGAGTAAGACTGAAGACGACTGAGCCGAGCCCAAGAGCCTGCATTCACCTCGCTCAATGCCTCGCTTACAACTGGACCAGAGAGTGAACAAAGACCAAAGGAACAACATTGTACTCACGAACATAAAACACCACAAGCAGAATTCTTTTTTTCCCCCACTTTACCCTCTTTTGGCCGCGAATTTAACCCGAAGAAGTACGCGAGGGAGGAAACTAAATTTCGGACACGAAGACCAGGGCTAAGAAACTGTGGTCTTTACTTCTCTCTCGCTTCCCTCCTCCTCACATGTTGCCCTTTCGTTATCCCTGCTCTTCGTATCACAGCAAATATATATTATATATTTATCGCTACTCCCCCACATTATGAAGGCCTAGGGTGCCAGAGACCTCCAGCCGTTTAACTGTAACTTGCACAAAATGGAAAACAACAACTCACACAGAAATTTTCTTCTGATGCTTAAAGTGAAGGAAGGTCGACGGTTATTGGCAAACAAATAACTTAGTTTTCCCTTCAACTCTCTTGACAGTTTTCCAATATTTTGATAGACATTGGGGTGGGGTTTACAGGGGTGGGGTTTACAGGGGTGGGGATTACAGGGGTGGGGGCGGTTGGCTCATTGTGTCGGGTGGGGGGTGGGGGGGGGGGTGGAGTATAGCTTCACGGGGTGGGGGTGGAGTATAGCTTCACGGGGTGGGGGTGGAGTATAGCTTCACGGGGTGGGGGTGGAGTATAGCTTCACGGGGTGGGTGGGAGGGGGTGATCCGTTATGTGAAGGGGGGGGGGTCATACTGAGGAAGGGTTGGTGGGAAATAAGTTTATTGAGGTATAAATACACACAAAGGGATGAGATAGCACAAGCTATTCTCACAAAGTTTGGTTGGGGGTTGGTGGGGGTTCAGTCAACTATGGGGGGGGGGGGGACGTCGGGGCAGAGGGAGAGGTTCTGTCATGCGAGGGTGGAAAGGGGGGCGGGGTACGCCGTTAAGCACGGGGGTGAGGGCAGGTGACTTCATGAGGCAGGGTGCCGCTATGAAAGGTGGGTGTGCGCCATACTGCGAGAGGTCCCGTCATGGGAGGTAGTGGATGGGTGAGCCTTCAAGCGGAGGGTGGGTGTTCTCGTGGGTGGTGGGTGGCGCCTCGTGCAAGTAGGGAAGGGGTGTGTTAACCGTGGTATTTAAGAGGTGGTATAACTATAGCCTCAAAAAAATTGAATAAAAATATTTACTATACCTTTCTATATGTAGCAAGTCCTTTCCTGTAGCTTCTTAAAGTGTTCCTCCGTCTCACAGATCCTCACCCACTCCCTGCAGCCCCATCGGGTCCAACACTTCCAGTCCGTAAATCGCCATCACCTTCACTAAAGAAATCAACACTAGTCCTACAAGCCTAGCACACTCGGCTGGCAGTAATTACCTCTACCTCTTCGCGAACACGATAATTCCGTCTTTAGTTCTGTATTGGATTTTCACTCTCGTTTCAGCACTGCACTTGTGGGTAGAAATATAAAGTTTTCGATAATGAGATCAGGACGAAACACACCCGTATGTAGTGGTCGTTGTGTACTGTGTAAAGACACCCCATGGTCAAGTAGTCCTCCCCCGGGCTGCTTGGAACTTTTTGTTCCAAGTAGCGAATCTCTAACAACAACAACAACAACAACAACAACAGTCCTCCCGCAGGGGGGGGGGGGTGGCTGGTCGGGGCCCAACAACTCATTTATCAAATGTATTTTACCCGATAGTACCGATAACAATATTTTATAATTTTACGTATAATTTTGTTGATTATAGATTAGGTTAGGAATTTGATTCTGTTAGCAATTATTTGTATTTACAGTGAGTGCGTGAAGCATTTTGAGGTGTGTGACGAGAAATATAAAAATCAGCAACTCGTTCAGGCTCGATTGAGTGGCGGCGTCCCCCCCCCCCTCCCTCCCCCCCCCCCAAGACACATTCATCAATTTTAACATGTTTATTTAAAAATTGGTCTTTTCATGTATAAGTTAATATTATTATATATTTAATTCTTATTAGGTTCTGCTGGTGATTATTTGTATTTACAGTACGTGGGCAACCCATCTTCGACTCAAGTTCATTACATCCAGCGGTCGAAGACGAATGAAAAATGAATGAAAAACGGGTTTACACACGACTCACAACTAATTTCGTTCGAACACTTCCGGAACAAGTGCTTCACTGACAAATTATGTTCGAACCACAACGCTGTAAATGCTTCACCCACGTACTACAAATGCAAATAATCGCCAACAGAACCTAAACACCTAACCTAATCTATGCCTATATATGCACAATATGATAATATATTATAATTATTTAAATATGAGAAAACTCCTGTTTTGAATGAACAGCATGTTAAAATTTATGAATGCGTCTAGGGAGGACGGCCGCTGCTTTAAACAGCCTAGCGTGAGGACGGGTTGACACATACGTCGTCAGTTGAGTCGTGTGTAAAGTGTTTTTCATTCATAAACAGAGGGTTCGGGTGGCTGGATTAATGAACATTTGACCTTTGTTGATGAGGACGGGCTGGTATGTGAACCCGAAATAGTTTACAAGAACCCAAAGTAGGCTACACGAACCTAAAATTGGGCACATAAACAAAAATTATTCTGCATGAACCCAATATAGTCTACATAAACCGTAATGTATAATCCTGTCAATTTCCAATGGTCCAGATTGCACTGCCACATTGAATATGAACATTACATAAACTAGCGAGAAAGCTTTTTTTCAAGTAAAATATTTTATTTGATTAAACAAAGTATATTAAAAAACTATAACAAATTAAAACTGTATGCCGATGAACGGCAAACAGTTTGCTTAATTTTTAGCTCATCCAACAACTGCTCATTAAGCAAATATTATACAACTGAATATTAAGCAAATATTTATATATATATATATATATATATATATATATATATATATATATATATATATATATATATATATATATATATATATAACTGAAAACTCACACCCCAGAAGTGACTCGAACCCATACTCCCAGAAGCAACGCATCTGGTATGTACAAGACGCCTTAATCCACTTGACCATCACGACCGGACATAATGAGGTGATAGCCGAGGCTATTTGAACCACCCCACCGCCGGCACTCGGATAGTTATCTTGGGCATAGCATTTTACCAAATCACCTCATTCTTTGGGGCAACACGTGAGGAACACAAATGCGAACAAGCCTGAATGGTCCCCAGGACATATGCAACTGAAAACTCACACCCCAGAAGTGACTCGAACCCATACTCCCAGAAGCAACGCATCTGGTATGTACAAGACGCCTTAATCCACTTGACCATCACGACCGGACATAATGAGGTGATAGCCGAGGCTATTTGAACCACCCCACCGCCGGCACTCGGAATGTCCGGTCCGGAATGTATGTCCGGTCGTGATGGTCAAGTGGATTAAGGCGTCTTGTACATACCAGATGCGTTGCTTCTGGGAGTATGGGTTCGAGTCACTTCTGGGGTGTGAGTTTTCAGTTGCATATGTCCTGGGGACCATTCAGGCTTGTTCGCATTTGTGTTCCTCACGTGTTGCCCCAAAGAATGAGGTGATTTGGTAAAATGCTATGCCCAAGATAACTATCCGAGTGCCGGCGGTGGGGTGGTTCAAATAGCCTCGGCTATCACCTCATTATGTCCGGTCGTGATGGTCAAGTGGATTAAGGCGTCTTGTACATACCAGATGCGTTGCTTCTGGGAGTATGGGTTCGAGTCACTTCTGGGGTGTGAGTTTTCAGTTGCATATGTCCCGTGGGACCATTCAGGCTTGTTCGCATATATATATATATATATATATATATATATATATATATATATATATATATATATATATATATATATGCTGACAGAGGCTGTCTCCTGGACCAGACTGTATTTGAAAGCTGTTACGTTGCCTTTGTTTCCAGTTTTGTGAATACTTGTATATACACATATACACGATTGCATACATGCATGTATATAATATACATAAATGTTTATACTAGTGTATAGGCTCGCATATACACGTGTATCAATGGCAGAGTATACTATCACGTGTGTGAGACTGAGTATACTTCGAGTCGTGTGTATGCATACATTTGCCATTCGACCTGCATAACCGTATATTCCCCGCGGCAGAAAACACAACATTTGCTTACCGCACTACGGCTCACAGAGCACCCTGGCGGGGGGCCGCGGTACTACTGCCTTAGTCAACATGCCCTCCCTGACCTCCTGACCTTACCTTCTAGAGCTGTTGACCTTTATGACCTGACTTAGTATCGTTATTGTTGTTGTTTTAGATTCAGCTACTCGGAACCAAAAGTTCAAAGTAGCAAGGGCTATGGTGAGCCCGTAGTGGACTCTTGGACGATACGTTCCGTCGTATCGTCCAGGGGTGGGTGTCGTTCTCTCTCTCTCGTGTCGTTTCCCCACGTTCCCTCACTCGATTCCCTGAGATCAATTATCCCAGACTCTCAGAGACGCTCTGGGTGGGATGCTGTTATTGGGAGTAGTGGGAAGGAGAGGAGGGTGGTAGAGCAGTGGCTAGAGAAAGGGTGTGTCTTGGTGCTGAGAAGGGGAGAACAGAGATTAGTGAACACAGCACCTGGGTTAGCGAACGCTTCATAAGGCTGTCCGCTACGGGCTCACCATAACCCGTGCTACTAGGAACTTTTTGTTCCATGTAGCGAATCTTAAACAATGACAACAATTCATAAGGCTGACAAACCAACCTAAAAAATTATGTTTTTTTTTTTCTTGTTTACACAGGTGAGTACAGGAACAGACGACGGCTGACTCCTGTTAGCAGGTTGAGAGTTGTTCCCTTCCCATAGCTCACGGTAAGTCTTACCCCCCCCCCCCTTAGTTCCCCTGGAATACGCCCCCCCCCAATCGTTTAACAACCAGGTACCCAATCACTGCTGGGAGAACAGAGGTGTACAGTTAGGATTTGCGCCTAGTGAATCCTCTCCGGTCAGGATTCGAACCTAGGCCAAATTGCTCTCGCGAAACGCGGGCGAATGTGTTAATGACCACTGCGCCACCTCAAATGCGGGGATGACACTCTTGCAACCCGTCCTCGACTCAAGTCCATTACATTCAGCGGTCAACCCCACAGACGCATTCATAAATTTTAACTTGCTGTTCATTCAAAACGGGAATTTTCTCAAGTATAAATTATTATTATAATATATTAGCATATTGTGCATATATAGGCATAGGTTAGGTTAGGTTAGGTGTTTAGGTTCTGTTGGCGAATATTTGTATTTGTAGTACGTGGGTGAAGCATTTATATCGTTGTGATTCGAAGAAAATTCGTCAGTGAAGCACTTGTTCCGGATATGTTCGAACGTCAGCAGTTGTGAGTCGTGTGTAAACCGCTTTTCATTCATAAACAGGGGGTTTGGCGGGTGCATGGAATCACTTTTGGGTCTTTGTTTGGAGGACGGGCTGCGAGCTTGCCGTTAATCGCTGAAGACCACGAGCTCTCATACAACTGGCTGCATATTAACGCGCGCGAGACAAGTGAGTGTCTCTGGGCTGAGGGCGTCAAACAATTTGCAGGAGAGCAAAGGCGAGGTACTTGACCGATCACTACTGACGGGGCGGGTCCCTTCACGTCTGCTACTCAGCGATAACGACCAAATACTCCTGACTCCTGTTAGCACTTCAGATCTGTTTGTTCTTCACTGTTCCTTGACGAGTTACCACCCTGCCCACCCCTACTTCCCCCCTGCCCTCTCCCCACTCCCCCCTGCCCTCCCCCCACTCCCCCCTGCCATTCCCCCACTCCCCCCTGCCCTCCCCCCACTCCCTACTACCCCCTTTCGCATATTCCTCCCTTTAATATTTGTATTTGGGTGCGTGTATTTATTATTTGTCTCTACACGATCGAGCTGTTAGCTCTTGGACCCTGCCTTTCTAACCGTCGGTTGTGTATTGTACTGACTCCCGACATATATTTCCTCTGTTATATTTACTACATGTTTCTCTCCCATATGCACACACACATCCCCAGGAAGGAGCCCGTAGCAGCTGTCTAACGCCCAGGTACCTATTTACTGCTAGGTGAACAGATCCATCAGGTGAAAGAAACTCGGCCCATTTGTTTCTGCCTCGACTACGAATCGAATCCGGGCGCTTAGGACTACGACTCCAGAGTGCTGTTCACTCGCCTGCGAGGACCTAACGTGTGTGTGTGTGTTATTACCTAAGTGTAGTTACAGAATGAGAGCAACGCTCGTGGTGTCCCGTCTTCCCAGTACTCTTTGTCATATAACGCTTTGAAACTACTGACGGTCTTGGCCTCCACCACCTTCTCACTTAGCTTGTTCCAACCGTCTACCACTCTGTTTGCAAAACAAAACTGTCTAATTTTTTTCTGGCACCTGTGTTTCCTCAGCTTGAATCTATGACCTCTATGACCTCTTGTTCCTGAGGTTTTTGGAATTCCTCTTTGTCAATTGGTCAATTCCTGTTATTATTTTGTATGTGGTGATCATATCGCCTCTTTTTATTCTATCTTCTTGTTTTGGTATATTTAACTCCTCTAGCCTTCGGCCGAGCGGACAGCACGCGGGACTTGTGATCCTGTGGTCCTGGGTTCGATCGCAGGCGCCGGCGAGAAACAATGGGCAGAGTTTCTTTCACCCTATGCCCCTGTTACCTAGCAGTAAAATAGGTTACTTGGGAGTTAGTCATCTGTCACGGGTTGCTTCCTGGGGGTGGAGGCCTGGTCGAGGACCGGGCCGCGGGGACACTTAAAAGCCCCGAAATCATCTCAAGATAACTCAAGATCAAGATAGCCTCTCTTCGTAACTCTTTGTTTTTCAGGTCTGGAAGCCATTGTTTCGTGCCTTTTCAAAGTGTATACTCACCTAGTTGTACTCACCTAGTTGTACTCACCTAGTTGTACTCACCTAGTTGTACTCACCTAGTTGTACTCACCTAGTTGTACTCACCTAGTTGTACTCACCTAGTTGTACTCACCTAGTTGTACTCACCTAGTTGTGCTTGCGGGGGTTGAGCTTTGGCTCTTTGGTCCCGCCTCTCAACTGTCAATCAACTGGTGTACAGATTCCTGAGCCTATTGGGCTCCATCATATCTACACTTGAAACTGTGTATGGAGTCAGCCTCCACCACATTACTTCCTAATGCATTCTATTTACTAACTACTCTGACACTGAAAAAGTTCTTTCTAATGTCTCTGTGGCTCATTTGGGTACTCAGCTTCCACCTGTGTCACTCTTGTGCGTGTACCACCCGTGTTAGATAATCCATCCTTGTCAACCCTGACGGGCCTGACGGCTGAGAGAACAGCGCTCGGGATTCGTAATACTAAGGTTCCGGATTCGATCTCCGGCGGAGACGGAAACAATTGGGTAGAGTTTCTTTCACCCTGATGTCCCTGTTAATCTAGCAGTAAATTGGTACCTAGAAGTTAGCCCTGCTATGAGCTGCCTCCTGGGGATGTGTAAAAAAAATGAGGCCTGGTCAAGGACCGGGCCGCGAGGACGCTAAGCCCCGAAATCATCTCAAGATAACCTCAAAATAACCTTGTCAATTACCCAATGTGTGTGTGCAATGTGAAATAAATGATATTACAAAAATAAGTCCTTGAGGGAAATTTAACTAATTACGTTTTAAATTCCATGAATAATTTCTAATACAAAATATTTGTCAAAAATTATATTAATGCATCTAATTTGTTATCGCGTGTGTGTGTATTTACTGTTTGTATTGATGTATAACTGAATATATGTTTATGCATATGCATTTATATAGGCAATTATGTGTGCGTTTATGTATGTATTATTCAACACATGTTGAGGGACATGTGTCATCCATCATACGTTAGAGACACGTGTCATACACCACATGTCATGGCCACGTGTCATGACTAACTAACTGTCTGCATCTTCAAAAATTCAAAATCGTCGACACTGTTGACGCTCTCCCATTGGTGGACCACTGGACCACTGTTGACTCCCAGGACCATGTTGACGCTCTCCCATTGGTGGGTCAAAGCATCTCGCATCTCATTCGTCGTTTCAAATACAAAATCAAACCAAATTCGCTGAAAGTCTACAAAGATATCCATAAACAGAATCGAGTTATAAGATCGAATAATGGCGCAAGAATACTACTTAATAATTCAAATTAATATTTACATAGCACTTAAATCCATCGCGATAAATGAAAGTCAATTCAGAATAAAAATAGATTTAATAGTTTAAACATTGAAAAAAAAGCCTAACTATTTTTTTTGTTTTGTTTTTTGGGTCAATTTGAACCAAAAATTAATATTGAAATTCAACTAGAGTATTGTAGGGTCTTTTTTTTTCAAGCATGTAATACTAGGCTTACTAAATCAAGGGGAGACTTATTCTTTAATAACGGTAATGGTTGGCTACACTGTTTATGGTTGGGAGCGAGACCAACCATTCTTATTGAATATCTCGATGGCACACTTAAGGTGCCAGCTTTAATCTTGAGTGCAAATGTGTCGTACTCACCTAGTTGTGTTTGTGCGGGGGTTTGAGCTCCGGCTCTATGGTCCCGCCTCTCAACTGTCAATCAATCAATTGTTAATAACTACTATTTTTTTTCACCCCCCCCCCTCTCAGGAAGGAGCCGTAACAGCTGTCTAACTCCTAGGTACCTATTTACTGCAAGGTAACAGGAGCATCAGAGTGAAAGAAACTACCTATTTGTCTCTGCCGGCGCCGGGAATCGAACCTGGGCCGCAGGATTACGAGTCCCGCGCACTGTCCACTCAGCTACTAAACCCCCAGTGTGTGTGTGTGTGTGTGTGTGTGTGTGTGTGTGGAGGGGGGCACGCAAAAGGAGAGTTGCGGGTGCCCGCTATTCCTGCCCTCGCAACTCAACCTAAGTTCAGTACGACTTCTGACTGTGATAATATTTAAGTTCACTGTGAGTTTTGAGATGAAAATTGTGTCCCAAGTTAACGCCTGAATAATTTTCCAAATATTGTACACGGTATTATATTATAAATATCTTCTCTTGCACGAAAAAATTATTACAAAAAGTTTCATGGGAAAAAATAGGATGCTGTAATTAAAACTCTTTTGCTACAATAACCACGAATTAATTTAATGATTTGAACGACGTTAATATTAATTCCTTCATAATCTATAATAATTAATTAAGAACTTGGAGGTTCACACAAACGATTGCATATCAAATGAGTATCTTATCTCCATATTAATTACACGTAATTATAGTTGGTTAGGTACTATTTATTGAATTATGTTAATATTTCTTCGTGTAATCTGGTTATTAAATATGTGGAGAGTCATCTTGATTTCTTATTGATTCGTTCGCTGATTTAGTTCGATAGTGGCAATGTTCCAGTATTTCTTCGTTTTGTAAATAGTTTAACTTGTTTCGTGTGTGTATGTGTGTGTGTGTGTGTGTGTGTGTGTGTGTGTGTGTGTGTGTGTGTGTGTGTATGTGTGTGTGTGTGTGTGTGTGTGTGTGTGTGTATGTGTATGTGTGTGTGTGTGTGTGTGTGTGTGTGTGTGTGTGTGTGTGTATGTGTGTGTGTGTGTGTGTGTGTGTGTGTGTGTGTGTGTGTGATTTGCAAATTCTTGTTTTGTTATTTGTTTAATTATATTGCATGTAGTGTACATTTGTTATTTACTGAGAGAGAGAGAGAGAGAGAGAGAGAGAGAGAGAGAGAGAGAGAGAGAGAGAGAGAGAGAGAGAGAGAGAGAGAGACAGAGAGAGAGACAGAGAGAGACAGACAGACAGACAGACAGAGACAAAGCGCATGCCACTAAATTATAGCAATTAAATAAGTTCATAACAAGTTAAGGTAGTTGTTAAAAGTGCATAAAAATGCTTCATACAGTAACGTCATACAGAATACTAATGACTCTAAAAAAAAGTTACTTTTAACATCTCTGTGACTCGTCTGTGTACCTAGGTTTCAAATATTTCAGCCTCCTTCAGGAGGGAGGAGCTATGAGACGGCCTCCTTCAGGAGGGAGGAGCTATGAGACGGCCTCCTTCAGGAGGGAGGAGCTATGAGACGGCCTCCTTCAGGAGGGAGGAGCTATGAGACGGCCTCCTTCAGGAGGGAGGAGCTATGAGACGGCCTCCTTCAGGAGGAGCTATGAGATGGCCTCCTTCAGGAGGGAGGAGCAATGAGACGGCCTCCTTCAGGAGGGAGGAGCTATGAGATCGCCTCCTTCAGGAGGGAGGAGCAATGAGACGGCCTCCTTCAGGAAGGAGGAGCTATGAGACGGCCTCCTTCAGGAGGGAGGAGCTATGAGACGGCCTCCTTCAGGAGGGAGGAGCTATGAGATGGCCTCCTTCAGGAGGGAGGAGCTATGAGGCGGCCTCCTTCAGGAGGGAGGAGCTATGAGATGGCCTCCTTCAGGAAGGAGGAGCTATGAGGCGGCCTCCTTCAGGAGGAGCTATGAGATGGCCTCCTTCAGGAGGGAGGAGCAATGAGACGGCCTCCTTCAGGAGGGAGGAGCTATGAGATCGCCTCCTTCAGGAGGGAGGAGCAATGAGACGGCCTCCTTCAGGAGGGAGGAGCTATGAGATGGCCTCCTTCAGGAAGGAGGAGCTATGAGACGGCCTCCTTCAGGAGGGAGGAGCTATGAGACGGCCTCCTTCAGGAGGGAGGAGCTATGAGATGGCCTCCTTCAGGAGGGAGGAGCTATGAGGCGGCCTCCTTCAGGAGGAAAGAGCTATGAGACGGCCTCTTTCAGGAAGGAGGAGCTATGAGGCGGCCTCCTTCAGGAGGAGCTATGAGACGTCATCATTCCTACCCACCTCATCCTGCCCCCTGGAGCCACTCCTCACATACTCACAACACCATCACCGCCTCACTTCCAAGCATCAGGATTCAAGCTGTCACTGCTTCTCAAACCTAACAAAGCAGATGCTCTCCCTCCCTCTCCCTCTCTCCTGCTCTCTCTCTACCTCCCTCCTTTCTTCACGCCCTCCCCCTCCTCTCTACCTCTCTCACTCCCCATTGTGATGCGAAATTGCTTATAGCTCCTCCACTCCCTTCATCGGCCTCTCCGGTCACTCCATTCTCCACAACCCTGCGCTCAGGGTACAGGCGACCAGGGTATTACTACAGGCGACCAGATGCCAGATTCACGAAGCAGTTATGCAAGCACTTACGAAACCTGTTCGGAGACTTAACTGATTTTCTAATTTCTTTATGTATTTTGTCAATTTACGTGAGAATAATATATACCGTTATCATGTCCCTTCTATTTCAACTTTCCACAGGTGGGGTTCAGGACCAGTTGCCGCGCGCGCGCATGTGTGTGTGTGTGTGTGTGTGTGTGTGTATGTGTATGTGTATGTGTGTGTGTGTGTGTGTGTGTGTGTGTGTGTGTGTGTGTGTGTGTATGTGTATGTGTATGTGTATGTGTGTGTGTGTGTGTGTGTGTGTGTATGTGTATGTGTATGTGTATGTGTGTGTGTGTGTGTGTGTGTGTGTGTGTGTGTGTGTGTGTGTGTGTGTGTGTGCACATAGTTTTATTTATAAACATGTGCACGGTGGCGGGATTAACATTTGGGCAGTATGAGAACGTTCTGTAAACATGTGAGAAAGTCTTGAACACACACACACAAACTGTTCCAGTTATTATCAGTATATGTTAACGGCTTTCCTTAGTAACGAGCGAATAACCCCTCAAGACGACGGAGCCGGGGAGACGGTGGACGGAAATTCATTCTTTTACATACGTTTAAAAGCAAAAAAAATGCTCAATGCGTTCTAGACGGTGAGAAGAAAATGGGTGAGAGATACTTTAAAGACGCGAGTGCTATAGAGGCTCTGGTGAGGGTGCTTGGCGGGAGAAGGGAGGGAAGGGAGAGAGGGAGACGAGAGAGAGAAAGGGAGAGGAGAGGGGAGTGAATGATTAATCATTTGTTTATTGCCCTTCCAACGAGGTGATTGGCGGAGCTGTGAGAGAGTGAAGATGAGATGGAAGCTGAAAAGGGAGAGGAGAGGCAGAGATGTCAAAGAAGGGAGAGGAGAAGTGAGAGAAGAAATAGGAGAGGAGATGGGATAAGAAACACGAAATGTAAGCGGAGAAAGTGGAATGGCTCTCAACAAGGCGTCAGACACGTCTGGGGATTATTTCTCGTTGGTGCCTGGAGGAGGAGGAGGAGGAGGAGGAGGTGAGGGCTTCCTTTAATCCCCGACCCTCAGGGGCTATGGAGGGGGAGGGGGAGGGGGAAGAGGGAGGGGGAAGAGGGAGGGGGGAAGGGGGAGGGGGGAAGGGGGAGGGGGGAAGGGGGAGGGGGAAGGGGGAGGGAGAGGGGTAAGAGGGAGGGGTAATAGGGAGGAAGAAGAGGGAGGGGTAAGGGAGAGGGATAAGGGAGAGGGGTAAGAGGGAGGGGGAAGGGAGAGAAGTAAGAGGGAGGGGTAAGGGAGAGGGGTAAGAGGGAGGGAGAAGAGGGAGGGGTAAGGGAGAGGTAAGAGGGAGTGGGTAAGGGAGAGAGGTAAGAGGGAGGGGTAAGGGAGAGGGGTAAGAGGGAGGGGTAACGGAGAGGGGTAAGGGAGAGAGGTAAGAGGGAGAGGTAAAGACATAGAGGACCACCTGCCACCCTCCAAGATTGATGATGTGTGACTATTGCCCAGCTCTTGGTGTCGTCAGAGTTGCAGCAGCATGATTGCTGCAATCTGGTTAGCATGAATCACCTGAGAGTTCGTCTCAGGTATACGCCATGATAACGGAAATAGCTGTACGCTGCTAAATGATGAAATCTTGGCATATATATGGATATACTTTCTTTGTAAATTGTGGTTGTTGGAGTTAAGTGGGGGCTGTCTCTAACAGCCGGTGATGGTCCATTACAGGTAGTTTGTGGTTTGATGACGACAATCATTTCCCTTCAGTAAGGATAATATGGAATATTCCATTTGAAATGTGCCGAAATGTTGATTGATATGAAGGGTGATGATCACAGCGTTAACGATATTCGAGTAAAAATTCCATTTTCAAAAATAAATGAGAAAAGCAATGAAAATTGTATGAACATCCAAGCAAGGTGAACATGAACACAAAGGCTCACATGAACATGTGACGCAAAGGCTGCTCGAACGAGCGAGCTATTGACCACGAAGAACTCTTTTTCACCCGACCAGGATTCGAACCCCCGGCGCCTGGGATCAGCCCCCTGGCGTACAGGGTTCCGTAACCACTGCCCCAATGATAGTCAATAAGGACCAGCCTCCGTCGCCTTTATATTTCTCAATTGATTTTCTAATATATCAATTATAAAATCAGTTGCTTCAAATATTTGGTCATTGATGTAATTGTTATGAAGCTATATAATTTTTTAAATTCTAATTTTATATTAATTACCAAATGAATAGTTTTAATACATGCAGATTATATTATTTCTTTTAATAACTGATTTACATTCATAAAATTTATATTAATTAATTCAGCCAAATGGATAGTTTAGATCTCTCAAACTGAAGACCTTCCCCAGGACCCACAATACTGGGGCTCCTCTCCCCCAGGACTCACAATACTGGGGCATCTCTCACCCAGGACCCACAATACTGGGGCCCCTCCCCCAGGACCCACAATACTGGGGCCCTCTACCCCAGGGACCCACAATACTGGGACCTCCCCCAGGGACCCACAATACTGAAGGCCCTCCCCAGAAAGTTACTGAAGCAGATGCTCTGGTGTTCAATATTCCGTCAAGGTCCTGCCTCGCCCGAGCAACAGAGCAGGAGAGAGCCCAGCCTCCCCGGCGCTGTTATACACATAGTTGTGCTGACCTTGGCTAGGCCAGGCTGACCCCTTGGAGGGTTAACCTTGGAGTTGGAGGATGAAGCCTCGAGGACGTTCCCAGACTCACACACACACACATGGAGGCTGACTCCATACACAGTTTCAAGTGTATATATGATAGAGCCCAGTAGGCTCAGGAATCTGTATACCAGTTGATTGACAGTTGAGAGGCGGGACCAAAGAGCCAGAACTCAACCCCCGCAAGCACAATTAGGTGAGTACACACACACACACACACACACACACACACACACACACACACACACACACACACACACACACACACACACACACACACACACACACACGGGATCGGGATCCAAGAGTCAATGCTCGATCCTGCAGACACAACTAGGTGAGTACACACACACACACACACACACACACCCACACACACACACACACACACACACACACACCCACACACACACACACACACACACACACACACACACACACACACACACACACACACACACACCAGCTAACAATCGCCAGCAAATTACCTGCATCACTCACACTCCACAACTGAACACGAAAAATGTTTCCAAATATTCCATAGCGTTCATCACCGCAAAAAAACTGAACATCAGCTGACGGGATGTAATGTGTGGTGGTATAGTGGTGATTGTCCTTGTATATGAATCACCAGACGCAAACCCTTAGTAGTTTAAAGACTAACTTATGAAAATAGAATACTGCTTAGAAAACCTCTCAAACCCTGCCTTAAGCATAAGCTAACCTAAGTCACCCTAACCTACCTAACCTAACCTAACCTAACCTAACCTAACCTAGCCTAACCTAGCCCAACCTAACCCACTCCCCTTTCATCCTAACATCTATATCAGAGCCTAAAAACTGCAGTCATTGCGTACACAAAATGGTCAGACTGGAGCGAAAAGGACGAAAATGTGAACTATTTTTCGTCATGCATATAGATGAAAGAATAACACGATGTATACATGAACTTAATCCTGTTCTACGGAGATAACATTGAGCTCGATATAAATACAAATAAATTCAGAGGACAAAATTTTGTCCTCTGTGGTGAGGTGACTGTTTACGTGACTGCCTGTTACCGAGTTTTATATTCCTGTTTAATTCTAGACTTTGACGGTTGTATACCTGGTAATGGGAATTGTTGTTGTTGTTATTGTCGTTGTTGTGCTTGTTAACTGTCAAGAAACTTTGAACACAAGTGATCTGCATGTTCTGTGGGTTAGTAGATATTTGTCTGTGAGTCTGTGCTTGCTGTAAAGGTCTGATCTGTGATAGCTCTAATGGTTGACACTCTGAGGTCGCTCTGGTGGCTGACACTCTGAGGTCGCTCTGGTGGCTGGCACTCTGAGGTCGCTCTGGTGGTTGACACTCTGAGGTCGCTCTAATGGTTGACACTCTGAGGTCGCTTCTGTGGCTGGCACTCTGAGGTCGCTCTAGTGGTTGACACTCTGAGGTCGCTCTGGTGGCTGACATTCTGAGGTCGCTCTAATAGCTGACACTCTGAGGTCGCTCTAGTGGCTGACACTCTGAGGTCGCTCTAATGGCTGACACTCTGAGGTCGCTCTAACTGTTAACGTGTACATCGTCCCCGGGCCCTACCGGCCACAAGGCTAGTGTGGTGCCCAGCGGGATCAATATTGGTGTGGTTATAATATAAAAAAAACTTCATAATTTTTGGCACACATTGATGTGGCGGTCAAGGACCCATATATGACACATATTTAGAACTGACTCTGGTCTTTATATAAGAAGTAGTTTCACAGGTTTTTTGCAGCTTCGATAAGTTCAATGAGCTTTAAAATGGTTCTCGAAGTATGTTATAAGACGCAGAATAACCTTTTATTTTGCAGTTTGTAGATCGACCATCTTAGACGTACTGGCACACTCTTAAGCTTGTGTAAAATTCAAGCTGAGAAGTCAAATGTGGGAATAAGGCTTCAGCTTTTATTTAGATTTTGAGATGGTGATTCAGAGCCTGATTTTAGACTTGGGAATATCTTGTAGAGTCCTGAGCTTCCCCATTCTTTCCTCCAGATACCCCTATTGTGTTAACTTGTCCACTACTGTGTACCCTGATACCTAAACATACCCACCGGTTCTAACGCCACGTCCACGAACTAATGTGACACTGAGCCAGATATACATTATACCAAAGGCAGGACCTATATCCTTATATCCCATTTAGTCTATATACTCTCCACTGGCAAATTACAAACCACTTTAATCATACTGTACAGTTGAGTTTCTGACTCAGGTATCAAAAACTCTTCACACACCTCCACGATTTCCATTCCTGGAAGATGAGTTTTCCAGGTTCCTTTCTGGCATTCTGCTGTTCAGGTCCGTTTCCAGCAGCGGAGGTTTTCCCCCATTGCCTCTTTGACTACAAGGTTCAGAATTTTCCTTTTAGTGTTGTTGACATGAAAGCGGAGTCGGTCTCGCAAGCACAACGGGCTAAAGAACTTCTTTGTTCATCTTTCACACCCAAGATGTTTGCCTAAGAGGCCCATTCGTAGCCTCACTGCTCAAAGCCTTCCATTCTCAGAGGTGTCCATTTTTGTTCGCCCTTCGTTGGCTCTGTCTTCGGGCGCTTGAATTTTTGGAAACCGGTTGTTTCTTTATATTTCTATCTCGTCGCTTTCTCTGTACCTCGTCCGTTTCTCTTCTCTCTCTCTTTCTCTCCTTCTTCCTTTACCTGCTTCTTCCTCATACGCCGCTGCATCTGAAGACTGGGCATGTGAGTGTGTGTGCGCATCTGAATATATGTACATCTGTGAATCAGTGCATTGTGAGATTATTCACTTATGAATCTGTATATCAATGACTGTTCGTTAGTGTAACCTGTGTATAAGTGAATCTGTGCCTCTCTGAATCCGCGCATCTGTGCATATATGAGACTGCATCTCTGAATCTGTGCATCAGTAAGTCTGTGTAGCTGTGAGTCTGTGCATCCACGAGCCTGTGAATATAAGAGAATATGAGCCTATGAGGACGTTATAGCCTCGGTGCTTGAACGGCATTGCCGATTTTCATAAAGAGTTGAATTTAGCGCATATCACCATCAGGGGGGGAAAGTGGAGGCAGGTTATACTGAGAGAGCAAACGGCTTTTTCCAGTGTTCTCGTGGGATATTGCGTAATATACGACGCACAATTCCGTACGCATAGCTGTGATGACGCTTGCCGGTGTCCTAAGTTGTGGCAAGTTATGGCTGGCGTATTTGTGGAACACTCTGAACTTTGGAAGGTTAGTCTGGAGTATTTTTTTAGATTATTCTGAAAATTTAAAGTTCAGTCTGGAGCATTTTTTAGAATTCTTATCATTAGAATGTTCGTTTTGAGTATTTGTGAAGCATTCGGAGCCTCGGAAGATAATACTGAAGCTTCTGAGGAATATTCGGAATATTCGGAGGAATATTTTAAGGTTTGTTTGGAGCAGTTGAAGAGCATTATGATCCTAAGGAATGTTAATTTAGAGCATTCGTGGAGAGTTCTCAGTACTGTAAGGTCAGCCTAGAGCAGTAATTGAGCTTTTTTGAGCATTGTAAAGTCAGTGTAGACCATTTCTGGAGCATTACGAGTTTTAGATCAATCTTGAGCATTTGTGGAGCCTTCTGAGCATTGGAAGGTCAGTCTTGAGAATTTGTGGAGCATTCTGAGCCTTCGTCCGTCGCAAAATCGACAAGTTAAGTGAAGGTACGGAGCTTCGTTAAGTTTTTCAATAACAAGTTGGTCGTTGTGAAAGAACGGGAAAATAAAATACAGATGGGAGTACCGGAGAAATTTCTTTCGAGGCGTCGGAAGTCAGAGAGGCTTGTGGCCTTTGATGGAGACGAAGTCGGTGTTGGGGGAAGAGATTGGTGGTGGTGGTGTGTGTACTTGTTGTACGTGTACAACAAGTACACACGTACGTGTTGTACGTGTGTGTGTACGTGTACCCCTCTCAACTCTCAATCAACTGGTGTACAGGTTCCTGAGCCTACTGGGCTCTATCATATCTACATTCGAAACTGTGTATGGAGTCAGCTTCCACCATATCACTGCCTAATGCATTCCATTTACTAACTACTCTGACACTGAAAAAAAGTTCTTTCTAACGTCCCTGTGGCTCATTTGGGGACTCAGTCTCCACCTGTGTCCTCTTGTTCGCGTTCCACCCGTGTTAAACAGTTTATCTTTATCTACCCCTGTCAATTCCTGACAGATTCCCTCAGTGGTTAGACAATCATAACCACTGGGGTTTGGCACATACATGTATCATAGATTAGATCATTAGAGGGAAGAGGTTAGACCTGGCACTTGGCACTCCCGACTGTCACTATACTTAGATAATTACACTTGAAATTGATCTTAAGTATAACAACGTAGGTGTAATTACTTAGGTGTAATTATCTAGATGTAATTACCTAGGTAATTACGCCTTGGTTATTTCCCACAAGAAAGGTAACGTACAAGGTAATTATGTCCTGAAAGAAGGTAACTACAAGCTAATTATGTCTACATAATTACACTTATATAATTACGCCTCAATAAATGCACAGGTAATTACACCTAACATAATTACACTTGGGTAACTACACCTAGGTAATTAGAGCTAGATAGTTATGCACGATCACCAGCCTTTGCCACTGTGCTGGCCTCGTGTCAATCCTTTCTAGCGATACATGTATGTATAGTCAAACCTTGTCCGTACTCCTTGTAACATCCTGGGGCCAGGCTTCATCAACCTTTTACATCTCTACTTACGAAACCTGTACATCTTTTCCTTAGTTCGTATTTATTAACGCGTTTCAAAACTCCACAAGGCAATTGCTGTTATGATGAACCACGTAGCGCCAAGGAGCGCGTAAAGGCTTTAATTAATGCAAACTAAGCCACCATAATTGAGAAAAGATGTAGAGGTTTCGCCAGTGAGTACATACGTAAGTCCATGATGAGTCCTAGGTCGGGTTATTAATTATTATTGGCAAAGGTGTTGGTGCTAATTTGCATGTGATAAATAATAGTCAAATATTTAACTTTTTCCATAGTTTTAGTGTTGATAAATTTTGAATATGTAAATTTGTCGTGATTTACATTTGATTTACTAACATAATTGTCCTGTATTTGTTGCCATTTTCCTTTGTAATTATTATTATTATTATTATTATTATTATTATTATTATTGTTATTATTATTATTATTATTATGATGATTATTATTATTATTATTATTATTATTATTATTATTATTATTATTGTTATTGTTATTATTATTATTATTATTATTATTGTTATTATTATTATAATTATTATTATTATTATTGTTATTATTATTATTATTATTGTTATTATTATTATTATTATTATTATTATTATTATTATTATTGTTATTATTATTATTATTATTATTGTTATTATTATTATAATTATTATTATTATTATTGTTATTATTATTATTATTATTGTTATTATTATTATTATTATTGTTATTATTATTATTATTATTATTATTATTATTATTATTATTGTTATTATTATTATTATTATTATTATTGTTATTATTATTATTGTCGTTACTAATAATTTTACGTTTTATTCAGGTAAAAATCTTCGGTGTCAACAAAAATCCAGAGGAACATATAACAATATTTTCTAAGGTAAATATCATTTAGAAAAGGTTAGGGAGAGCGTGAAACATCGGGCCAGTGGAATAACGCTCAGCCAGACACTGTTCAATAACATGTTGTATGTTCACACCTCTGGGGAGATGTTCACCACGTCAGGGCAGCATCATGTTTGTGCTGTCATCTGAGTGTGATCTTATCTCGTTGTTGATGCTGGGAGGCTTTCCTGT
>NC_091191.1:9569907-9775791 GCF_040958095.1 Procambarus clarkii
CCTACTCTGGTGTGTGAGTGCATGCGTGTGGACAAACTATACAAAACATATTTTAACTTTGCCTAATCCAGGTTAAATTTAATTAAGAAAAAACCATGATTTTATAAAAAAAAATTTTTACACCAGAGAGAGGATAAGAGGGATGGTGGTGGGGGGGGATGAGGGAGAGGGGTGAGGGATGGGGTGAGGGAAGGGAGAGGGAGAGAGGGGAAGGGGAGAGGGGAGGGGATGGGGGATGGGCGGGTGTGCCATAAATTTGTGCCTCTTTTGAGCAATCAGTGCCACGGAGCGACATAGTTTGAGAGCAGCGCTGTTATAACGACCCAAGAGCCGTTAGGTCACTGTTATAGTGACCCCAATGTCGTTATGTCACTGTTATAGCTCAACAGTGACTTTCAACTTCCCTCGACAGTGAAGAAAAACGAGAAATATTCGTGTTAGAATCATTAATCTTTCCCTTTCGGTCATATTCAACAACATATATTTACAAGAAAGACTGATGTATATATATATATATATATATATATATATATATATATATATATATATATATATATATATATATATATACTTTGAAATTACTTCAAAAGATAAAATGAAAAATGGAACACATTTGTGTGTCAACATTTAGCACTGGGCTGTGTCTCTCTGGCAAAAGTTTTATCCAGTTTAAACGAAAGTTTGCCAAGCAGAGTAATACGAGCCCTGCTCCAGTTTCTGTGTTTCATTTGTGTTTGGCTGTATGTTTAAACAGCTATAAGCTTACCACATTTCCACTTTATGGAGAGAGCTCACATTTCCCCCCCCCCTCTCTCTCTCTCCCTCTCTCTCTCTCTCTCTCTCTCTCTCTCTCTCTCTCTCTCTCTCTCTCTCTCTCTCTCTCTCTCTCTCTCTCTCTCTCTCTCTCTCTCTCTCTCCCTCTCTCTCTCCTCTTTTCAACACATTTGAGTTTATTTAGTATAACTGAATGTGATAAAAGTTTCTCGTTATCACATTTAAGTCACATAAACGAACTTTTATCAAGCAATTCGACGGGCCGACCCAAACGCATTTTGTGAGCACACTCACACCCACTTTTACACCCACTTCTCGTCCCACATCCACCTACTCTTGTTCAGACCCTTCATCCACAAATACTCCCTCAGCTCTACTCTCTCACTAACCCCATACTAACCACATCTCTCACACTCACTCGCACTCCCACACATCCACTTGGACACCCACTCGAGCCGTGGGTGTCTGCGTTCGAGGAGTAAGGCCGCATGAACTCTCCCTCCCACCCTCTCATCTCTCTCCTCTCGCCAACAGTGCCTGCCTGCCCGGCCTGGTGCCACCGCTGGCACTCCCTGGCACCCTACATTCGCTCGTCGGCCGCCCTCCTCGACGCACGGGCCTTGCCTCGCCTCCCGTCTCAGGGCCATCACCACTAACCTTCCAGTGTCAAGTTTTACTACTATTCACCGATTTCAGTCTCAATACTGTCCTCCGGTGCCAATCTTCAGGGCTAATCTCCAACAACTTCTTATAGTGAAGCTGGCAGTTGGTGGTCGTTCACTCACCTGTGAAGGAGTCCTCCTAGTCCAGGGCGTTGTGTCCGGACCCTCAGGTAGTGACGGAACTCTTAAACATTGTGTCTCAAAACGTTAACACAGAAAAACTACAAATATAACTCTCACCCTGTGTTTAAACTGTGTTCTCTTAATATTTAACATATATAATGACTTTCACTGAGACTTGTTTTGCGAACTGAAAGAGAACAAGAAAGATTAGAAGGAGAGAGATGGAAGGAGAGACAGAGAGAGAAGAAGAGAGATAGAGAAAAAGAGAAAATGGCCGGAAAATGGACTTTCCTCCCTGGGTGAACAATAAGTTAAGCCGTGACTCTCGGTGCTCGAAACACTTAACTTTTGAAGTGCGTCTTCAAGTGCCCCGTTAGAAACTACCTCCAGTTACATAGCGGCGTTGTTATGTTTTGACCGAGCTCTAGACCTGGTAACTACAACTACCATGTTAACTTACAAGTAATTGGCGCCCTTGGTATAACGAGGGGGTTGTTAATCTCGTAAATAATTATTCATTTGAGCCACCTCACTGTTCGTGTTGGGGCTCGGAGCGCTCTTTCTAAGGTAGATAACGAGGATGTTCAGTCGGTGGGGATACTGGCCATTCTTGGATGCGAGTTAATGACCGCACGCGGCAAACTCTATATATATATATACTCTCAAATATCAGCGAGATTAAGTGAACTGTTGTTGCTCTCACACCGCTCATGATATCTACTCGGTGTGTAGATGTTCGCCCTCTCCTTCAGCGGATGTTCGCCCTGCTCTTCAACATCCGACACAAGCATATAAAAACATCATCATTCTGGTCAAAAACACAAAAAGCCAAACTTTCCCGGTCTTAAAAGTCTGAAGTATCTTTTTATTTCGTCTTTTTTAACGAGAAAATGGAAGATTCGGACACGAATCACGTGATATGGAACACCAACTTCACCAAAGACTACGCCTCTTACATCGACTTGTTTACGCACGACAACGCCTCTATCGACGCAATCCTGAACGACAGTCGGTTGTCGAACTCCTCGGAGGCGGTGGAGGGCGGGAACGCGACGGTCTACACACCGTACGCCGAGCGCCCGGAGACCTACCTCGTGCCCCTCGTCTTCGCTGTCATCTTCGTCACCGGCGTGGTGGGGAACGGCGCCCTCATCTTCATGTTCCTCAAACACCCGAAGCTCAGGTGAGTAGTCCTCTCTACGGGCGGTGTTCTACTGACGGGAACGGGCGGGTCTTCTCTATATGGGTCAGTCTAAATATTTTGGAAGTGTAATAATACTCTCTCTCTCTCTCTCTCTCTCTCTCTCTCTCTCTCTCTCTCTCTCTCTCTCTCTCTCTCTCTCTCTCTCTCTCTCTCTCTCTCTCTCGTGCACAAATCGTCGTGATGAACACCTTTGTGAATATTATATAATTTGTAATAAGCGTTGCAGAGTATGGCAACTGAATTCAATGTTGACAAATATACTTGTCAACATTGAACCGAATGACTGTATTCACCTGGGTATTCACCTAGTTGTGCTTGCGGGGGTTGAGCTTTGGCTCTTTGGTCCCGCCTCTTAACCGTCAATCAACTGGTGTACAAATTCCTGAGCCTACTGGGCTCTATCATATCTACATTTGAAACTGTGTATGGAGTCAGCCTCCACCACATCACTTCCTAGTGCATTCCATTTACTAACTACTCTGACACTGAAAAAGTTCTTTCTAAGACACACACCTGTGTGTGTGGATATATAAATTTATCCCTTCTGTTCAGTGTTTACCTGTTCTTTGGTGTTCATCTATCCTTCAGAACTCACCTGTAATTCAAGGATTACCTGTCCTTCCATGTGGTTGTGTAGGATTAAGTTCACTCAGGTTAGGTTACAAAAGGATATGATTAGTCAAGTTAGGATAGGTTAAGTCGGATTAGGTTACGATAGATCCAGCTACAGTAGGTTAGGTTATAAGCTAGGTTAAGTCAGGTGAGGTTAGGCTAGTTGTGTGTTAGTTAGGTTTGTTTTATAGAGTAGTTATGACGGTGTTGTATACTTTCTCAGGTCGTAGACCCGACTCCAGTCAGGAAATTAGGAAATTTCCTGTCATTGTGGTTCACCTATTGTTCTCCATCACAGGGGGGGGGGGTGTCTCCAACACAGGGGACCCCTCTCCATCACAGGGGATCCCTCTCCATCACAGGGGATCCCTCTCCATCACAGGGGATCCTTCTCCATCACAGGGGATCCCTCTCCAACACAGGGGATCCCTCTCCAACACAGGGGATCCCTCTCCATCACAGGGGATCCTTCTCCATCACAGGGGATCCCTCTCCAAAACAGGGGATCCCTCTCCATCACAGGGGACCTCTCTCCAACACAGGGGACCTCTCTCCATTACAGGAGACTTCTCTCCATCACAAGCGAACCCTCTCCAACACAAGGGATCCTTCTCCATCACAGGGGACCCCCCTCTCCGTCATAGGGACATCCCTCTTCCTCACAGGGGATTCATCTCCATCATAAAATTTGAAATTCTTTACTTATTCATAAAGGGGGGACGGTTTTGTAAAACAATGAATCGTTTCATACAATCTGCTTCGTTCACAGGGCAGCGACATACCTCTACCTCCTCTCTCGCCAGCTCCAGCTGGGACACTGAGGTTAGGACACTCGTAGGAGAGTCTTTATAGCACATAACCTAGACAATAATTCCACTTCAAGGGTCAGGTTCCGTTCGCTTCAGTCTTGTTCAACAACGGAGACGCCATCTTGGTTAGAGAACAACGGAGACGCCATCTTGGCTAGAGAACAACGGAGACGCCATCTTGGTTAGAGAACAACGGAGACGCCATCTTGGTTAGAGAACAACGGAGACGCCATCTTGGTTAGAGAACAACGGAGACGCCATCTTGGTTAGAGAACAACGGAGACGCCATCTTGGTTAGAGAACAACGGAGACGCCATCTTAGTTAGAGAACAACGGAGACGCCATCTTAGTTAGAGAACAACGGAGACGCCATCTTGGTTAGAGAACAACGGAGACGCCATCTTGGTTAGAGAACAACGGAGACGCCATCTTGGTTAGAGTTGTGGTCCCCTCATTGCTTCCCCTTCCCCCATCCTCCCCTCATCCTCCAATCCCCATCACCCTCCAATCCCCCATCACCTGCCTAGTCTCCTGTCGCAATTTATCTCTAGGTACTATATATTTCCTCTCTGGTACCTTGATTTACCTTCAGTTTGTCGACGGGTGCGTGGCTGCTTCCATTACTTCTTTGTTCTTGGCGGGCGCAACGACTTTCAATATAAATGTGTAGCTTGTATCCGGCGATCGTAAGTGCGTGTGTTCCATTAAGTGCGGAGCGGGGCGCTCGGAGGGGGGCTGGGAGAAAAAGCTTTCCATGTGGTGTTTACCAGCTTCCATGTGGTGTTTACCAGCTTCCATGTGGTGTTTACCAGCTTCCATGTGGTGTTTACCAGCTTCAGGCTTCAGCTGAAGATTAACGTGGCTGTTAATTCTCATCTCAGCAAACCCGTTTTCTACGGCAGAGAAAACTGCGTTATGTGCAACCTGCTCTCGCACAAGACATCATTTATATATGACTTATTGCTTATAGCACTATTTCGCTTATAAATAAGTATATATGTGACATATTCCAAGCAACATCCTATTGCGTTCGCGTTTGGGGCTTGTAGAATGATATCTGGGGCTTCTTGAAGAGTGTGTCACACATATGATGTACAGCTCTCCATTCTTGGCCTTTTCGATTGGTAATTACTTCCTTACTTAATGTCCTGGAATTGAAAAATTAATGATATTCTCATTCACTCACGAAGACTTACACTGTACTACAACTCTACTCCGGTCCTTGTCAGGGAAAGATTACAAGGTCGAGGACCAGAGGGATTGACGGGATTGCTCGCCCGTCAATCAGGGTATAGGACCAGGATATAGGACCAGGATATAGGATCAGGGTATAGGACCAGGGTATAGGAGGGGGGTGGCTATTTTAACATTACAATATACAGGAATAACTCCTCTATGCTATGAATACAAAGGGTCTATGTTTATGGCTATGTTTATCACATAGCCATAAAATATTTATTGCAAATTTACACATTATATATATTTTTCAAGTTATTTTTCTATGACCAAATCCACAAGGGCCGTGACGAGGATTCGAACCTACGTCCGAGAGCATCCCAGACGCTGCCTTAATCGACTGCGCTACTATACGGTCAAAATATTATTATTGTGTCGTGTAGTGTAGTGTTATTTTTCTATATTTTGTTTTATATTTGTCATAAACCGAGAGGAACGATCGAGTTTATAATCGCTTATTGAAACAAAAGAGAATCGTAGGGCTGTTAATTCTGGGGTTGTTAAGGACCATCAAAAGAAAACACCTTCGTAACTTTTATAACAAGAACATTCAGCGCCGCCAAATAAATTATTCAATAAGAACAAAGTAATTAAAGTCCCCCCAAAAAAACACACCAAAGAGTTTCCTAGAAAGACCAGAGACTTAACTCAATGTCCAATTCGTATAAAAATATAACACAAATTTCGAATTAGTTTGCCACAATTCTCAATATTATTGTGTAATTTTTTTTTAACTGTTCTAAATAACTTTATTTTGGATGATACAGATCACTTGACACAGACCAAATATAACAAATCAGGTGACATACAGTAGATCATGTAAATCAGGTGACAAAGAGCAGGTGACACAGACCACATTAAGCAAATCAGGTGACAAAGATCACATTACGCAAATCAGACGACAAAGAGCAGGTGACAAAGACCACATTACGCAAATCAGGTGACATAGAGCAGGTGACACAGACCCACATTACGCAAATCAGGTGACAAAGAGCAGGTGACACAGACCAGATCGACGCGTCGTGATAAGAACAATTAAATCAAATTACAATGCTTTTCGGGGCCGAATTAAACATTAAAAATCTAGATAAACCTTTATTTCAACTGAAGAGAAGCGAGAACAGAAAATGTGGAGACGGTCCCCCGTCTTGAAGGTGGACACAAACGACACTTCAAGACATCGTTAAAGACTCGCTGGACCTCGCAAATACCTCGTTAGCGGCCTCAGGCTTCTAACGACCGATGCCGCCAAACAGCAATTTCAGGACGAATTAAACAACCAAGATGCTATTTGGTATTTTCTTTTTCACTCTCGTGAATAAAGGATGTTGATGACTGCTGTCAGGACGATAAGACCAGCATCCCAGCAGGCAGATAAGACCAGCATCCCAGCAGGCAGATAAGACCAGCATCCCAGCAGGCAGATGAGACCAGCATCCCAGCAGACAGATGAGACCAGCATCCCAGCAGACAGATAAGACCAGCATCCCAGCAGGCAGATAAGACCAGCATCCCAGCAGGCAGATAAGACCAGCATCCCAGCAGACAGACAACGTAGCAAAAACGTGATTTTCACTATCGCAAAAGTTGTGGTTTTGATGTCTCCCAAACGTTTAAATGATATTGTCCAACTGTAGTGTGCCATCATACATATAATGCATGTTTGGAGAGGCCTGACTTTGGGCCCCGGGGGGTGGGAGGGGGTATTGTTCCCAAGATCCATGATCCCTCAATTGCAGCTAGGGTTCGAACCCGTCAAAGGTGGCAGTGAGAACCGATGTAAACTACATATATTAACAAGTGATCGTTATAAAACACAGTTACGTTATAAAGTAAAGTTATCCGATATTACACTAAGATCACTGAGCGAAGCTAGCGAGATTTCTGTGAAATATCCTGAAAAAAAAACATACTCCAGGGATATATATACACCGTGAGGTATACTACATTATATACAGTGTATATAGACTGACACTTTACTATAGTCATGAGCATAGTAAAGGCTAAAGTTAACTTGCTGGTTGGTCAAAAGACTTTTGTGGTGGGTATAAATAACCGTGTAGAGGTTAATAGACCATAAGCTCAACACCAAATAAATCCTTACGGGCCACAGTATATGAAATCTCCACACCCCAGAAGGATTCGAACCCAGACAGCCATTGTGTTGTTCACGTGGCCCCACCATGTGAGGTGATTCGATGACATATCTATGCCCAAGTTGACCACCGAGCGCTGTCGGATGTTGGATAAATAGTCTCGCGACTACCAACATTTTTGTACAGTCAGTGTGGTCTTGTGGTTATTTAAGACTAGATAATTACGAGGAAAAAGGGATAATTCAGTATGACTATAGCCCAAGAAAGGATTTTTTTTTTATACCACAGACGTGGCCACACATTTACAATGCTAAGCAGCATATATACATTTTCTTCTGTCCTCCATGGACAGGGTTAGAGACCCGTTAAACATGTAATTTAGTGATTTATTGAACAATCAACCACAGAAGGTGATTGTAGTGCTTTTTAAAATGCTAAGGTAACCTACAGACATTAATACACAGATTTACGTCTGGCCTACATAAACAGTGTTCGAGGTGTCTTTTTACATAGTCATTAATGTGCGTTTACAAAGGTGAAATGCAATTCTGACCAGCTTCCACATGCCCTGTAAACAAATACATATATACCTGCACATATTCACATATATATACATACACCTATGTCTCTCCTACTTTGGCAGGGTAAGATAGCTTCTACAGAAACTAGTGTGATGCAGATGATGAGTCACAATAACGTGGCTGAAATATGTTGACCAGACCATACACTAGAAAGTGAAGGGACGACGACGTTTCGGTCCGTCCTGGACCAATTCTCAAGTCGATTGTCGACTTGAGAATGGTCCAGGACGGACCGAAACGTCGTCGTACCTTCATTTTCTAGTGTGTGGTCTGGTCAACTAGTGTGATATTAGACACTTAATCACCAAAGGTGATTAAGATGCTTTTACAAGCTCAGGTTATATAGTACATGCATTGTATAACAGACTGAATGTGAGGCCATACTATGAGATGGGATATGGGATTAGAGTGAAGGAACTATGCCCAGCCACTGAGGGACTATTGGGAATCGAACCCCGACTATGCAAGAGAAAGGGAATGTGTGAGGATTGGGGAAGGGGGAGTTTAGCACTCAAGACGTGTTTGTACTCACCTAGTTGTGCTTTCGGGGGCTGGGCTCTGGCTATTTGGTCCCGCCTCTCAACTGTGAATCAACTGATGTACAGATTCCTGAGCCTACTGGGCTCTATCATATCTACATTTGAATCTGTGTATGGAATCAGCCTCCACCACATCACTGCCTAATGCATGCCACCTGTTAACTACTCAGACACTGAAAAAGTTCTTTCTAACGTCCCTGTGGCTCATGTGGGTACTCAGTTTCCACCTGTGTCCCCTTGTTCGTGTACCACCCGTGTTAAACAGTGTATCTTTATCTAACCTGTCAATTCCTCTGACAAGGTACGGGCTCCATGCTGGGGCCGCATACTCCAGGATTGGTCTTACATATGTGGTATACAAGGTTCTGAATGATTCCTAACACAGGTTCCTGAAGGCAGTTGTGTTGGTATCCAGCCTCGCATACGCCGCAGATGTTATTATTTTGATGTGGGCTCCAGGAGACAGGGTTGGTGTGATATCAACTCCTAGATCCTTCTCTCTGTCCGTTTCATGAAGGTCTTCATCTCCCATTCGGTATCCTGTGTCTGGTCTCCTGTTTCCACTGCCTAGTTTAATTACCTTACATTTACTCGGGTTGAACTTTAGTAGCCATTTGTTCGACCATTCATATAGTCTGTCTAGGTCATCTTGTAGTCTCATACTGTCTTCCTCCGTTTTAATCCGTGTGTGTGTGTGTCCGTCCGTGTGTGTACTCACCTAATTGTGCTTGCGGGGGTTGAGCTCTGGCTCTATGTGTGTGTGTGTGTGTGTGTGTGTGTGTGTGTGTGTGTGTGTGTGTGTGTGTGTGTGTGTGTGAGTGTGTGTGTGTGTGTGTGAGTGTGTGTGTGTGTGTGTGTGTGTGTGTGTGTGTGTGTGTGTGTGTGTGTGTGTGTGTGTGTGTGTGTGTGTGTGTGTGTGTGTGTGTGTGTCTGGGCTTCCTCGGAGGTTAACAATGCAATATTTCCTGGTTTACTGCCTGCGTCTACGTGAAGCGGGAGAGACTGTTGCTTTCTTCCATTCATTTGTCTCCACGCATTTCATGAGTGTCGCTCTGTTTCAACAGTCACGCCCTGTTTCAACAGTCACGCCCTGTTTCAACAGTCACGCCCTGTTTCAACAGTCACGCCCTGTTTCAACAGTCACGCCCTGTTTCAACAGTCACGCCCTGTTTCAACAGTCACGCCCTGTTTCAACAGTCACGCCCTATTTCAAGTGCCTCACTCAATTTCATAATTCTCAATCAATTTCAAGAATTCCTCCTACTTTTTCCAAATCCCTCCCTATTTCACGAATACCTTCATATTTTCTCACGAATTCTTTCCCACCTCCCCCTTCACCGAGTTTCGTCCCATTTCGTGGAGATCACCGTATTTTAACGAATCCCCACCTCCTAAGTCTCATTTTGTCATTCATTTCACTCCCTATTTTATTCGTTTCGTCCTATTCCCTCTCATAGGAACACTCGAGCATTTGGAGTGCTGACGGTATATATAGGATGTGGAGTAGTTAGCTAACTACCCCAAATCCTATATATACCGTCGCGGTTGCACTTAGACAGGAACCGTCCAACAACCCAAAACCGTATGGATTCCGTGTGGGTATCCTACACCGTCTATTTAGACGGTGTATCTATCTAGAGGTCCCGTATATTCCCCCCCCCCCCCTCCATCCCTACGACTTACTAAATATTCAAGAACTCGTATGTGATACCATCAGCATTAGGAAATAAAAAGGATGTTCTTCTACTACTTCTTCCCTTCGTTGGTTAGGCCACAGACATATGACTATGTAGGAATCAAAGTCAATTGTAGAACTCCTTCTGGCTCATGCGAGGCAGTTCTAATTGCCTCATGTGAGGCAGCTTCTATTGGTCCAATTTATTTAGTCAGGAACAGTTCTCGTAGCAATAACCGTGGCATTTACAAAATACCTTGTAAAGACTGTAATAGATTCTATGTAGGGCAAACATCCCAAGATTTGAAATTTAGAATTTCGCAACATATTCTGTAAGACATGGCCAATTGTCTAATGCTTTGTTTGTTCATTTGTCGGAAAGTTCTCACCAAATTGACTGGCAGATGGCTTCTTTAATAACGAATTATAAAAAAATTTCAATAGAAACATTATTGAATCTGCTTTAATACAAATTACAAAATCATGCAATTTGAACATTAGCAGTGATTTGTATTATTTAGATCCATTTTTAATTAATCAGTTAAAAAACGATTTGAGTAAGATCATTGATACACATTTATCTCAATAATACCTTATTAATATTCTCTTATATCATTATTCTCTTATGTTTGTGAACAAAGACATTGTTTCTCACCTCACCTCTTTCCTGTCTATATATCCTCTCCACTGAATGGTACATCCATCCTTCTGAAGATGTATTATTAAATACGAAAGTACTTAAGGAATTTGTTTTGCCTTAATCCTCCCTTCGTGGTCTGACATTGTCACATTGTTCATCACATGCTATCTTGAGGTTATCTTGAGGTTATCTTGAGATGATTTCGGGGCTTTTAGTGTCCCCGCGGCCCGGTCCTCAACCAGGCCTCCACCCCTAGGAAGCAGCCCGTGACAGCTGACTAACACCCAGGTACCTATTTTACTGCTAGGTAACAGGGGCATAGGGTGAAAGAAACTCTGCCCATTGTTTCTCGCCGGCGCCTGGGATCGAACCCAGGACCACAGGATCACAAGTCCAGCGTGCTGTCCGCTCGGCCGACCGGCTCCCACTAATGCTAATTTCTTCGTGATTTTTACACACACACACACACACACACACACACACACACACACACACACACACACACACACATATAATTATATATACTATTTTACAACCATGTGCACAATGCACCACCAGTGCAATTATCTTCTCAGTGGCACATTTCCCCTTCTCATCAGAAGGGGAAGCGGTTCCCCTCAACAGCGAACCAGGATGGGGAAAACAGTTCGTCCCATTATGAAAATTACGAAACGCATTTTATCTAGGAATTAGATGCCAAATATACTCTTTTTCCCCTCTCAAGGCGCAGTGGGATACACACCCAGGCAGGCAGCGAGGGGTCTGGCTGACGGCCGGCACTAAATGGTACAGATGAGATTTAATTGCAATAATTATGTAATTACACAAATGTTTAGATAATATTGGGATGATACGTGAAAGGTAAACGGAGAGAGAGAGAGAGAGAGAGAGAGAGAGAGAGAGAGAGAGAGAGAGAGAGAGAGAGAGAGAGAGAGAGAGAGAGAGAGAGAGAGAGAGAGAGATCAAACCCTAGGGGCTGGCAGTGAGAATAATTATATGCGGTTTGATTTGTATAATTTTTGAAGGGGTTAAAGGCAACGATAAATCAAGTCTGACGTAATGTGTTCAGAGTTGAAAGCTTTCATTGATAGAATACTGTAATGGGTGTGTTAGTGTGATTTATTATTAATATCATTATTAGTATTTTTTTTTTTTTTGAGATATATACAAGAGTTGTTACATTCTTGTAGAGCCACTAGTACGCGTAGCGTTTCGGGCAGGTCCCTGGAATACGATCCCCGCCGCGAAGAATCGTTGTTGCAACCAAGTACCCATTTTACTGTTGAGTTAAACAGAGGCTACAGTTAAGGATTTGCGCCCAGTAAATCCTCCCCGGCCAGGATACGAACCCATGACAAAGCGCTCGCGGAACGCCAGGCGAGTGTCTTACCACTACACCACGGAGACTCAAAACATATACACACTAGGCTTACACACACACACTAGGCCTACACATACACAGGAAAAACTTCTTCCAAAACTCAGCAACACTTACGGGTCCCATAAGTATGTTCAGTGTTGGGAAGAGTTTACGATAACAAGTATGGAATTAAAATCAATATTAGTCGTCTAATAAAAAACAAGTTCTCGACTGACTTCCACGTGGTGAGGGCAAATTTGCTCACTTTATTTAGAATCCTCAGAATGTATGCGGCGTAATTTAAGAAAAATGAAGACGTCTGCCTAATTAGTAAACCGGGATCCTCACTATCACATTGTCTTCACCTTTTATGACATTGTCTTCAAGAAAATAAGCGTCGAGGGACGAGAAGAAACTAAGAGCAACATAACCGAATTAATTAGAGAAACTCTACCTACTTAAGGAAAGGTGGGAGGGGGGAAGAGGGAGGGTTCCCCACCCACAGAGTGGAAGCCATTAACTCAAATATAGCAGCAATTGCCGTGGCAACCTTGTTAGGAGGTTCACAGGTGGGCGAGCGTTGCCCTTGGGGGGGTGCCATGGGGGTGCCACCGTCATTTCATTAGGCTGGACCAGTGCCACTCCCTAGAGACCAAGGTTAAGACATGATGAGCGTGCAAGCGTGCAAGGAGCTGAGACTATATATATATACACCACTCTCTTACTACATCTGTTACGGGCTCACCATAGCCCGTGCTACATGGACACTTCGTCCTGAGTAGCTAAATCTTTAACAACAACAACATACTACATCTACCTTGTTGTGGTTTTACATCTCTCTCATTCGTCTCTCACTTGTGTCTCACTTTCCTCGCAACTGTCTCTCACCTGACTCATCTCTCTCTCTCTCTCTCTCACACACATTAAACTTACACATATACATTATAGTCTAACTAAGTCAGGTGTCTCACTAGATCATGGCAATCCTTGCGTCAAATCCCCACACTATAGGAATTTGACGCAAGTCCCTATAGCGTTGACTAGACTTATACGCCCTCAACTCAGACCATTATTGCGTCAAACCACTTGCAAAAAAGAGCCACATTTACTTCTATAATACACCGTTATCTGCCTCTTTAATTACCGTTTGATTTTAATGGCCACGTTAGTTAGCCATTGCGAATAATGACACCACCGCCGGCTTCGGTAATTTAGGAATTAAATGCTATAAGCCGACGATTTTTGCCGGCATTAATACCTGGTGATTATGTGGTAAACTCCAGCGGTCTACACTCAGTGTATACTGGAGTACCGGGACTGCCCAGAGTGTATGCTGGAGTACCAGGACTGCCCAGAGTGTATCCTGGAGTACCAGGACTGCCCAGAGTGAATACTGGAGTACCGGGACTCCCCAGAGTGTATACTGGAGTACCGGGACTGCCCAGAGTGTATCCTGGAGTACCAGGACTCCCCAGAGTGAATACTGGAGTACCGGGACTCCCCAGAGTGTATACTGGAGTACCAGGACTCCCCAGAGTGTATACTGGAGTACCGGGACTCCCCAGAGTGTATACTGGAGTACCGGGACTCCCCAGAGTGTATACTGGAGTACCGGGGTACCAGAGACGTTGTGCTTGGAGATTGCGTCTGACACAGCTCCTGGAGTCATATTTATTTCACAAAATCGCGAAAGTCGAGGTCCCGAACTCCGTATTAATTTTAGTAAGGCTTTGTTCAAGTCTTTTCCAGGAGTTACTGAGAGAGGGGCTGTGATGTGGCGGCCACACTCAATATAACTGACACATCAAAAGTTGCAATGTGTATTCGTGATGTAGATGGAGTTATACAGGTAAGAGAAAAGTTGATGGAATTGAGGCCAATAAAGGGAACGCAGCAGGTGGTGATATCTTTGTGGGGTTGATGGTAGAAGCGCTGGAGGAATTAGGCGTTGATTGGACAAAGGCCATGAGTCAGTTACAGATGGAGCATCGAAAATGGTGATTTGGGAAGATAAGTGTGTGTGTGGGAACTGAATTAAAAAAAGGAAAAATTACTAGTTGTGAATGCCAACTGTCAATTTCGCAATTTCCATTGCATTATTCATAGAGACGTATTGAACACTTAACCATTAGCGATGGATAATGTCATGGATGTGGTCGTAAAGACTGAATTATATACGAGCATGAAGTTTTGACCACAGACAGTTCAACTGCTTTTGGGCAGTAAATAAGAAACCCTCACAGACTGTCATTTTATAGTGTTGTTCGGTGATTAAGTCGTAGAGCTGTACTGAGGCGCTCTAATGAGCTGCATGATGGTAAACAGATGTTCGTGGAACACAAAGGAACGGATGTGCACGAATTGAAAGATAATGAATTGGTTCGAAATCTTTCATGGTGGGTATCACAGAACTCCTAAAAATGACCTGAAGATAAAGATGCAAGGACGCAATAAATCAGAGTTTTATAACACTCTTCGTGACTTTGTGAGGAAACTTCAACTTTCTGAAAGACCAATCATAGAGTAATCTTTCAAACTTTCCAATCTTGAAATACCTGAATGGTCATAACTGAATCTGATGGCGATGCCAACACCGAACAGTACTGCAACAACCTTTCTAAATTTGAGAATGTGTTTCACAAACGATTTACTTACTTTAAATTCATTGACGATAAAAATTTCTGTATTTTTCGAAACCCATTCTCTCCTTGTGTTGATGAGGTGCCAGAAATTTTTCAGCTGAAAGTAATCGATTTACAATGCGATTCTATTTTGAAGGAAACAATTTTTGAGTGTTATGTTGGGAAATTTTATCAATATATGGAGAAAAATTATCCCAGGATCAAGTATTTGACTTTAAAAATTATGTGCATGTTTGGAAGCACATATATCTGTGAACAAATGAACAGAGCACATATATATCTCTTTTTTGGTAATGAACATTAACAAATCCGTGCTTCGGTCTGAGCTTACTGATCCACACCTGAATACAATGCACACCTGAATACAATACTCAAGGATGCTGCATCTTAGTCACTTGCTCAAGATACTGATGCACTGTGCCAGACCAGGAGATGCCAAGCGTCAGGAAGCAACACTACCAGGCAATAGCTAACTGTTATTACAACTACAGTATGATTATTATTGCACAAAGAAATGTATCAATGGGAATAGCTCTAGTGTATCAGTTGAAGCCATTCGGAGGGGGATTCGAACCAGCAACACGAGTACTCCTAAGCGCAAGCCTTAAACCAGTGAAAAACGATACTTTTAAGTACTTTAACCTGGGACTCTACTGAATCCGGTTCCCGGAAAGGGGGCCGGTCGGCCGAGCGGACAGCACGCTGGGCTTGTGATCCTCTGGTCCTGGGTTCGATCCCAGGCGCCAGCGAGAAACAATGAACAGAGTTTCTTTCACCCTATGCCCCTGTTACCAAGCAGTAAAATAGGTACCTGGGTGTTAGTCAGCTGTCACGGGCTGCTTCCTTGGGGGTAACATTGAGGACCAGGCCGCGGGGACACTAAAAAGTCCCGAAATCATCTCAAGATAACCTCAAGATAACCCACCAGGGGTGTTGAGGTATCAAAGTGATACCAAATCAAGATTTCAGACATTACAGGCGTGTACTCTAATGTGGTACAGGAGCTCCTCCACCAAACGCTCCCAGCAAATGCACAAGGGAATCACATTAACGTGAAGTATCAATGATAAAATCAACTTGGAGCCATACGAACCACCCGTCCACACATGCTGATGATGAATGGCATGCACGGATGCTGGGGAAGAAATGATGAAGTTACCCATGATTCGTTTTCATCCCCCTCCCCTCCCACCCCCCCCCCTCCCACCAAGGGGACGGGAAGTGTATGCTACGACCCCCCCCTCCCTCTGTAGTCCCCGACCAGCCCCTCGTAATGCAATGACCATCTCATAAACGTTATGGTAAGTCCCTTGAGGTACACACTCTTACAAGAACATTCTCACGAGAACATCCTCACAAGAACACTCTCACAAGAATGAGTGAATCTTCACACGCTCTCGAGAACATCTTTGCTTTTGAGAGACTGACCATAACGCCTAAACTATATACCTATTCAACCCATCTTCTTGAGGTTATCTTGAGATGATTTCGGGGCTTTAGTGTCCCCGCGGCCCGGTCCTCGACCAGGCCTCCACCCTCACGAAGCAGCCCATGACAGCTGACTAACACCCAGGTACCTATTTTACTGCTAGGTAACAGGGGCATAGGATGAAAGAAACTCTGCCCATTGTTTCTCGCCGGCGCCTGGGATCGAACCCAGGACCACAGGATCACAAGTCCAGCGTGCTGTCCACTCGGCCGACCCATCCTCCTAAAATGATAGCACTTACAGCAAATTCTTGTTTATACGTACAAAAATGGACTCAAATTTCACATTTTGTATTATTTTCGAAAGTACTTTGTACTTACGAAATAATGTCAAAAAAACAAATTTAAAAATTCCTGTCTAGTATAGCACTTAAATACTATAATAGGCCTAAAACAGCTTTTATTAGGCCTAGGAGCGATTGGGCAGCGTCTGTTATGTTATTCAGTAACATTTCCAGCTTTTTTAGAGTGTCATTTGGGGACAGTAAAAACGTGAAATTTTTTAGGATCCAACAGTATATTTTCGTATCATATCAGGAGTATCATATCATATTATTTTGTATCATATTATAACAGCATCATATTAGGAGCATATTCCGCCCATGTGAGGCAGCTCTTTCAACCTAAGCAAATGCGTTTATACGAGTCCAATCTTATCTTGAAGATTGGACAAGCGAAGATCCAATCTTCGCTTGTAGATTGGACAAGCGAAGATCCAATCTTCGCTTGAAGATTGGACACATTCTGTCAAACAATCGCACGTCAGTCACCCGGACACAATCAATTACCCTATTTCCAAATCTATTTTTTCCTCAGATCTTCTCTGTATGTAAACTTAACCAATTTGTACCCATTGTTCCAAGTCGTATTTTGTGTTGGTATAATGAACACCTTATTAATACCTCCTTTGTTATACCCCGTATACCCGTACGTATATATATCAATCATATCACTCCTTAATCTCTGTCTTGATAGAGAATGTGAACTACGCGTTCTAAATCTGTTATCATAAGTGAGATGTGTAATAGATCGTCATTTGATATCTTTCACATTCAAGGGAATTTATGGCCATTCTACAACACGATGAATAAAACTGAACTGTATAATCTAAATCAGACCTAACACAGGAAATGCTGTTGTTGTTAAAGATTCGCTACCTGGAACAAAGTTCCAAGTAGCACGGGCTATGGTGAGCCCGTAATGCCGTAACACAGGAAAGATTAAACTGGTTAATAACTTTAGATGTATTATTATGTCTAAGACTTCTATATACGAGTCCCAATTTCATATCTTCCTTATTCCATATATTTATACATAGATACTTATGACTTAAGATCTATACTAAACATGACTCTTTAATATTTTTTTCCTTTTAGATTTTTATAATTACAAAATATCTAAACATTACGTAGTTCACGGAAAGGCTCCGTACATATGATACAGTTTGACCCGACAAAATACACAATTCTTGGGGATACAATATATGATTCAAAAAAATTATTAAATTCAAAAAAATTCAATTCAAAAAATTAATGAAACTGTTCTTGTTGAGCAAAGCTCTATTAACTCTATGTCAGTGTTTAATACATTGGAATCTCCAACTATCCCTCTCCAACAATCCACTGATCCAACCTTCCATCTTCAACTATCCATCTAATCATCTCCAATCTTCCACAAGGCGCATCTGGGCTTCACAATCGGCAATATTTACTCAACTTAACGGCAAATAACGGCCATTCCCGGAAATTCAAACTCATAAGTTACTGGTAAAGTATTTTCTTTTATGTCTCTCACTTGCGTCCCTTTTGTACTCACCTAATTGTGCTTGCGGGGGTTGAGCTCTGGCTCTTTGGTCCCGCCTCTCAACCGTCAATCAACTGGTGTACAGGTTCCTGAGCCTACTGGGCTCTATCATATCTACACTTGAAACTGTGTATGGAGTCAGCCTCCACCACATCACTGCCTAGTGCATTCCATTTATTAACTACTCTGACACTGAAAAAGTTCTTTCTAACGTCTCTGTGGCTCATCTGGGTACTAAGTTTCCACCTGTGTCCCCTTGTTCGTGTCCCACCCGTGCTGAAGAGTTTGTCTTTGTCCACCCTGTCAATTCCCCTGAGAACTTTGTAGGTGGTTATCATGTCTCCCCTTACTCTTCTGTTTTCCAGGGACGTGAGGTTCAGCTCCTTTAGCCTTTCTTCGTAGCTCATACCTCTCAGTTCCGGGACGAGCCTGGTGGCATACAGCTGAATCTTCTCTAACTTTGTCTTGTGTTTAACTAGATATGGACTCCAGGCTGGAGCTGCATATTCCAGGATTGGTGTGACATAAGTGGTATACAGGGTCCTGAACGATTCCTTACACAAGTTCCTAAAGGCAGTTCTTATGTTGGCCAACCTAGCATATGCCGCTGATGATATCCTTTTGATGTGGGCCTCTGGGGACAGGTTCGGTGTGATATCAACCCCCAGATCTTTCTATTTGACTCTTGCAGGATTTCACCTCCCAGGTGGTACCTTGTGTTCAGCCTTCTGCTCCCTTCGCCTAATTTCATTACTTTACACTTTCCTGAGTTGAACTTCAGTAGCCATTTTCTAGACCATTCCTCCAGTTTGTCCAGGTCATCCTGTAGTCTCTGTCTATCTTCATCCGCCTTGATTCTTCTCATAATTTTTGCATCAGCAAACATTGAGAGGAATGAGTCTATATCCTCTGGAAGATTGAAGAAACGAAGTGTGTGTGTGTGGGCGGAGGGGAAGGGGTGTGGAAGGGTTTATCTTATTTGCAAATTGGACATATATAATACTCGATTAAAATTTGGGGATACTTGTTCAGTTTTCACTCTCGTCACCTTTTACTTATTTTATTCACAAAACAATTCCCACAGAAATGTATCAAGCGATTGTCACGTTTTCAAATTTAATCAACATTTCTTCAGAATAATTTGAAAGTCCAATTTGTTTCTGCTTGTCATTATATTATTTGATATATTTTCACAAAGACGATGCAAGAGACAGAATATTATGTTGAAGAGCAGTCGTCTTATACAAGACCAGTCCATTCCCAAAGTGGCGTGGAGATTGCATTTGCATTTATTTGCAACCGTCGTGTATGTCAGCTGGGAATTATGCATGCTTTCTTGCAAGGTGTCAGCCGACACAGGCACCCCCCCCCCCCCCCGTCGTTCGCAGGTTCTGGAACAGTTTGAAGTGCTAATGGCTTCCTGGAAACGACCCCCATTCAGCCATTTTTGGAGTTGAATTATTGCGTTTTCGAAGCGACTACATCAATTTAGTCTATTTTAACATCGAGTTCTGGTGAATGATTTTTCCTGTGATGTTGACATTGGTGATGTTTCGCCTCAAGGTATATAGTTTAGTTTTGTTGATGAGATTTTAAGAGTTGGTGATGAAATATTGATGTTTGGTTGTGTTCATCTGGTGGTATACTGGGGGAGATCTGGTCGTGTCATCTGGTGGTATACTGGGGGAGATCTGGTCGTGTCATCTGGTGGTATACTGGGAGAGGTCTGGTCGTGTCATCTGGTGGTATACTGGGAGAGATCTGGTCGTGTCATCTGGTGGTATACTGGGAGAGGTCTGGTCGTGTCATCTGGTGGTATACTGGGAGAGGTCTGGTCGTGTCATCTGGTGGTATAATGGGACAGGTCTGGTCGTGTCATCTGGTGGTATAATGGGAGAGGTCTGGTCGTGTCATCTGGTGGTATAATGGGACAGGTCTGGTCGTGTCATTTGGTGGTATAATGGGAGAGGTCTGGTCGTGTCATCTGGTGGTATAATGGGAGAGGTCTGGTCGTGTCATCTGGTGGTATAATGGGAGAGGTCTGGTCGTGTCATCTGGTGGTATACTGGGAGAGGTCTGGTCGTGTCATCTGGTGGTATAATGGGACAGGTCTGGTCGTGTCATTTGGTGGAATACTGAGAGAGGTCTGGTCGTGTCATCTGGTAGTATACTGGGGGAGGTATAACTAAGCTGTAATACCTACCTCTCCATGTAATGGAACAGAATAACCCCCCTCCCCCCCCCAACCCCCAAACCCCTTCTAGTTACCCTCTAATTGCATCGTCCGGAACCACACATAAAAACTCGGGTATTTAATATATATAAATAATTTTTGTTATTATCATTACGAAATATTTCAACTCTGGTAATTAGCGATGTAATTGCATACTCGTGGAAGGGATTTTTTTTTTTAGTTAATTTACAAATATGGTCAGCTGAGCTTATCATAAGAAAGGTCAGAGGTTAACTGGACGTACAATTCTCCTCAATAAATTAGAACATTAAGTGTTTAGTGTTATAACTTTACAGACCAGTGCACTGGGAGGGGGAGGAGAGGGGGAGGAGAGGGAGAGGGGAGAGAGAGAGAGAAAGAGAGAGAGAGAGAGAGAGAGAGAGAGAGAGAGAGAGAGAGAGAGAGAGAGAGAGAGAGAGAGAGAGAGAGAGAGAGAGAGAGAGAGAGAGAGAGAGGAGAGAGAGATAAAGGAGAGAGAGAGAGAGAGAAAGAGAGAGAGAGAGAGAGAGAGAGAGAGAGAGAGAGAGAGAGAGAGAGAGAGAGACAGAAGGAGAAAGAGAAGGAGGAGAGAGAAGGAGAAAGAGAGAGAAAGGACAGAGAGAGAGAGAGAGAGAGAGAGAGAAGGAGAAAGAGAAGGAGGAGAGAGAAGGAGAAAGAGAGAGAAAGGACAGAGAGAGAGAGAGAGAGAGAAGGAGAAAGAGAAGGAGGAGAGAGAAGGAGAAAGAGAGAGAAAGGACAGAGAGAGAGAGAGAGAGAGAGAGAGAGAGAGAGAGAGAGAGAGAGAGAGAGAGAGAGAGAGAGAGAGAAGGAGAAAGAGAGAGAAAGGACAGAGAGAGAGAGAGAGAGAGAGAGAGAGAGAGAGAGAGAGAGAGAGAGAGAGAGAGAGAGAGAGAGAGAGAGAGAGAGAGAGAGAGAGAGAGAGAGGATAAAACAAAGATGCTGAGACCACGAGACGGAGTTTTAAGAAATAAGCACCAGGGGATATAGAGAGGATTGGAAGTTGGTGGTTCGTAAGACTACGTGATGAGCTGAGAAGATAGGAGGTGGAGGAGTGATGACCTGGGAGCTTGTGGGTCTGGGAGCCTGGTAACCTGCAAGGTTAGAGAACTGAGGCCAGATTCACGAAGCAGTTACGCAAGCACTTACGAACCTGTACATCTTTTCTCAATCTTTGGCGGCTTTGTTTAAATTTATTAAACAGTTTATAAGCATGAAAACTTGCCAATCAACTGTTGTTATTGTTATAAACAGCCTCCTGGCGCTTCGGAGCTCATTAACTGTTTAATAAATGTAAACAAAGCCGCCAAGATTGAGGAAAGATGTACATGTTCGTAAGTGCTTGCGTAACTGCCTCGTGAATCTGGCCCCTGGGCAGTTGGCTGGAAGTCAGACTGGTGAACTGTAAGGTTAGTAACTAAGCCACACAGAATATAGTGAGGATGATTCCAGTTATCCTGGAAAGTTAGTAAGAGGATCACATGAAGGAGAAGAAGATGATTCCACAGATCATGGAAGGTTAGAGACTGTGGAGAACAGGATACGAGAGGATGTTCCTCGATATACTGGAAAGTTATTAACCTGGAAAGACAGGTTACCTTGAGGTTACCTTGAGGTGCTTCCGGGGCTTAGCGTCCCCGCGGCCCGGTCGTCGACCAGGCCTCCTGGTTGCCTGGTTGCAGGTTGAGGAGGAAGGTTCTACACCTACTGAAGAGCTAAAGAATATGATTAACTCATAGGATTGGATCTGGTGACAGATCCTCATAATTGTTTTCAGTGATATGTGCGCGTGCGCGGGTCTCTAGCCACTGGCTGGCCAACTCTGTTACTCATACGAACATTGGTCACTCATAAGTACTCACGACTCACCTGTTAGCAAGTTTACGTCCTATGTGTCTTGCAGCTTCTTCTGCGTTAGTAAAATCTCCCGAGTACTTTGTTTGAGTTGTAACTCTGCATTGAGTTAAAGCCGAGGAGGAGTGCCAGTCTTGCGGTTCGTCGAGGGGCTCTGAGATAATCACTTGAATAAAGATTTTACAAGTTTTTTACCCTCAAAACTGAGGGTCACCCGAGTTCTTCCTTCAGGTGAGTCTCAGATGCCTTACGAGACAGACTTAACACTCTCTTAACTTGCTTCCAAGCTGGACCTCAGCATAAGAATTACTGGCCACCGGAAAGCTTAATAAAACAAAACAAAAGAGTGTCCAGCTTAAGAGTAATGTGTTGAGTTTGTACAACACATGTAATAAAAGGAGATAGCGCTTAAGGGTGCCACTTAACTTTAATAAGAGAGTGCTCTCTGTGGAACAGTACGAACTGCTCTCGTGTGGGGATGGGAGTAGAGCAGCAGCAGCAGGTGGAGGGCTGTGAGGAAGAGCAGCAGCAGCAGCAGGTGGAGGGCTGTGAGGAAGAGCAGCTGCAGCAGCAGGTGGAGGGCTGTGAGGAAGAGCAGCTGCAGCAGCAGGTGGAGGGCTGTGAGGAAGAGCAGCTGCAGCAGCAGGTGGAGGGCTGTGAGGAAGAGCAGCAGCAGCAGCAGGTGGAGGGCTGTGAGGAAGAGCAGCTGCAGCAGCAGGTGGAGGGCTGTGAGGAAGAGCAGCAGCAGCAGCAGGTGGAGGGCTGTGAGGAAGAGCAGCTGCAGCAGCAGGTGGAGGGCTGTGAGGAAGAGCAGCAGCAGCAGCAGGTGGAGGGCTGTGAGGAAGAGCAGCTGCAGCAGCAGGTGGAGGGCTGTGAGGAAGAGCAGCAGCAGCAGGTGGAGTCCTGGGAGTAAGGATAAGACCACGAGCCGCAAGAAGAGTCTGGCCTCGGCAGTAAGTTAGGGCCAGAGGTGCCAACCAGCAGTATGGTGGAGGGCCGCGGGAGACCCCGTAAACACTCCCCAGAGAAGCACGTCCACTCCCACGGCTGACACATGTCCCCATAACCCTGTGACCACCCCAGAGAAAATACAGTGTCACACAAGAGGCAGAATACGGCACCGTGAACTCCTGGCTGTTGGAGCACTCAACCTGTTAAGGAAGGTGGTCGCCACTATCATCCCCCTGGCAAGGGGTTGAACAATATAAACACTGCAGGGGACGCATAATACAGGGACGCTTCCGTCCCTAGTACAACACCTATTAAGGACTTTCCAAGTCGGCGAATTTTGTGATAATATTTGGTTATGTTTGTCTCTGTCCCGTTCTTCCCCTCTCACGCCTTTCTCCCTCCATTCTCTCTCTCAATGGTGTAGAGAGAGAGTTGTTCTGCTCGTAACCTTTGACCTAAACGTGTTAAATACAAATATAAAAAAGTTGATTCCGCATTTATGAAAGCTGAAAATGTTTCTTTGTGAGCATAATTTTTTATTTTTCTCCTCAGTGTCCGGTTGGTAAATATACAGAGAGAGAGAGAGAGAGAGAGAGAGAGAGAGAGAGAGAGAGAGAGAGAGAGAGAGAGAGAGAGAGAGAGAGATAAAAGAGAGAAAGAGTGGGAGAGAAAAAAAGAGACAAACACGGAAGCACAGTGAAACAACTGCGGCAGAATCATCATGATCTTACTCATAATATGTCGTGAAACATATGGACAATTCAGGACACATGACACAGGCTCTGAGAGTTGTATCACACAGTGTATTATGGAGACCAGATGTGAGCGGCCGACGGGGTACATCACACCTCACTACACAACACTGTAAACCGAAATTGAAAATTTAATTATCTAAATTAACCATAATTATCGGTTGCTGTTGCTGTTGACTACTGTTGACTGCTGCTGCTGACTGCTGTTGACTGCTGCTGCTGACTGCTGTTGACTGCTGTTGACTGTTGCTAACTGTTGACTGTTGCTGCTAATTCTCTTTCACCTAAACACCTTTCCATTTACTTATTAACTTTTACCGCCATTTATGTTCAGCATTCTACGTTTTCTACTTTTTTTCAAATTATTCATAAAAATTATTATAGTAGTTTTCATCTTCGTTATAAAGATATTTATCATCACTAAACATCGCCACACTCATCATATTGCCTTAACAACATTGCGCTATCTGGCCGTCATATTCATCACCTGCATCATGGTCATTCCCTCAGGCATGTTCTCACTTTCCCAGACTCGTTCGTTCCTCCCACACGACCAACTGGGCGTTAAAAGATATACTCGTCCGCCTTACTTACTATTCCTGTGGCAGGTCTCACATCAACTTCAGCTCCCCCTGCGCCGTCAGCTGCCTCCAGCCCTCCCCTCTCAGTCCCAGTCAGCTACGTCCAGCCCAGGTCCCGTCAGCTGGGTATACAGCCCTCCACAACTCCGAAGTCCCCTAACAGCCGAAGGGATTTTTGCAATAAGGCAGTTCCCACGACATGACAAGCTCTTAATCTGAAGCGGGTCTTATCTAACCCGGACTCTCACTACTAGTTAGAGTCCCGTCAGCTGGGTACTAGTGAGAGTTTCTCACTACTCTCACTACTAGTGAGAGTCCGGCCAAGCAACAGGCGATCTTCACTAACCCGTTACAGCGTCCAAATATCGCTAAAGATAGGCCCAGGAATTTCAACGTGGGAGTCGACTGTGTCCACAATTCCTGTGTATTAATCGTGACATTGTTTAACGCGTGGTTGATTTGAGATACACATTTCTTTATATTATTTCTGTTCCATTCTCCTCGGGCCATTGTTTCAACGAAGCTCGTCAGCGGGAGTATTCTTTAACTCCTTTTCTGGAGAAACTCTGGCGGGCAAGACTGTCTTTTGTGCAGACGCTGTTAAGTCAACCTGTAAACTTGAAAGAACGGGTCTTCTTCAACACACACACACACACGGCCAAAAAGCCGCATTTGCATTTCTTGTAGAGGCTGGCCCCGGGCAACGAGGCGACACGCCTCTTCTGTGTGGGTTCTCATCCCGTTTGCGTGTCATTTGTCCTCCTTGCTGGCCGGAAGACAATTCATCTCTTCCCCGGCTGGAAGTCTCTTTCTTCCCTGCTGGAAGACAGCAAGTCTCCTCCTAAAGGCGTTGAGAGCAGCCAAGCAACGCACCACAGTAATTGCTGTAAAGTGAGACGCTCTTCCATAAACGTCATCCAAATGGCTCACTTTCGTTCCATTCACCTGCGCTCTAGGAGACTCGAACCGTGAACCCCATGCGTGCGAGGCCGAAGCTCTATCCACCGAGCCATTGAGCAGTCTTGCCTCACTTCCGTGCTCGAGAAAGTAGCATATCTTCCAAAACTGTCAGAAATTAAACGTTTTAATTACTTCGATAATGAGGCTGTTTGACGCCACTGTGCCATCAAAGCGGCTGATTACCTTTAATATGCAGTGTGAACATCGGAATTCCACTCCCCCAAAGGAAAATTATATTCGCGTGTTTAAGAGAACCTTCACGAGCCACCAGCGAGAGTTACAGACGCAGCTGTTGTTATGAGAGGCGTCGACGGCTCATGCTTGCCCGCCACCAGGATAACAGACTCGGCACTAAATATGATATAATAAGATACTTGAGGGGGACTAAATGCAATGTGCAAGATGTTTTGAAACTAAATACACACAATTGACTTGAGAATGGTCTAGGACGGACCGAAACGTCGTCGTCCCTTCACTTTCTAGTGTGTGGTCTGGTCAACACATACAGTAAAGAATAAATTGTTGATAACAATCTGAATGAGGCGGTGACGTTAGAGTCTGGATCACTTAAGACACAGGAACACAACACGTACTAAACATGAACAACACGTACTAAACATGAACAACACGTACTAAACATGAACAACACGTGCTAAAATAACTAAGCACAAAAAACGGAAGACATTAATTTCGACAGAAATATAATTTGTGTAAGGATAAACTATCGATTACGAAATACTGCAGTCGGAGAGAGTCAGCGAGGTCGCCTCCCCCAACAGACGGTATTCTGACGTTTGTCCTTTATATGATCGCTCCACACACAGGCCAGGGACCCCCCGACACCCGAGTCTGTGTGTGTGTGTGTGTGTGTGTGTGTGTGTGTGTGTGTGTGTGTGTGTGTGTGTGTGTGTGTGTGTGTGTGACACAGATGGTTACACTCCGGCGCAATAGCTCTGTTAACGAGTTGCATTGGAAATTCCATCCCCTGCTAAGTCAGGTTTCCCCAGACAAATTATTCTTTTGTAGTCAGAACTGTGTTCGCGTTCAACGTTCATCGCCTAATGGACGCCAATAATCGACAAAGGAAACACTGAATAAAGAACGAGAGGCATTTCCTAATTTCCCTCTAAGTATAAAAACGGTGTCAAACGTGGGTTGCCAGGCGGCGCTCCCTACAGAATATCTCGCGTGAAAGGAAGAGCCCTCCAGCACAGAGAGGTCCCATCACACATGAGAGGCAGCCTACAGGGCAAACTCCCATTTGGCTGCACAATGCACCAGCAGCGTCCATTGAGGACCAGAGGCGGGCTAGGAGGGCCAGAGGGCGGGTCAGGAGAGCCAGAGGGTGGGCCAGGTGGGCCAAAGACCTGGAAGGAGAATTTGGTGGTTGTGGATGGATATAGGAATACTGATCAACGCTGGTTGAAAACTTAAACGATAATTTGGGGATTTTAAACTAGTAAGATATACTTTTTAAACGTTGTTCGCTATGCGTTAACTTTAGGAAAAAAAAACAGACACGCTGTGTTTACTAGTTCTTTATTATATAATGCTTTTAATCCTCTTGAAAGTTGTGTAAATTTGTCGGCTAAGACTGAGTTACTTACCGAAGAGGCCCATAGTATCCTGTGTCCTGGTGTTTATCAGACCTAAGGCTTACTATTATTATTTAAGAGAGCACATAACTGCGCTGACTGGTCAAGATGAGGGAGAAGACTGATGGTCTGCGGCACAAAAGAGGAAAGATAACATTCTTCAAACACCATTACCTAGCGCCAGTGAAAACCATTTTCTAGTCGACGTTGTCTTCCCGATTCCTCTCCATTTATCACCATCACCTCGACCACAATACCTCGCCTCCATCACCACCTCTACCACAATACCTCGCCTCCATCACCACCTCTACCACAATGCCTCGCCTCCATCACCACCTCTACCACAATACCTCGCCTCCATCACCACCTCTACTACAATACCTCGCCTCCATCACCACCTCTACCACAATACCTCGCCTCCATCACCACCTCTACCACAATACCTCGCCTCCACCACCACCTCTACCACAATACCTCGCCTCCATCACCACCTCTACCACAATACCTCGCCTCCACCACCACCTCTACCACAATACCTCGCCTCCATCACCACCTCTACCACAATACCTCGCCTCCATCACCACCTCGACCACAATACCTCGCCTCCATCACCACCTCGACCACAATACCTCGCCTCCATCACCACCTCGACCACAATACCTCGCCTCCATCACCACCTCTACCACAATACCTCGCCTCCATCACCACCTCGACCACAATACCTCGCCTCCATCACCACCTCTACCACAATACCTCGCCTCCATCACCAACACGAAGTCACCCTCCACACCACCACACACCCTCCACACCACCACACACCCTCAACCCTCCCTCAACACAAAACAAACCACTCCAACATTTTTGTCTTTTTGCTGGCCATAAACGAATGAAATGAGAGAGACTTGTGCTGTTGCCTGCGTAGGTCACTAACACCACTGAAGCACCCGTCCACCCGTCCACCCGTCCACCCGTCCACCCGTCCACTCTTGAACAGCCTTCCAATAACATCACAAACTTCACCTAACTACCTCAGACGATTGTTATCGGCGCCGGGTTTATCCTAGTCATTTATTGGTGCCTCGACTCTCCTGTGGTCCCACTTGTGTTAAGCTGAGGCTTCTCTCCTCACAAATACTGGTACATATAACGACTGTGGAGTACACGTACAAAATGTAGACTGTTGCGCCTCAAACGAAATATATTTTATGTTACTGCTTTTGTAAAGGGGACAAGAGAAAGAACACAGCTACCTAACCTAACCTAACTTCTAGGCTTAGTATAGTACATAAATGGACTATACTAATACTATCATGCTTCTACTCTGTACTACTCATAGCAGAATGGATAGAGCTTCTGCCTCACACTTGTGGGGTCCGTGGTTCGAGTCCCCTAGAGCCCAGGTAAATGAAATGTACTATACTAATCCTAAGAATGCATATGTAAGGCCCAAAATTGCTCTCATTAGACCTAGAACAGGTTAATATAAGTGGATGTAGTTTTGTAATGGCCTGTAATATTGGGAGAGAACAGAGCAACGGAGGACGAGATGGTCGGAAGCCTCGTCTGGTGTGGATTGATTGATTGATGAAGATTAAGCCACCCCAAAAGGTGGCACGGGCATGAATAGCCCGTAAGTGGTAGCCATTTTGAGCCATTACCAGTATCAAGAGCTTGATATTGGAGATCTGTGGAGGTACGACTGCACCCTGCGTGACGGGAGATGTCTCCTGTGTGGGCTGGTGTGGGGGAGAGAGAAAGAGAGAGAGAGAAGATTAAGCCACCCAAAAGGTGGCATGGGCATGCATAGCCCATAAGTGGTGGCCCTTTTGAGCCATTTCCAGTATCAATAGATGATACTGGAGATCTGTGGAGGTGCGACTGCACCCTGCGTGACGGGAGATGTCTCCCTTGTGGGCTGGTGTGGAAAATTATCCAGCTTACATAATGGATTTCGGCGCGAACACGTCAAGCCAACAGAATACCACCATTAGTACCCATGAGGGGAAACCATGTTGAAGTGTTTTAATAACCCTTTCTCCTCCCCTTTTTCCCTTCATTTCTCCTCTTCAGTCCCCTCTTTTGCTGCAGTTTTCATCACACGAGTTATGTTTTTGTTGTATTTGTTTCACTTGTTTTTTGGTTACCATCACTACGACCATAACATTCATCATCTCATCATTGTTGATGATCAATCCCACTTTTTTGTTTAAAGCGTGAACAAAAAAAAAGTTGTGACGAAGGATGGAAGGTTTAAGTTAGACTGAGATCGGTGCATAGCCTGATCCGGGGGTCAGGCTATGCACCGATCTATGCATATGCACCGATCTATCTATGCACCGATCTATCTATGCACCGATCTATCTATGCACCGATCTATGCATATGCACCGATCTATCTATGCACCGATCTATGCATATGCACCGATCTATCTATGCACCGATCTATCTATGCACCGATTTATCTATGCACCGATCTATGCATATGCACCGATCTATCTATGCACCGATCTATCTATGCACCGATCTATCTATGCACCGATCTATGCATATGGCTGTGTGTTCGCTCTTGCTCAGCGAACATGTTCCAGCGTCATGGGCAAGAGATGGCTGGATGCTGGGTAAGAGATGAGTGGATGCTGGGTAAGAAATGAGTGGATGCTGGGTAAGAGATGAGTGGATGCTGGGCAAGAGATGGCTGGATGCTGGGTAAGAGATGAGTGGATGCTGGGTAAGAAATGAGTGGATGCTGGGTAAGAAATGAGTGGATGCTGGGTAAGAGATGAGTAGATGCTGGGTAAGAAATGAGTGGATGCTGGGTAAGAAATGAGTGGATGCTGGGTAAGAGATGAGTAGATGCTGGGTAAGAAATGAGTGGATGCTGGGTAAGAGATGAGTAGATGCTGGGTAAGAAATGAGTGGATGCTGGGTAAGAAATGAGTGGATGCTGGGTAAGAAATGAGTGGATGCTGGGTAAGAAATGAGTAGATGCTGGGTAAGAAATGAGTGGATGCTGGGTAAGAAATGAGTGGATGCTGGGTAAGAAATGAGTGGATGCTGGGTAAGAAATGAGTGGATGCTGGGTGAGCGGAGATGAGTGGATGCTGGGCAAGCGGAGATAAGTGGATGCTGGATAAGAATCAATTTTTGTTATTTTTCCTACCACAGACGTGGCCATACATCTACAATGCTAACCAGCATACGTAGATTCCCGTACACTACAACTGTAACGCAGTCTACCACAGTGTTAAATTTGTGGTGCTTTATTGAAAATAATACAGGACGATATCGACGCTTCCCGGGACTAATGAGCATCGAACAACAGACCGCTGTCTGTGGTTATCTTAATAACTCTTGTGCAGCTTACTGGCAACACTCTACGGGCTCACCATAGCCCGTGCTACTTAGAACTTTTTGTTCCAGGTAGCGAATCTTTAACATCAACAACAACCGAACCAAACCAAAACTGCTAAAGCCAATTCACAACCAATCCAAACATGGCCCAACCTGTTCTCTGGATTCGCCACTACGTATAAAATCCAACCTCCTAACCTAACCAGTAACGTACGCAACCTAATCAACCCCCTACCTGACCTAACCTGTTACGGCGATGCATAGAAAACGTAAGATGTTCGTAAGGTCTTATTTTGCATAGTAGGCTGCATTTGCAACGTTGGTTACAGTGACACGTAAAACGTGACCAATTAGTTGAGACGATCTATTGATTATCATTTCGCGAGGCCGTTCCTCCCTCGTACTGGACTTGAACGATAGCTTTGGATTCTTACAATACTTTCTTCATCAAGAAATTTATTGACATTTGTTGCGGATTTGTGGAACATCTTAAGAAACTGGCAGATGGCTTCCTCTTAAGCATCGTCAACCACTCTACATAGGTCAAGGAATTGCTCAGTGCGGAACAGTTTCATATTGTTTCAGAGTCGAAGTCTCGTTTCTGGTTATGGTGAGTCCCCCACAGAGGCCTGGGGCTAGATTCACGAAGCAGATACGCAAATACTTACGAACGTGTACATCTTTCCTCAATCTTTGACGGCTTTGGTTACATTTATTAAACAGTTTACAAGCATGAAAACTTGCCAATCAACTGTTGTTATTGTTATAACCAGCCTCCTGGTGCTTCGGAGCTCATTAACTGTTTAATAATTGTAAACAAAGCCGCCAAAGATTGAGAAAAGATGTACAGGTTCGTAAGTGTTTGCGTAACTTCTTCGCGAATCTAACCCTTTGTCAACTGTTACTATGTCTTAGGTATGACCGAGGAAGAGATGTTAAACAAGTTATTAGAGTCGAGTTTATGATCGAGTTGACGAAGGACCGGCCGAGAGTCGGTCGGAGCCGAGCGGACAGCACACTGGACTTGTGATCCTGTGGTCCCGGGTTCGATCCCGGGCGCCGGCGAGAAACAATGGGCAGAGTTTCTTTCACCCTATGCCCCTGTTACCTAGCAGTAAAATAGGTACCTGGGTGTTAGTCAGCTGTCACGGGCTGCTTCCTGGGGGTGGAGGCCTGGTCGAGGACCGGGCCGCGGGGACACTAAAGCCTCGAAATCATCTCAAGATAACCTCAAGATAGGACGCGTGGAAGCCACTCCCTCCCTCTATGTAAACTGACATTAGGTTTAACGACCCTCCACGAACGTTATGTGAGTGTAAATGATAAATTTGAAGACTGACCTTTCGTTCTCTGTCTTCTCCGATGTTCCAGCTGCCAAAGAGAGAGTCACGGGTCACCTGCCGGTGGTGGCGGACACCGACGCTACGTGAAGACGGCCAGTCACGGCTGCCATTCGAGCCAGTGTTCCTCTGACTGGATCAAATGCTTCAGTGTCAATGGCGCCGGCACTGTTATGCGTCCAAAACTGAGCAGGAAGTCTGTGCGCTTAGTGTCCGATGCTTCGTGGTTCGAAGGTTCACTGGCCGATGTAACCTATTCCACGGCTGTGGGGGAAAAAAAATTACATTATTGCAGCCCGTTTTCATCAACAAAGGATAAATGTTCATTTTTCTATGCGGCCGCTAAGCCCCTGATTGTGAATGAAAACGGTCTACACACGACTCACAAGTGGTGACGTCCGAACACTTCCGGGACAAGTGCTTCGCTGACGACTTTTGTTCGAACCACAACGCTGTAAATGCTTCACCCACGTACTACAAATACAAATAATCGCCAACAGAACCTAAACACCTAACCTAACTTATGCCAAACTATACATAGCACGTTAATATATAATATTAACTTATATACGATAACAAATATATTGTTAATACACAGTATGTTAAGATTGATAAATGCGTCTTGGGGGACTGCTGCCCCCCCCCTTTTAACGAGCCTGGCCTGAGGACAGGTTGAATAATTGCCAACAGAACACCTAACATAACCTATGCCAAAATATGTACACTATGCTAATATATAATAATATTAATTTATATTTGAGAAAATTCCTATTTTGAATGAACAGCATGATAAAAAAACATGAATGTGGGGTCGGCCGCTGGATGGAATGAACGTAGTCTAAAGACGAATGAAATTATTCTGTTACCTTGCCCAAACAAAACAGGAAACCGAGCTTGATGACTGGACGGGAGACATCTCCCGTCACGCAGGGTGCAGTTGCACCTCCACAGATCTCCAGTATCAGCTCTTGATACTGGTAATGGCTCAAAAGGGCCACCACTTACGGGCTATTCATGCTCGTGCCACCTCTTGGGTGGCTTAATCTTCATCAATCAATCAATCAATCCATCGCCATCCCCCAGATTGTGTGCAAGAAATTTCGCACATCCTAGCATCCCCACCAATTACCATCCCCAATTCCATCTTCATAAGGCAACGGCCAACTAACCCGTATCAACAATATGAAAAATTTCCCCGTCGGTGGTACCACTTTTTAACTTTCAACGCACTTATTCTCGTATTCAAATCTTGTAAAACGGCAAGAGCCCCCCTAAGCCTTCTGGCGTGACTTACGATGGCTTCCTGAACCATCTTAGTTAGATATAACTGAACTGATTGGATTAGTCACTGAGATTTGGACGACTGATTCGTTTCCAAACTCGTGGCTCGTCTGTCATGTCGTTCCCTTCTGCCGCAAATATGGCCGGTTATATGACGGAGTTCTCACTGTTCTGTCCATATATTGTGTTAATTGAGTGCTCGTGTAAGGCCGTGAAGAAGAGTTATAATCAAAAGGGTTCTTCATTTGCAGGCGATGAGTCACAATTATTTTCTTGTATCAAGGGACTTGTTAAATAATTTGAGTGTATGAGCTTCCGCTCTGACATAAGTACACTGGATCAGTTGGTGGGTGTGGAACACGACACACACTTCAGGTCTCCAGCCGCCAGTACACACTTACACCGCTCCTCTTACGTCAGATAAATTTGTACCTGCGAGATGGCATAAATTATGACTGCTCAGCCAAGATTATGCGTTTTCCCTTTCTCCCAGGATTCGCCGTGCTTTCTCCCAGGATCAGCCGTGCTTTCTCCCAGGATTCGCCGTGCTTTCTCCCAGGATTCGCCGTGCTTTCTCCCAGGATTCGCCGTGCTTTCTCCCAGGATCAGCCGTGCTTTCTCCCAGGATTCGCCGTGCTTTCTCCCAGGATTCGCCGTGCTTTCTCCCAGGATTCGCCGTACTTTCTCCCAGAATCCGCCGTACTTTCTCCAAGCCTCCGCCGTACTTTCTCCCAGGATCAGCCGTGCTTTCTCCCAGGATCAGCCGTGCTTTCTCCCAGAATCCGCCGTACTTTCTCCCAGGATCCGCCGTGCTTTCTATTCTGTTTGCTTCACACTTTGGTCGCCGGCAGCGGCGAGTTACGGCTTTCTCCGGTCAGAATTCTTCCAGCTGCAGGAGGCCTTCAGACGTGACCCTTCGACAACTGTTAATGACAAACAAACAATTGGTCCTGAAGAACCAATCACAGCCCATCTGAGAGGAATGACTGTAACCTCCTTATGGGATCAGAATCCTTATCTCTGATACCATGACTGATTAAACAAATTATGTCACACTGTTACTTTTGCTGAAACAATCTAGTTTCCTCTTGAAAATGTCCACGGTTGTTCCTGTAATATTTCTGATGCTCGCTGGTAGGACGTTGAACAACCGCGGACCCCCTGATGTTCATACAGTGTTCTCTGATTGTGCCCATGGCACATCATTAACCATCTTAGTTAGATATAACTAAACTGAATGTCACTCTTGGGTTATATCCGAATTGAGCCCAGATGGTAAGAGGCGCTTCTGCTTGTACAAATATATTCTCAAGCGTCAACGCTTGACGGAAGCGTCAACGCTTCCGTCTTCCACTCAGCCGTGGTTCAGAAACGCTAATTGCCTTCCCTGACCCGCTAATTGCCTCCTCTGACCCCATGGGAAATGAACGCATTTCCAAGCAAACAATTAAGTATACAGTTCTTCTATTGAACGACTGCGGCTCGTGATTGAAATACTACACATATATAAAAATAAACACAAATATTTCAAAGTGGAATATTTAATGCGAATTTGGTTCACAGATTTTGGGTGCCGTAAATGGTTGTAATTGTCTCGTGGAATGGGGAGCGAGGGAGAGGGCGAGGGATGGGTGGCGTCACTAATGGGTAAGAGGGAAAGGAAAGCGTTGAAGCGGTATGGAATGGAAGAGGGAAGGGGATGTTGTTGTTATTAAAGATTCAGCTAATCGGAACCAAAAGTTGCAAGTAGCACGGGTTATGGTGAGCCCGTAGTGGACTTACCTGGCACAGGAGCTGGGCAAGTAGCACGGGCTATGGGGAACCCGTAGAGGACTTACCTGGCACAGGAGCTGGGCAAGTAGCACGGGCTATGGTGAGCCCGTAGTGGACTTACCTGACACAGGAGCGGGGCAAGTAGCACGGGCTATGGTGAGCCCGTAGTGGACTTACCTGACACAGGAGCGGGGCAAGTAGCACGGGCTATGGTGAGCCCGTTGTGGACTTACCTGACACAGGAGCGGGGATGTAAGCTGGATGAGGAAGGGGAATGTGTCACCACTGACGGAGGGAAGTAACATGAATGTTCTGAAACGTAATATGATAGGATCCCACGAGCTGAAACTCAGTACTACTTAATTTCAGGAGCTGAAGCTCGGTACTGGCGGACCCCAGGAGCTGAAGTTCGTTCTACAACTCTCCTTGTCATCATCGTTATGATTGGAGACTTTTAATCTTTATAATATTCTGATTATTTCCTATATTAAATTGCTTCCATTATCAGTGATGGTTATCAATTTTCCTCTATCTCTCCCTGTCTCCCCTCTCTCAATGAGCCGAACTTACGTAAAGTCTTCCACAAGACACTTAACGTCATACTTTATTAAGGACACTTATATGTTCAGTTTGCATATTTTGCCCTTTAGTGTGGGCATTTAGACGGGCCTTAGTGGGCCTTTAGACGGGCCTTAGTGGGCCTTTAGACGGGCCTTAGTGGGCCTTTAGACGGGCCTTAGTGGGCCTTTAGACGGGCCTTAGTGGACCTTTAGACGGGTATTTTGTCCTTTAGAGTGTTTACATGTGTATAAAACTAGGCCTCCAGACCTCTGACCTTTCTTATGATAACTTCAGTCTAAAAAATAAGTAAAAAATTAAATCCATGAGTGAGAATAAATTCAAACACATTTTGTAATGAGTGTTTAGGGTTTACTCATAGTTTACAGCTATCAGTTGAAGAATGGAATCCTAAGAGGTCATCGTTAAGCAAGTCCAGACTGTTGTAAACTATTGTTTATGATCAAATCCACAAGGGCCGTGACGAGGATTCGAACCTGCGTCCGGGAGCATCACAGACACACACTATTGTTTATGACAATGTCAGACCACGGAGGAAAAATGAAACAGGAAATTTCCTTAAGTACTTTCGTATATTAAATACATCTTCAGAAGGTCAATATACGAAAGTACTTAAGGAAATTTCCTGTTTCATTTTTCCTCCGTGGTCTGACATTGTCACATTCTTAATCACGTGTTTATTTTCGTGATATACACACACTATTGTTTATATTCATGTTATATGGCTTTATAATTTGTATTAAAGCGGATTTGTCAGAAAATTCTCAACAAATTGGTTGAGAGAAGTTGCATTATGGTGATATCCACCAGAGTTAATAAATTAAATGCAGTGCTCCAGGAATGTGTAAATAAAAATATCGAATTCCAGCAGGGTATTTAACCTTATCATAAACTATGGGGGTTAGTTCAACAGTAAAATTCGGAGGTAAATAATACAGTTGCTGTATCACTATCAGCAGAAAAATGCACTATCAAAAGATAAGGTTAGCAGCAGCCTATAAGATACAGATGACGCCATCTATTGGTGTAAAATGACACAATTAACAGGCCAACGTCAAGAAGCGCATGCCACGCTTCCTGCCAGGCTGCCAAGTCTCCTGCCAGGTTGCCACGCCCCCTGCCAGGTTGCCACGCCTCCTGCCAGGCTGCCACGTCTCCTACCAGGTTGCCACGTCCCCTGCCAGGTTGCCACGCCTCGTGCCAGGCTGCCACGTCTCCTGCCAGGCTGCCACGCCTCCTGCCAGGCTGCCACGCCTCCTACCAGGTTGCCACGTCCCCTGCCAGGTTGCCACGCCTCGTGCCAGGTTGCCACGTCTCCTGCCAGGCGTCTATCTCAATGTATTTCCACCGCAACTCGCTACCAGAATTGTTGTCATATAAACTTTCCCTGTAGGTGATGTATGCAGGGAGCTCAGATTATAGATAGATCTCAGCGCTTTAGGGATCACAAAATGTTTTCCTTCGCATTTCGACATTCGGTCCTTTCGCTTTACTTTAATATTTGCGTTTAATCCCTCGTTTGGTTTTTATTCCCTCATTTACTACTTTTGTTTTTTGTTTTTTTTGCCCTTGAATGTCCTTGAATTTGCCCTTGATTTGATTTGTTTGTTCGTAGTTTCTTTTCTTCTGATTTGGTGAGTCTTTTGTTTTTTTCGTATTTTTATTCTCTCGCTCTTTTATCATTTTTCGTTTTTTTTATCTATCATATATTTATTGGTATTTTCTTTTTGTTTTTCCTTTTCCTGTCTCTGTCTCGCTCTGTTTCGCTAATTTTTCTTCTGTTCCATCTTTTGTTATTTCAAACGGATGGATCGGGTTTTTTTATCGTTCAATACCTTCCTTTCTCTCTAATTCTCTCTCTCTCTCTCCCTCTCCTTCCATTCATGCCTTTATTTAGCCTAATTTCCTTCGCTTTTTGTTCCATCCACCTCACTCTCTCTCTCTCTCTCTCTCTCTCTCTCTCTCTCTCTCTCTCTCTCTCTCTCTCTCTCTCTCTCTCTCTCTCTCTCTCTCTCTCTCTCTCTCTCTCTCTCTCTCCCTCTCTCTCTCTCTCTCTCTCTCTCTCTCTCTCTCTCTCTCTCTCTCTCTCTCTCTCTCTCTCTCTCTCTCTCTCTCTCTCTCTCTCCCTCTCTCTCTCTCTCTCTCTTTCTCTCTCTCTCTCTCTCTCTCTCTCTCTCTCTCTCTCTCTCTCTCTCTCTCTCTCTCTCTCTCTCTCTCTCTCTCTCTCTCTCTCTCTCTCTCTCTCTCTCCCTCTCTCTCTCTCTCTCTCTCTCTCTCTCTCTCTCTCTCTCTCTCTCTCTCTCTCAAAAAAACACACTAATATTGTCATGTGTAATCATCCCAAGAATTGTATAAGCAAGTCCCTTCAGAATTTCCCGAGAAAGGAGAAAATGGAAAAGCATCATAGTTTTTTGTTTAGTTTAAATAATGTAGACAAGGAGTATTATATCGAGGAGAAAAATATCCTTCCCAATTAACGCCTCGGAAGTTTGACTCAAAATTTAATATGAAAACTTATTTTGTTAAATAGTTTCACTAATGAAGCTGGCTTACGACTTTGTTAAGTTCGGTAGTAATGAATTAAATGTTTCTTCCTTGCTTTTATATATATATATATATATATATATATATATATATATATATATATATATATATATATATATATATATATATATATATATATATATATATATATATATATATATATATATGCCTGTCTCGAGTCATAGCTTCGAACAGAATCGAATCACGTTGAAGAACTAAAAATAAAAAGCTTTATCTGTCACTAATATCTAAGTATTTAGCTTCTACGCAATAGCGTTGACTAGAATGACTGCTAATACACCTGGTTATGTATACTGAAGCATTCATTCTCCATCTGGTTCTGTATTACTGAAACATTCTTTATCTGGATGCATGTAGAATAAAAGCCAGACCATAATATCCATCTGCTGTAGTGCCATAATTCAACCAAATTCACGTGTATAGAAGAAAATGCATTACCCTATTTGGCTCTGGTATAGCAAAAGCAAATTGTATCCCACTGCCTGAAGGAAAGATATTGTACCTCTGAATACGTCCGGCGGAAAATTGCCGCACTTGACTCTCTAAGGCTGCACAAGGCTGTTGTTATCTGGCTCTTGGGTGGGTTTATTACATTCTTTAAACTCTTCTGGCTATCCCGGAGCGCCCAGATATATTGGGAGGACTGAATGGGACACACGAGGGAGCGTAGACGCCCAGCTGTGGTTGGCCGGGAAACTGACCGGATACTTTTAATGAGTTTTGGAACGATGATAAAAACGGGTTTAGACTCCTTGAAGTTTGGTATATTTCCGAGTCACTCAGTGACTGTCTACTTTGTTGAGATGAAGTTAAGAAGCTTTAGTAAACGAGCCAGCAAATATGAGAGTCTTAAATCCAATCAATGTTTCTTGATTAATTAGGTAAGTCAGCTCTTGAGAGTGATTTATGTTTCGAGGGAGAACCCGACCTCCCCCCCGCACTCAACCAACAAAGAGCTTTCTCTCACCCACCCCAAGCCAATACCCCCATATGCACTCCTACCATCCCTTCCAATCCCAGTTGACTCCTAAACCCATTATCCCACCCCAAAACTACTTAAAATCTCATTCTATTCCAAATCCCCACTGCATCTAATCCCCCTTCCCTAAACCTAGCCAAACCCCCCCCCCTCTTCCACCCCAGATAACCTTCCCACGACCTCTTCCTTCACCAGCAACCTCCTCTCCCTCACCTGCGCCTTCAGGATATCCAGCAGAGGCAGGGACACCATCTTCACCTGTGTTCTCTGAGGCAGAAAGGTGGAGAGGCCAGACTCCCACGCCACCTCGCGCGCCTCGGGTGGCTCACCTCTTCATTTTAGCCACAAACTTCGACTAATTAAACTCCGGGCACAGAAGGGCCACACAAAATGCCTCGCGCGATGGATATAAACCATATTTGATGAATCTTCGTTGTTTGATGAATTGATGCATCAGTACGAAATGAAGTCCATTACGGCATCGCAAATGAACAAAAGTAAATTGGGTTTAGTTATTGAAATTGAGTTTCACAGCGATAAGCAGCAGTCAGTCAAATAGGTTACAATAAAAACTTCTCAGAAGAAAATGTTTCTAAATATATATATATATATATATATATATATATATATATATATATATATATATATATATATATACACAGAGGGGAAATGCGCACTGCATCCAGGGTTCCTGCCCGCCATCTGAGGAGCTGGAGGAACTCGACAACCTATGATAACCATCTTTGTAACCCATATGTAACTCCTTTTTTGTAACAAAGTTCAAATAAAGTAAATATATATGTGTACATACAAAAGAATGGGGGTGGTAGGAGAAGATAATATTAGTGTTCAGTGAGAAACCACAAGGTCTCCTCTGAATACTTTTTTTTTCTTCTCCGAGGCTATGGGTCCCCACATTGGCACCAGAGGTGATACTCTCACAAACTTTTATATATATATATATATATATATATATATATATATATATATATATATATATATATATATATATATATATATATATGTGTATGTATATATTCACTAAAAAAACACATACGCATAAAGTTGGCGTTTTCTTTCTCTTGTTGGATTTTCCTATTGTTCTTCTCTTGTTGAATTTCTCTCTTGTCGGGCTTTCTACCTATTATTCTGTTTTTGATCAATTTTCTGTCTGTCTGAGCTCTTATTGAACTTCGCTGCTCTCCATCTTATTTGAACTCAAGATTCTATATTATTCTCCTTTTCTACGACTCCTTGAGAGTCTTGCATCCTTTCATGATCGCTTCCTCCTCAAGTGTTTTTGTGCTCGTTTCTTTCGTAACTCGTATTTTTGTCCCTTTTCGCTCGATATTTTCGCTTTGCTTTGTTTAACTCACGTTATTACCGCGAATATTTTTTCCGTGGTCGTCGCTTTTTTGGTTGGTATCACTCAGTATTTTCCTGAGCTTAGAGAGGCGCGCGGACTCCTCCCACCTCTGACAATGGTTCAGTGTCACTCATTCTGAGAGCGAAAGGCTTTGAGGTGGTCGCTTTTTGTCTGACGATTCCTCCGGTTTTCTCCTCGGTTTTGGTGTTTCCGGCTGCCTTTGTTTCCAGTGTTGCGCTAGAGGTGAAGCCGAGTGTTGCGGCAGAGATGAAGCCGAGTGTTGCGGTAGAGATGAAGCCGAGTGTTGCGGCAGAGATGAAGCCGAGTGTTGCGGTAGAGATGAAGCCGAGTGTTGCGCTAGAGGTGAAGCCGAGTGTTGCGCTAGAGGTGAAGCCGAGTGTTGCGCTAGAGGTGAAGCCGAGTGTTGCGGCAGAGATGAAGCCGAGTGTTGCGGCAGAGATGAAGCAGTATTGTAGCTGAGATGAAGCAGACTGTTGCCGTAGGATTAAACTTGAAAGGGGGTCACTATAAAACAGTATTACTTTGACCAAGAGACGTGTTGACAAGAGAAACAATCATACCATTGTTTGCATTGAATTTTTTTCCTTTTCAGGAAGTTTGTGAACAATTAAAAGGTCAATTCCGTAGCAAATATTGATTGTATGATGTCCATTGCAGAATGCCTGTTGTAGGATATCTCTTGATTGGCAATATCATCACTTTGAAGGTATTAATATACTTTTTTTTGGTTTTGTGTTGCAGGAGTACACCCAACACCCACCTGGTGTCACTGGCGGCGGGGGACCTACTGATGGTGTTGCTGACCGTGCCCTTCACGTCCCTCGTCTACACCCTCGAATCTTATCCGTTCGGGGAGGCAGTGTGTCGCGCCTCCGAGTTTGCCAAGGACCTTAGCCTCGGCATCACCGTCTTCACCCTCACGGCTCTCAGCGCCGACCGATACATGGCCATCGTCCGCCCCGTGTCGCACCATGTGTCCGACTCCGCCGGACGCCTCACCATCACCGTGGCCGTCGGGATCTGGATAATATCGGCTCTCTTGGCGATACCCGCAGCCGTCTTCTCCAGTACCCCGATGTTATCCACACCTACAGGCAAAAAGTACTACATCTGTACACCATTTCCGAACTACTTGGGGACTCTTTACCCAAGAATCCACGCCTTGGTGAAGGTGATTGTGTACTACGTCTTCCCTCTGGTTCTCATCGCCTCGTTCTACGTGTTGATGGCACGGCATCTCTTCATCTCAGCTCAACACCTGCCCGGGGAAGCGGCGGGGCAGCAGAGACAGGCTCAGGCACGCCGGAAAGTGGCCAAAATGGTGCTGGCTTTTGTCATCATCTTCGCTATCTGCTTCCTGCCTCTCAATGTGTTTACTCTTTGGTGGCATTTTGCCCCGAACTCCGAAGAGAGTTACGATATTCACTGGCACACGCTGCGAATAGTTGGGTTTTGCCTGTCGTTCATTAATTCGTGTATCAACCCTATTGCTCTTTACTGCGTTAGCGGAACCTTCAGAAAATACTTCAACAAACATGTATTCTGTTGGTGCCAGCGGCGAGGCGCCAGGGGCGACTGGGATGGCGCTGACTCCTCTGGCACACGCATGACCACGGCTATCAGGACGGAGCAAGTCCCTCTCAAGACGGTGGGCACTGACAACGGGAGTCAGGCTCCTCACCACCGCCTCACACTCTCTAACACAACCGTCCTTACCAACCGGCAGCACCACAACCCGGCCTCCGTGGTGTGACGCTCCGACACCCGCCTGGCCTCTGGGGTCTGATGCTCTGACGTACGTCTGAACTCTTGTGGTGTGACGCTGCGACATCCGCCTGGCCTCTGGTGTGACGCTGCGACATCCGCCTGGCCTCTGGTGTGACGCTGCGACATCCGCCTGGCCTCTGGTGTGACGCTGCGACATCCGCCTGGCCTCTGGTGTGACGTTGTGACGTACATCTGGCCTCAGTGGGGTGAGGCTCTGACGTACGTCTGACCTCTGTGGTGTGACGTTGCGACATCCGCCTGGCCTCTGGTGTGACGCTCTGACGTACGTCTGATCTCCATAGTGTGACGCTCTGTCACCAAACTGGCCTCCCTCTGAGGCTTTGGCTGAAGCGTCGAGTCGTCTCTTTACAGCAACAAACATAAAACAAAAAACTCCTTTCCAGAACACAGTTACTCAGCTCGGAGTGATTTTTCCTCTCGTCTTCAGTGTGTATCTCAACGCTGTCCCTCTCATCTGGGCTGAGTAACAGTCTTAAGGGTTTAGGAGCTCCTGTACTCATGTAGCTGTGGGTAGAAAGGTGGCAAAGTGATGTTTATGTCTGCTATAAAGCTTGTTCCTTGAACCCATGGAACATACGCAGTGGCATTACAATCTTTCCTCTCTGAATGCGCTCTCCAGTCAGACTGGTGATATATTCCTCGTTGTTCTTGTGACTTCAATTCCATGAGCACCCTGCACGGTCTGTTCTACTCACGGTCGCTCTCGCACGCAGTACTGGCGTCAGGAACTTGCGAGCAAGTCCAACACTGTCCTCAAAACAGCCATCGTACGGGAAAGTCATTATTGTCGTACGGCTTCACCTTGCGCACACACACTCTCTTAGTCTATAAACTCTGTTGACTGAATGAGTAATTAGAACAGATCTTTTCCAATGCGTAAGATAGGAAGTGTCTATGTGCTTTTGTGTGCAACTGTGCTAGTATATATTAATGTAAATCACTGTTGATTCACAAGTACATTACATTGTTTCCCACTGTTTGTAAAAATAAATGAAATCAGAAGACAACATGATGCAACTTTGCGTTAAATGAAAACACGTTATTTGATCTTCCATCAGATTTCTACAACTCTTGGCAGCGCCTAAAACAGACAGACAGACAGACAGACAGTCGGGGAGCATTGTGCCAGCTGTGAGCGAGGACAGGGGACCCGCTGAAGCCCTTGGCTCCGCCCACATACACGCTCCAGGATCTAATCATTCTGCTGAATAGCTATCAAAGCGGCATTTGATTTGCTGGTGGTGGATGCCAGCAGTGTGGAATACTGATGGTCGATGGGACCACACACATACGTCATTCATCAACGCCAAAACCCGATCTGTCGCTTTTAAAAACCTATTGTAATGCAGCCTAATATAATAATATATAGAGTATTAATGTGTAAATAAAAAAAATAACCCTTTATGAGAACATTTATGATACATCTGTATTATGTATAAAGCTTATGTCTTTGTCCGTACATGAGGGGAATACTATAGACGTGATTACAGTATATTAAGATATCTGCCTGTAACTGTATAATATATTTTGTACTGCTGCTTGTTCTGTAAAACAGTAGGTGTGTTAAAGATAATTTAACGTATGTTTGAGGCTCCTGTTGGCATCTTTATATACTTTAAGATAATTCATTAACAATGACATGTTTCGAATTTTTCTAATTAATTTTGTGTATTTATAAACGTCGTGTCTATCAGGCAGAACCGCACTGCTAGGCCTGGTAAACAAGGCCCTAACAGGCAGCGCGATTCTCCATATTTTAATATATTTCTTCCCATATTAGTTCACATATAGCAATATTAATATACTGAGAACATGCATTATACTTAGGTTAGGTTAGGTTAGGCTAGGTTAGGTTAGGTTAGGTTAGGTTAGGTTAGGTTAGGTTAGGCTAGGTTAGGTTAGATTAGGTTAGGTTGGGTTAGGCTAGGCTAGGTTAGGTTAGGTTAGGTTAGGCTAGGTTAGGTTAGGCTAGGTTAGGTTAGGTTAGGTTAGGTTAGGTTAGGCTAGGTTAGGTTAGGTTAGGTTAGGTTAGGCTAGGTTAGGTTAGGTTAGATTAGGTTAGGTTGGGTTAGGCTAGGCTAAGTTAGGTTACGTGTAGATTCTAAGAGAGTTTTGACTCATTAAAAACAATTCTCGATGGTGCATATCATAAAGAAAACTTTTATAATTATCATTCTATATAATTATCCATTATATAGAAAATGTCGAAAATGTTTGAAAAATGATTTAATAAACAATTCTAGCTAATAGGAACAATATATATATATATATATATATATATATATATATATATATATATATATATATATATATATATATATATATAAGTTTCAGTGGTTCCCAAACCAATAAATCACAAGAACTCCATGACGTGGCCAGGATTCGAACCTGCGATACCAGGGCTGACCCCACTGGCGAACACAGTACCAATACCACTCCGCCAGCGATGTGTTTAATCCCATAGAAAGTTATTATAAACTTTAGTCATATTAAAACTATCAGGTGATTTTTAACACATTTTTTATGATATAAAAATTCCTAGCTGCCACATTTATATTAAAAATATTAAGATGTTTAGGAATTTCAGTTTTTTTTTTTTTTATGAAATTTTTAGGATTTCTTGAAACTTTTTTTGAAGTTTCTAGACCCCTAATTTTTTTTTTAAATAATATTGTAATATTTAACCTGCATATCATAACTAACTAATTATTTAGTTAGTAACTAACTAGTAAACATCTCGACCAAATAATATAAGGATATAAATATAGCATCAGCCCAGTGGACCCAATATCCAAGAGTGTCGTTGGTTAGACGTTGGTTCGACGTTCCGTCAACGTTAACAACCTTAATACAACGTTGAAACAGCGTTGATGACAATGATTCGGCGTTGAAATAGTGTTGCTCTTGGATATTGTGGCTACTGAGAGCACGTCAGGAATATAATAATATAATTATTCCTGTAAGAGAATTTATCCTTCCAATCGACTGAATTCATTCACCACCAAAAAAAAAAAGGAATACAAATTGATGATCATAAATAAATATAATTGAGTTTAATTTATATTAGAAGTAGTGAACAATGCAATTTAAATATTTTCCAAGAAGTATATAAATCAGAATTTTTTATTAATGATAGAATAATTGAAAAAAAAGTTGTTATAATCCCGTGGCAGATCACCAAGCTGTGGTAGTTAACCTGCCCCAAACACGCGACGAAACGACGACGTTGCTACAACGTATGAACAAGTTTTAACACCTAACATGATGTAACAACCAATATAGCAGGTTGTGACAACGTTCTAATACGTCATAAAAACGTTCAAAATAATTCATAAAAACTTCTAATACGCCATAAAATCGTTCTAATACGTCATAAAAACGTTCTAATACGTCATAAAAACGTTATAATACGTCATGAAAACGTTCTAATACGTCATAAAATAGTTCTAATACGTCAAAAAACGTTTTAATGCGTCTTTAAAAGTTCAAAAAATTCATAAAAAGTTCTAATACGCCATAAAATGTTCAAATACGTCATAAAAACATTCTAATACGTCATAAAAACGTTCTAATACATCATAAAATTTTCTAATACGCCATAAAATGTTCTAAATAAGTCATAAAAACGATATACCAAGATGTAACAACTTTATTACAATTTGTAACAAGCGGAAACTATATAGAGAGTTACGTTTTGTGTTTGTAGGAAACTCATTTCATGAGGATGGTCCACACCTGTCTTTATGTTGCAGGCGATGAGTCACAATAACGTGGCTAAAGTATGTTGACCAGACCACACACTAGAAGGTGAAGGGACGACGACGTTTCGGTCCGTCCTGGACCATTCTCAAGTCGATTGAGAATGGTCCAGGACGGACCGAAACGTCGTCGTCCCTTCACCTTCTAGTGTGTGGTCTGGTCAACCTGTCTTTATGTTATTTTAGCTGGTCAAGGCCTCTTTTGTTTTTTTTCCTACACAGGTAGTTACAGAGGCTCTGTTTAATATAAATTGTCATCCACACTTCTGTGGAAATAAAGATTCCATTGATCTGGGTTCTAAGAGACTCGAACCTTGGACCCCCCCCACGTGTGTGAGGCCGATGTTCTATCCACTGAGCTATTGAGTAAGACTGCTCAATAGCTCGGTCGATAGAGCTTTGGTTTGTTTTATATATTTCTTTTATTTTCATCACTTTTATTCATAATCATACTGTATTCTTTGAAGATGTGTTAAATACAAATAAATGCACAGAATTGTGTTGTTTGTTCCTTTGATTATCCCCGCTAAACTGAATCACATTTTGAACAAATCCACAAGGGCCGTAATGACGGTTCGAACTTACGTCCAAGAGAATCCCAGACGCGCCTTAATCGACTGTGCTATGACATGGCTAAAAGAATTGCAACCGGGAGTTCTCGGACGTAGGTTCGAACCCTGATCACGGCCCTTGTGGATTTGTTCCTTTGATGCATCACCCTATTGTGATTTTTGTGTGTAATGAATCACAAGTTGTTGTGATTGTGTGAAGAATGTACCCTAGTGTAAGGTGGCCGTTGATAGATGAACTAAACTTATCAACAGCCACAGCTTATACTTTGATACTTCCTGAGTCTGAGGACCAACTTCCCGACCCACCACACAACTTTCCCCCTAACAGATCAAAGCTATGCAGACGGCTGTATGTGTTGTTGTTTCCTGTGGTCCAGAGAAACAGAAACACAGACCACCACCAGACCAACTCCAGTTCAGGCCGGCTCTGTAAAACACGGTGGCGAGGTCTGGAAGACATTTTCTCGGCCAAAAGAGCATTGACGTTTCCAATGACACGCGGATTCATCACAGTATTGTGATTTCATTGCCATCTGAGTGGGACGTAAGAGTGTGGACGCCATTACCGTAGGCCCGAGTGTGGTCGTGTCGACTAAAATCCTAATTGGGCTCCGGTTTGGGGGCCCTCCAAAACCTCCCAGTGATTTCAGTAGAGTACCGGGTTGGTCGACTTTCGTACCATCACGACCAAATCGGTTAAAGCATATAACCTTTAAGTTATATACATATAAAACACGTGAAAATATATAACATATAAAATAAAGACCTTACTAATATATAACTCAACAAATTCCTGAAAGCTGCAAAAAACAACTTTATTGTGATTTTCGTGAACAGGATTACAACAATCTCTTTTTCCTCGCGAGAGATCTGTCCCACAGCTCATCTTCAGAGAAACACAACAAATGAAAGATCCCACCATTACCGAATTGAAAGGTGGGGGTGAGATGGACGTAGGGGGGGGGGGAGGGTGGAGGAGAAGTGGTAGAAGAGACTGACTGGGAAGAGGGGAAGTGAGGGGAAGAGGGGACGTACAGGGGTAGTGGGAGAGGGGGAAGTTATGAATGGGCAGGTGGTGCCATATCTTGAGCAGGCAAGATACGTCAAGAGTCTTATCATCTCTCGCAGGACCGTCATTGTGGCTCTTAACTGGCCGTCCTCCATATGACGGTTCAATGGGGAGCGGCGGTTGCCTCTTGAAGGGAATACAGCCCCCCCCCCCTCCCCCACCCAAAAAAAAGGTTATTCTAAGGGCGTATTCAACACAAAAATAAAACAAAAATGTCTTGAGGCCATCAGACCAATAGACCACAGATGAAATAAGATGCCCCGAGGCGGACTTTACCTTTAGAAGAATTCTTCTTTGTGAACACTTCTTCCCTCCTTCCCTCCCTCCTTCCTTCTCTTCATTTGTTTTTTTTTATTTACAAAGGCAGTTGCAGGAGTAAGATGTCTTTTGACTCCTGTTATCATTTTCCCCGAATGCCTGAATATACTCCAGAAATAAAGCAAACTCTGTGTATGAATACTGAGAAGTGAGACTCTCAATATACATCGCCATCGTCATACATAGTTTACACACGTGTTCAAAGTTTTCTTAGATATTTATTAATTTGCTCAGCATCTAATTAGCCGCAAGAAATTTGTAAATCAAAATAAAATAATTTTGTAGTAACAGAAACAGCTGTCATCTTTGTGGTCGGAAAATATGGATATATATATATATATATATATATATATATATATATATATATATATATATATATATATATATATATATATATATATATATATATATATACATATATATATATATATATATATATGTATGTATATATATATATATATATATATATATATATATATATATATATATATATATATATATATATATATATATATATATATAGTTACTGTAACGAAGAGTAATGCAAATGCGAGGTGTGAATTCAATTTCTTGGAAAAGATGTTTTAAATGATAAAGAATTTTTTTATATATGGTGACCGCGCTGCTTGATGCAGCCGTCAATTGTAAACACTGCCCAATAATTCTGATTAAAAGTAAGCTTAAAATTTCAACACCTTAACAATTTCGATGTGTTAAAGGCTATTTTCTGGTTAATACTATTGTGGTGCTGTAACCACAAGATATTCTTGACCACAAAAGAGCAATAAATAGATTGTCAAAATTACAGCCTAAACTGTTTGTTCTTGAACAAATGTTCAAGAACTGTTTGTTCTTTGTGGAGAACAAATCACAGTAACGAAACTGAAACAAATACCTCATGGGTGAGTTGGGTTATATTTGATCTTAAGTTTTCAACGAGCTTAGCAGCAACTCACAGCCTAACATAATATCATACCAGGGTCGCATATCACAAAAAACAGAAGCCTAATTCACAACACCTAACATAGCTTGTTATATTCCATTCCATTCCATATATTCCTCGTTATATTTAACAACTTCTTATAGTTCTGGCTCGACTAAACAGGTATACAACAGTGTAATCAAATTTACATGTATATACATAAACTGAATAATATATGGTTTACAGATAGTACGTATCATCCCCAGTACTCTATCTTTCAGAATTACACGCGCGCTAACGTTACTGATACAATTCCGTGTATTTCACATGAGTGTGGCTCGCTTACATGGACTGTGCAGTTGCCCCCAAAACTATCTCGACCGAAACGTCCCTGTAACCAGCAAATCGCGAAGGAAGAATGCTTGATAAAAATAGGTATATGTCCCACCTTTGTCCTGGGTAGCAGGTTTAATAACAATAAATAGGTGACAATCTTTGTTTATGTTTATAAGATATTTAGAAGGTGTAAACAAAGATTTTTTTTTACAATGAACATCATCATCATCATCACACACACACACACACACACACACACACACACACACACACACACACACACACACACACACACACACACACACACACACACACACACACGTTTACCACTCTGGGCGCAAAAAGAGTGGTAGACGGTTGGAACAAGTTAGGTGAGAAGGTGGTGGAGGCCAAGACCGTCAGTAGTTTCAAAGCGTTATATGACAAAGAGTGCTGGGAAGACGGGACACCACGAGCGTAGCTCTCATCCTGTAACTATACTTAGGTAATTACACACACACACACACACACACACACACACATATAATGAAACCAAAATAGCGTGATGTATCTTTTTTCACACACTAATGAGTGCATTAAAGTTAATTTAAAATGATTACAACTATCATAATTTATCCTATAATACCGTGTCCAATTTTAGTGGAATCATCACTTGTTGATGTACATCACGCCTGTTCTTTATTTTTTTAATCAACACTAAAGACATGTTTGTATCTCATGTGTGATTTAAACCCTCGAACCAGGTCTCTTATATTCTCTACTATAATGTTATAAGTTGTGCAAATCCTCCATATTGTTGTTCCAGACGTAGCAAACTGGTGTACTATGAGCAAGTCTACAAGTCAAGTCTACAAGTCAAGTCTACAAGTCAAGTCTACAAGTCAAGTCTACAAGTCAAGTCTACAAGTCAAGTCTACAAGTCAAGTCTACAAGTCTACTTGTACTATATACAAGTCTTGTAACGTTGTTCATAGTTTTCAAACACCATCTGCACAAAATAGAGAACTATAGTGGAGAACAAAAAAAAACTATAATAGGTAACCTGTGATGTTTTATTTATCACGGAAAATAGGATTACACGTATTAAGGCATAAGAAACAGGTTTCGGGTACACATCGCAGCCGTGGTGTTAGATTAAGAACAACGTGCTGGAACAGTGCAGTTAATGACATTATGAATGCGGGGAATTTGACTTATGAGTTCGCTCGCCTCTCTTCAGTGAATTTACATACAACGCCGCCTTTCTTTGCTCAAGTTTAGCCTTTTTCTTACAGTTTCATTATAACGCTTCCGTGTTTTCATTACACTTCGAGGACAAAACTTCCAGGCTTTCTTAAAGACTGATTTATTATTTATTATTAACATCTTTATTGACAAAATTAATTACAATTTTGCCTAATCTGAGGATTTTGATAGTCTTATTAAATTGAGGTTAATGCTAGTATTCACTGTCACGCAGGACAGAGGGTCATACATAAGACAATAGGTCTAAACTGTAGGCGGAAGCACATATATATCACGGTTACAATCAATGTTTTAATGTGTGGATATGTGAAAACAACTTTCTATTGTGCACTGCCACACAAGGGCAAGACTGATGGCTTTATTTACGACCTTGATAACAGCTGACTCAGGTCCATCGTGTTAGTTTTGTTTATGAGATGAAAATTATCTGTCAGACATATTTTCTTGTCAGGCATATTTTCTTATACATATGGTGCTTAGGGAGCCGGTCGGCCGAGCGGACAGCACGCTGGACATGTGATCCTGTGGTCCCGGGGTCGATCCCGGGCGCCGGCGAGAAACAATGGGCAGAGTTTCTTTCACCCTATGCCCCTGTTACCTAGCAGTAAAATAGGTACCTGGGTGTTAGTCAGCTGTCACGGGGTGCTTCCTGGGGGGTGGAGGCCTGGTGAGGACCGGGCCGCGGGGACACTAAAAGCCCCGAAATCATCTCAAGATAACCTCAAGATAGGCACCACCACCCGCACCACCATTCCTACTAGCTCAACCATTACCCACACTACCACCACACCAGCTTGACTAGTAGCGGACCTACCACCACCACCAGACACGCTACCACCACCACCAGACACGCTACCACCACCACCAGACACGCTACCACCACCACCAGACACGCTACCACCCCCACCAAGAACACAAACAATGGCGTACCATGTATCTGTCTAAATCTGTATAATTCCCATCCCTCATATCTGACGGCATCGCAGGAGGGAGGAAGAGACGGTAGAGAAGAATGGAGAAAGAGGGAAGAAAGAGGGGTGAAAGGAGAATGGGAAAAAGGATGAGGGGAAGAAAGAGGGTGGAATGGGGTAAAAAAGAATGAGGGAAGAAGAACACATTTGCCATTAATTTAAGTTTGTTTCATTGAGGGATTCTTGGATGTAAGTTAATTATCCTCTCTTTTGATCTCTTTAGGGATCTCCACAGCGCCTTGGCTCCCGGTAGTGATGGTGGTAGTGATGGTGGTAGTGGTGGTGGTAGTGGTGGTGGTGTGGTGATGCAGCACCAACACTCACTCACCATCACCACTACACTAAGTAGATGGTACTACTGAGTGTGGTTATTGTATGCTGGTAGTCATACTTGAGATCACTGTGGCAGAAAGGCATTATTACCTTACATGAGTTAACGATCTGAACTACTACAAGGAGGCTAAACGAGACAATACCAACACGTTAACTACTCAACACTGTGACGAGGTTCCTAGAGTGACGTCTTAGTGTCCATAACTACTTCTAGAAATATTAATAACAACAGTACTTCGACTACAATAACCATTACTAGTAGAATAAATAGTAATATTACTATTATTTCCACTACTACAAGCAATAGCAAAGTGTCACTGTTTTGTCTAAAATGTTCAGTTGGCTTCAATCTTTACCGAAGGTGTTCGTTCATACTCTTTCCCAACTATCACCCTATTGCGCTCTCTCTCTCTCTCTCTCTCTCTCTCTCTCTCTCTCTCTCTCTCTCTCTCTCTCTCTCTCTCTCTCTCTCTCTCTCTCTCTCTCTCTCTTTCTCTCACTCTCTCTCTCTCACTCTCTCTCTCTCCTCTAATGGCTCAAACACTCAACGAACATTTTCGTAATAGAGCGAACGCCTAATTAATCAAGCTAACTTCGTCTCATTAACGAGGTCACTTTGGAAATTCATGCCACAACAATTAATTATGATGATTAACGAGGCATCTCGATCATTATATGAGGCATCATTATCAATACATGTGGCGTTATAGTCATTATATCACGGACCAGTCAATATATGAGGCTCCACAGCTCAATCCAACTCACTCGGCAAATCTCACCACCAATTATGTCAGAGTGTGTGTGTGTGTGTGTGTGTGTGTGTGTGTGTGTGTGTGTGTGTGTGTGTAAGAGAGAGAGAGAGAGAGAGAGAGAGAGAGAGAGAGAGAGAGAGAGAGAGAGAGAGAGAGAGAGAGAGAGAGAGAGAGAGAGAGAGAGAGAGAGAGAGAGAGAGAGAGAGAGAGAGAAAGAGATAGACGGGGGGGGGGCTGTAACATAAGCCTCACATGACTGATTTTTATCAATTAAGGTAAACAGAATACCTTCACAAGCCATAATTGCCATAATAATTGACTAATGACATCATGCAACAGCTGCAAACTCGAACACATTGACAGACATGAATGATGCAAACATTGTTTGATATGTTGCATGATTGCGCTTATCAGTACATATGTAAACTATCACTTTAATGGTTGATTTTAAATACACAAGTATAATACACACTTATATAGTGGTTCTCGGTGGTTGAGCTTGTTCTCGACTCGCAATCTGGGAATCAAGGGTTCGAATCCCCCGCGGAATAGAAACGGTTGGACACATTGTCCTATAAAAACCTATATCTTGAAACTCCTATATCTTGCAGGCGATGAGTCACAATAACGTGGCTAAAGTATGTTGACCAGACCACACACTAGAAGGTGTGTGGTCTGGTCACTCAAGTCGACGACGACGTTTCGGTCCGTCCTGGATCGACTTGAGAATGATCCAGGACGGACCGAAACGTCGTCGTCCCTTCACCTTCTAGTGTGTGGTCTGGTCAACAATCTTTCCTTGTTCATATCACTGAGAATCTTGTATGTGGTGATCATGTCAATCCCGTTTCTTTTCTCCTCCAAAGTCGCGCGTTTTACTTTCTTGGGGCCTTGTTTCTATGTGTATGTGTTCACTGCTCGGACGTGTCAAAAAGAGGGGAGTGACAACCAAGTGTTTATGTCAGTGCTTGTAAACTGACCTACGAGAAAGGGGAGCCAATGAGACCTCGTGAGGAGGAATGTAGGAGAGAGAACACGAGCTTGTTCGAGAGGCTTAACGACTTGGAAGCTGGGAAAGATTGACTTGAAGTCTGCACTCCAGGAAGAGAAGAATGCCTCTTCCAAGAGGGACCGTAGAGGTGGTGGAGACATGGCTTCTTGGGCATGGTTGCGGACTCCAACTGCCGCTGATTGCTGGCTTTAAGTTGTTTATGGGAAATGTTGGGCATTTATCACTATGGGACTATTTTAACTTCTGATTAGCTATTATAACTCGAATTCTCACTCTGTTTATCTGTCTCGTTTTTCGTTCCATCTCTCTCTGTTTGTGCCTGTTTCTCGTTCTATTTATCTCTCTCTCTCGCTCTCTCTCTCTTACCCAACAACTTGGGCTGGACGGTAGAGCGACGGTCTCGCTTCATGCAGGTCGGCGTTCAATCCCCGACCGTCCAAGTGGTTGGGCACCATTCCTTCCCTCCGTCCCATCCCAAAATCTTTATCTGACCCCTTCCAAGTGCTATATAGTCGCAATGGCTTGGCGCTTTCCCCCTGATAGTTCCTTTTTCCTCCCCATCCTCACTCGGTGACCATTAGCTTAACATGTGTGTTCGAGCCTAAACACAGCCACATACCACGATATTAAATCATGGACAGGATTCATCAAGCATTTACGCAACAATTTACGAAACCTGTACATCTTCCCTTACTCATTTCGACTGTGTTTACATTTCCTCAACAGTTTACGAGCTCCAAAACTTCACAACCGGAGGTTATTATTGTTATGAACAAGCTCGTAGTGTATCGGAGATTATAAACTCCTTAGTAAATCACACTAACGTGATGCATCAAATGAACAAATCCACAAGTTTAAGGCAGTGTCTGGGATGCTCCCGGACGCAGGTTCGAATCCTCGTCACGGCCCTTGTGGATTTGTTCCTCAGTAAATGTAAACAATGTCCCCATGTGCAGACGAGGAGTCACAATAACCTGGCTGAAATATGTTGACCAGACCACACATTAGAAAGTGAAGGGACGACGACATTTCGGTCCGTCCTGGACCATTCTCAAGTCGATTGTGAATGGTCACACTCAAGTCACAATCGACTTGAGAATGATCCTGGACGGAGCGAAACGTCGTCGTCGTCCCTTCACTTTCTAGTGTGTGGTCTGGTCAACGCCGCCATGATTGCGGAAAGGATTTACAGGTTTCGTAAATGGTTCCGTAAGTGTCCGCAAAATCCAAAGGAAAAATAAGACACTTGAAGAACACACCAGAACACAGCCACCATAGCGAGAGAACACACCAGAACACAGCCACCATAGCGAGAGAACACACCAGAACACAGTCACCATAGCGAGAGAACACACCAGAACACAGCCACCATAGCGAGAGAACACACCAGAACACAGTCACCATAGCGAGAGAACACACCAGAACACAGTCACCATAGCGAGAGAACACACCAGAACACAGCCACCATAGCGAGAGAACACACCAGAACACAGCCACCATAGCGAGAGAACACACCAGAACACAGCCACCATAGCGAGAGAACACACCAGAACACAGTCACCATAGCGAGAGAACACACCAGAACACAGTCACCATAGCGAGAGAACACAGTCACCATAGCGAGAGAACACACCAAAACACAGCCACCATAGCGAGAGAACACACCAGAACACAGTCATTATAGCCGAGAATATACAGAGACAGATGAGAACATATTAGAACACATACGAGAACACAGAAGAGAACACTAGTGAACAACACCAACAAGCACAGACGTAATTCCAGCTCAAACCTCTTTAAGACTTTCTTGAGCAAAAGCAGCTGCGCCTCCTCCTCCTCCTCCTTCTCGCCTCACAGCTGCTGGCAGAACCCATTAGGCCGGGGTAAATAGGCTGAATGTAGCGATCTGAAAATTTAGCACCCATTAATATACTCCATTTCCTACACAGAGCCAGAGGTGCGAGTAGCCCGCCCGTGTTTCCACAAAGAAAGTCTTACACATAGCAAACAATTCAAACGAAATTACCTCCTTGTAATAATTTTTGTTAAGGCATCCCATCGTAAACCCGAAAAATGTGCTGGTATTGAAGAAGCTTTCAAGTACTGTTAGGGGGGGTCTTTTAGTACTCTTAAGTACTGCCAGGAGGCCACCTGGGGGAGCCGGTGGCCGAGCGGACAGTACGCTGGACACGTAATCCTGTGGTCCCGGGTCGTCAGCGAAGCACTGTTCGAGAAATGCGCGAACCCATTAGTGTCACTATGAGTTTCCCTGCATGAGTGTCCCCCATGAGTGTACTCTTCACAAAGTGTAGTTCCGCCTCGCCACACGGACGCCAACACCTCCAAACTTCGCGCGGGATAAAGTTTCTGCGACTCCCTTGCCACGGTGTGTTCATTAGGACATTTTGTTATACAGCAACTCTTGCAAAATGTTTGCTTGGCAAAGTTATCGCCTAAGAACCAACACAGACACACACACACACACACACACACACACACACACAGCAGAGAGAGAATACGGACAGCAGACGCGAGGAAGGAGCGCAGGGAGAGAGAAGGAAATCAGAGTACCACAACCCAGAACCCTACAATCCCAGAGGGAAGTGGAGAACCCTCCTCAAACAGTGCAACAGCCACAGGGATTGGGGCACCACCCCCAAATTCTACCCAACAGACACCCAACCTGCCCCATCCCCTGTCAGCCCCCCACTAAGTACCCACCTAGGGCACCCTCCCCCCACCCACCCCCCTCCCCCCACTCACCCCCCTTCTCCCCCTCACCCCTCTCCCCAGGACCTCCCTTCTCCCCCATCCCCCATGCCCTCCCTTCTCCCACATGCCTTCCCGTCTCTCCCACCCCCATGCCCTCCCTTCTCCCCCTCCCCCCTAAGCCCCCCACTCTCCCCCACCCCACCTAAGTCTTCCCCTCTCCCCCACTCCCCTAAACCCTCCCCTCTTCCTCACCCACCTCAGCCCTCCCTTTTCCCCCACGCCCCCCAAGCCCTCCACCCTTTTCTCTCCCCCCAAGCCCCCCCATCTCCCCTATCCCCCACAGCCTCTCCTCCCCCCATGCTTCCCCAACCCTCCCTCTCTTACCCACCCCCTGTACCCTCCCCCTCTTATCCACCCCCTGTACCCTCCCCCTCTTATCCACCCCCTGTACCCTCCCCCTCTTATCCACCCCCTGTACCCTCCCCCTCTCCCCCACCACCCCAAGCCCTCCCTCCTCCACCAATCCCCCCGTGCCAGGTCCCCCCAGCTCCCACTCACCCCAGATCCCAAAGGTCCCCCCCAGAAAAGAAGCAGAAGAGAGTCAGTTTCAGGGTGATGTACTCGAACATAGATGGGATCACAAGCAAGACAAGTGAACTAAGGGAAAGAGCACAAGAAGTTAACCCAGATGTAATCGGACTCACTGAAACAAAACTCTCTGGAATCATAACGAATGCCGTGTTTCCCCAGGAGTATACAGTAATAAGGAAAGAGAGGGAAGGTAGAGGAGGAGGCGGAGTGGCCCTACTCATGAGAAGGGAATGGAGTTTTAAGGAGATGGCCATCCCGGGCTGTGAGGAGTTCAGAGACTACATAGCAGGCACCATAACAATGGGAGGACCAAGAATAGTAGTAGCAGTAATATACAACCCTCCACCAAATGACAGGAGACCCAGTCAAGAGTATGAAAACAACAACAAGGCAGTTAACACTATAATTGAGAGGGCAGCCTCTGCTGCCTGTAGAAATAGATCCCACCTGCTCATCATGGGCGACTTCAATCACGGAAAGATTGACTGGGAGAACAAGGAACCGCATGGAGGCGAGGATACGTGGAGAGCCAAACTATTGGAGGTGGTGACAAGCAACTTTTTAACGCAGCATGTCGGAGAACCCACAAGGATGAGAGGCAATGACGAACCAGCGAGACTCGACCTAGTCTTCACTCTGAACGACTCCGACATAAGAGAAATCGGTTTTGAGGACCCAGTAGGAATGAGCGACCACAGTGTACTGGTGTTTGAGTACTTGATTGAAGAAAGGTTATTGAACTCGAGGAGGGATACCGAAACCAAAAGGTTAGCATACCGAAAGGGAAACTATGAGGGGATAAGAAAATTCCTAACAGATATAGCATGGGAAACAGAGCTCAGGGGAAAGACGGCCCAAGATATGATGGATTACATCACGCAGAAGTGCAAGGACGCAGCAAAAAAGTTTGTCCCAGTCCAAAAGGAAAACAGAGAAATGAAGATGAGAAACCCATGGTTTAATCAAAGATGTAGGCTAGCTAAGCAGCAAAGTAAAAGGGCATGGAGAAACTATAGGAATAACAGGACACTGGAGAGCAGAGAAAGATACCAGAATGCCAGGAATGAATATGTCAGGATGAGAAGAGAGGCAGAAAGACAATACGAAAATGACATCGCAAGCAAGGCAAAGACTCAGCCTAAATTGTTGCATAGCCACATTAGGAGAAAAACAACAGTAAAGGAACAGGTTATGAGATTAAGGATAGGGGCGGAAGGATTCACTACAAATGACAAGGAAGTGTGTGAGGAATTGAATAAGAAATTCCAGGAGGTCTTCACCTTAGAACAAGGAGAAATTCCAGAGGTAAGTGAGGGAATAGCTAACCAGGAACCACTGGAAGAGTTTGAGATTACCAGTGGGGAAGTAAGGAAGTGTTTACTAGAGTTGGACGTGACGAAGGCTATAGGCCCAGATGGAATCTCCCCTTGGGTTCTAAAGGAAGGAGCAAGAGAACTGAGCCTACCACTCTCCATAGTGTATAACAAATCACTGGCAACAGGGGAACTGCCAGATACTTGGAAAGCAGCTAACGTAGTCCCGATATACAAGAAAGGGGATAGACAGGAGGCACTGAACTACAGGCCAGTGTCCCTAACCTGCATACCATGCAAGCTGATGGAGAAGATTGTGCGAAAAAAACTAGTGGAGCATCTGGAGCGAAGGAACTTTGTAACACAGCATCAACATGGGTTCAGGGATGGCAGGTCCTGCCTCACAGGGTTACTTGAATTCTACGACCAGGCAACAAAAATAAGGCAAGAAAGAGAAGGGTGGGCAGACTGCATATTTTTGGATTGTCAGAAAGCCTTTGATACAGTGCCACACAAGAGGCTAGTGCGAAAGTTGGAGATGCAGGCTGGAGTGAGAGGGAAGGTACTCCGGTGGATAGAGGAATACCTAAGCAACAGGAGACAACGAGTCTGTGTGAGGGGTGAGGTCTCAGATTGGCGAGACGTTACAAGTGGAGTCCCGCAGGGGTCAGTCCTTGGACCTATACTGTTTCTGGTATATGTAAATGATCTCCCAGAGGGTATAGATTCGTTCCTCTCAATGTTTGCCGACGATGCAAAAATTATGAGGAGGATTGAAACAGAGGATGATAGTAGGAGGCTACAAGATGACCTGGATAGACTGAGTGAATGGTCCAACAAATGGCTGTTGAAGTTCAACCCGAGTAAATGCAAAGTAATGAAACTAGGCAGTGGAAACAGGAGGCCAGGCACAGGATACAGAATAGGAGATGAAGTACTTAATGAAACAGACAGAGAGAAAGATCTAGGAGTTGATATCACACCAAACCTGTCTCCTGAAGCCCACATAAAGAGAATAACGTCTGCGGCATATGCGAGGCTGGCTAACATCAGAACGGCGTTCAGGAACCTGTGTAAGGAATCATTCAGAATCTTGTACACCACATATGTAAGACCAATCCTGGAGTATGCGGCCCCAGCATGGAGCCCGTACCTTGTCAAGCACAAGACGAAGCTGGAAAAAGTCCAAAGGTATGCTACTAGACTAGTCCCAGAACTAAGAGGCATGAGTTATGAGGAAAGGCTGCGGGAAATGCACCTCACGACACTGGAAGACAGAAGAGTAAGGGGGGACATGATCACAACCTACAAAATCCTCAGGGGAATCGACCGGGTAAACAAGGACGAACTTTTCAACACTGGTGGGACGCGAACAAGGGGACACAGGTGGAAGCTGAGTACCCAAATGAGCCACAGAGACGTTAGAAAGAACTTTTTCAGTGTCAGAGTAGTTAGCAAATGGAATGCATTAGGAAGTGATGTGGTGGAGGCTGACTCCATTCACAGTTTCAAATGTAGATATGATAGAGCCCAATAGGCTCAGGAATCTGTACACCAGTTGATTGACGGTTGAGAGGCGGGACCAAAGAGCCAGAGCTCAACCCCCGCAAGCACAATTAGGTGAGTACAATTAGGTGAGTACACACACACACACACACACACACACACACACACACACACACACACACACACACACACACACACACACACACACACACACATTAACCTGCCAACCACACTCCAGCAGACACCCACAGCACCACCAGGAGTCCAGCACGTTCCTCTCATTTGCCACAAATACAAAATCCCACCGACCTAATCTAACTAGAGACCCATGCACCCAAGCCACCCTCCTAACCTAACCTTCCGGTGCATAGAAAACGCGGGTATGTGTGACCCTCTACTGTTCATAGTTCTGTGTACTTTGTAGGTAGAGAACCATAGCGTACCGAATGAGACGTATTAATCGAGAGGGCGGGCCATCCACAGCACCTCCTTCACTAGACACTGGTAAAACCTGGGACCAAATTCACGAAGCACTTACACAAGCACTTACGAACCTGTACACCTTTGGCGACTTTGTTTACAATTATTAAACAGTTAATGAGCTCCGAAGCACCAGGACGCTGTTTATAACAATAACAACAGTTTATTGGCAAGTTTTCATGCTTGTAAACTGTTTAATAAATGTAACCGAAGCCGACAAAGATTGAGGAAAGATGTACACGTTCGTAAGTACTCGCGTAACTGCTTCGTGAATCTGGCCCCTGCTCTACAGACAGATTAACACCGCCGGATACATTTGGGAGATTAAACCGAGGAACGAAGTCAGCCAATGAGCGGGACGCTAGAGGCGGTCAACAGGTCTCCTAGGACGTGCCCGCTACTCCCCTTCCCCCTTAGTTAACACACAGGGCGTGACCCCTAATGACCCCAGCAGCTGAGGCACCTGTACCAGGGGGAACAAGATGAACCTTGAACCCCGGGTCACAAACTCGACCGCGCCGAACCTTCTTCCATACTTACTATTAAAATCCATTTCCTGCTGATGTTATATTTCTCTATGAATTTTTAGAATCTAATGATATGAAGAGCAGTTTCAAATATATCCGGTATTTAGTGGTAATGACATGGCACATTCCCCTGATAATTCCGTTCCCTTCAAATACATCCGGCATGTTTGAGAGAGAGAGAGAGAGAGAGAGAGAGAGAGAGAGAGAGAGAGAGAGAGAGAGAGAGAGAGAGAGAGAGAGAGAGAGAGAGAGAGAGAGAGAGAGAGAGAGAGAGACAGAGAGAGAGAGACAGAGAGAGACAGAGAGAGAGAGAGACAGAGAGACAGAGACTGAGACAGAGACAGAATGAAACAGAAACTGAGACAGACAGACAGACAGACAGACAGACATACAGACAGACAGAGAACGGAAAATACATATCTAATTATTACGGTCAATCGTAAACATAAACAAATTATCTTATAATGACATTATACGTAATTATTACATTATAAAATAATCTTCACTCAGGCTCGACCGATAAATATATAAAAGTAATCAACTTTATCTAATTCAATCAAACACATGAAACTTTGATAAAAAAAACATAAAAAGATATGAGTCCCTATAATTATTTCAAACCTGAAGTTTGATCTATTTCATCAGGTGTACTGGTACAAGTTTAAGTAAATTTATTTAGGTAATGAAAAACAGTACTCTTAAAAGCATATCTATTCTTTTGAATAAGAAAATTTCCCCCGTCTATTTAATGCAACCCGTTCTCGCAAATTCGTATAGTCAATATTGACTTATTAAATAAGTGCATAGGTGACATACTAAACATAATAGATACCCTTAAAAAGCTTCATAGAAAACACCGACCTTACCTAACCTTGTTAGTATGTTAAGATAAGCATCTTATTGCTTCGTAATTTCAATTGTTACTTAACCTATTATAGTTAAGGTACCTCAAGGTCTTCACAAATCTATATGGTACACAAATATTAATCATATGTTACATATCACATTCCAATAGTAACCTCATGGTATACTGTGATTACTTACTGATTCTGCTACACCTAGTCATTTCTCCTTTAGGTAAACTTAACAAGTTTACAGACGGTATAAAATGAAGCCATGAGAATCAGAGACGACGGGAGACATCTCCCGTCCACGAGGCTAACCATAGCCCGTGCTTCTTGCCCCGCTCCTGTGCCAGGTAAGTTACAGGCTCACCATAGCCCGTGCTACTTGGAACTTGTTCCGAGCAGCTGAATCTATAACAACAACAAGAACCATGAAAATAATCCTGAGATGTCCTTGGAATGCAATGATTGAGATAATGAGGATGGAATTGAACTTACAGTGTATTTGAGAATAGAATTTCAGAGATAAAAGTAGCTTCGGCGATTAGATTAATGAGAGGCGGAGGATCTAATGAATTAATCCTTTTACTTTAAAAGGTACTGGAATGACGGTCTGATTTCTCTTCTATCACGTGGAAAAACAATTTTTTTCCGATGCAATCATGGGAAAAAGTCTTTCTCTCTCTCTGTCTCCGTGTTTCGGTATATCTGTTTTTGCTTCTGTCTCTTTGTCTCTCGCTCTTTTTTTGTATCCCTCTATTTCTCTCTTTCCCCTTTCTCTTTTTTTTCTCTGTCCTCCTTCTCTCTCTCTCAGCCTGACTTTCTTTCTTGCTCTTCTTTCTGTTTCTTGCTGTTCTCGTGATTGGACCAACATGAAATTTGAAGTGGTTTTGGGTAAATAGAAGCGTATGAACCTAGTCAACCCACCTACCTAACCTATCGGACCCAATGATCATTAATCTGATGAAACAATATTGCGTTGCTTTTTAACTATTATGATGCTGTGATCAATAGCATCAAAACTGTGATGAATTAAGTGACGAGTCATGATATAAAACCTTACAGGCGATGAGTCACAATAATGTGGCTAAAGTAAGATGACCAGACCACACACTAGAAGATGAAGGGACGACGACGTTTCGCTCCGTCCTGGACCATTCTCAAGTCGATTGAGAATGGTCCAGGACGGACCGAAACGTCGTCGTACCTTCACCTTCTAGTGTGTGGTCTGGTCAACAAATAAAAGCTTCTATGATGGCTTTATGTAGCCGTAGCCACATACCGCACTGGGGGAGATTTACATGCGTTTGTGAATTCAGTTAACTATAGATCTTTGTTGCTTAAAATGTTATAAATAATATTATAAGATGAAAGAATAATGCATCTTAAAACTATGAAGAGTCGCAACAGTGGAAAAATTTGACAGGACAGGGCGAAGCCGACGGGTGTTAAGGGGGGGAGGAGCAGCTGTTGGACGTGTGTTTACAAGTTTACGAAGGATTACATACCGGCAAGAGACCATTTGGTCCCTGCTCGTCTGTTGGGTTAGAGGCACTTGTAGAACCAGAGAAAAAAATGGAGAATGTAATCGCGGAAGGTAAGTTAAATCCGGGAAACACACTTGTGCGCAGCGACGAACACTTTTAGACAAGGATGTAGTGGAGGTGTTGTCATATCTCTTGACGGTGAAGTGGAGGTGTTGTCATATCTCTTGACGGTGTAGTGGAGGTGCTGTCATATCTCTTGACGGTGTAGTGGAGGTGTTGTCATATCTCTTGACGGTGTAGTGGAGGTGTTGTCATATCTCTTGACGATGTAGTGGAGGTGTTGTCATATCTCTTGACGGTGTAGTGGAGGTGTTGTCATATCTCTTGACGGTGTAGTGGAGGTGTTGTCATATCTCTTGACGGTGTAGTGGAGGTGTTGTCATATCTCTTGACGGTGTAGTGGAGGTGTTGTCATATCTCTTGACGGTGTAGTGGAGGTCTTGTCATATCTCTTGACGGTGTAGTGGAGGTGGTGTCATATCTCTTGACGGTGTAGTGGAGGTGGTGTCATATCTCTTGACGGTGTAGTGGAGGTGGTGTCATGTTGACTTCCTGCAGGAGTCCTGGACTTCCTCGTCCTCCAGTTGACTTCCTACACGAGTCCTGGACTTCCTCGTCCTCCAGTTGACTTCCTTCACGAGTCCTGGAATTCCTCGTCCTCCAGTTGACTTCCTACACGAGTCCTGGACTTCCTCGTCCTCCAGTTGACTACGAGGATGAAGGACGGGCTGGCGCGCCGGCACGGAGGAGTTCCGCAAATACTGACCGAAGAAATGTTGTATTTGTGATGTCAACACTAAGGACAGTGTTGTCAGTCTCCAGGCAGCAGCACCCGCACGTCTAGACGCACAGCTTGGGAGTCCTTTCAAGATGTATTTCACGCCTTTGTTTTAGTTTTATAGACGAGTTAAGACATCTGTTTCATGGACTCTTTTAGATGAAATGGTTTCGTGTTGGCTGGAGGAGGAGGACTAACAGCCTTCCCTCCTAATCAACCCAGCACTCGACTCCCAGGTATCTCGACTCTGATATTGCCCTAGGACCAGATTCCCCAAGCAGTTACGCAAGAACTTACGAACGTGTACATCTTTTCTCAATCTTTGGCGGCTTTGTTTACATTTATTAAACAGTTTACAAGCGTGAAAACTTCCCAATCAACTGTTGTTATTGTTATAAACAGCCTCCTGGTGATTCAGAGCTCATTAACTGTCTAATAATTTTGAGTCTCACCTTCATAATCTACTTCTCTTGACGTAAGGAAATACAACAACAACAACAACACCCTGTTGCATAATGGGCGTTCATCAATGGCAAATGGGTGGAAATGGGTGTAATGTGCAATGGGGCTTACAACTCCTTTATCCAGACTCTTATTGATCACTAAGGAATGGCTACTGATGGATAAATGGGCTGCTAAGTTAATAGTCATATTAACATTTCCAGGAGATTAATGTTGAATTACACACATACATCACAATAGCGTGATGCATCAAATGAACAAATCCACAAGGGCCGTGACGAGGATTCGAACCTACGTCTGAGAGGATCCCAGACGCTGCCTTAATCGACTGAGCTACGACATTCGAACCTCAGACGTTGGTTCGAATCCTCGTCACGGCCTTTGTGGATTTGTTCATTTGGTGTTGAATTGCATATCAAGTTTGGTTGCATTAAATTTAAAGAAGAAATTGAAGCTCCGCAATGATATTATCTTTTACAAAAAAATATTCAAATTTTGGTTTTGAGAATCGTTTAAAGTTTAAATGGACAAGTTGATTTCCAACTTATTTCTGGTAAGGGATTTTTCTGCTCACGTCGCGAAAACGTTTAGACTGAAAAGCACTTTAACTCACGAACATGTATAGCTTTCGAGAGGAAACTCCGTCCTAAGGTTTGATGAAATGGACCAGACCACACACTAGAAGGTGAAGGGACGACGACGTTTCGGTCCTTCCTGGCCCATTCTCAAGTCGATTGACCATTCTCAACGTATTGAAACATGTATTTTCTCCGATATCATCCCAGCACAAACGATATCACTACATCCATGACAGATAGGCGTGGGGTCATCATTTCTTGCAGGTCGGCGTTCGATTCTCGATGTTTTAAGCGGTTGAGTAGTATTCATTCCCCATCCGTACTGTCGCAGCTTCTAGTCCTCATCTTCCTTCTAAGTGCTACATGGTCGGATTGACTTTCGATTTCGCCTCATAACTTCCGGGCTCACCATAGCCCGTGCTACTGGAACTTATCGTTCTGAGTAGCGAATCTTAAACAACAACAAGCCTCATAACTTCCTTGCCTTCTAATTTCTCGCTCTTGTCTGTTGGACTTCAATTCTGAGAGGCCTTAATATGGGTAAAGTTTCTGGCACCGGCGTCACATCTTCGAGGCTAACAGCTGCTTCTTACCTTCTCCTCATCTCTCTTCTTACTGTATTACCTTATATATCTGCCTGTATCTGGTAAGTCCGCTACGGGGCTCACCATAGCCCGTGCTACTTATTTCAATTTCAATTTCATGAAATAGGTAGTTTCCCAATAGGCTTAGGAATCTATACACCAGTTGACCGACAGTTGAGAGGCGGGGACCACAGAGCCGAAGCTCAACCCCCGCAAGCACAACTAGGCGAGTACACACACACACACTCACACACACACACAGGAGCACGGGGAGCCTCGTGGCTGAGTGGACAGCGATCTGGGTCAAATACTCCTAAGGACCCGGGTTTGATCCCCTGCCGAGGCAGAAACAAATGAACCGCGTTTCTTTTACCTGATGCCTCTGTTCACCTAGCAGTAAACAGTTACCTGGGAGTTAAACAGGTACTACAGGCTGCTTCATGGGAATATGTGTGTGTATATATGTGTGTGTTAGAGAGAAATATATGTAGAAGACATAAAAGATGAAATAATATATATGGGTTAGAAAGGCGGGGTCCAAGAGCTAATAGCTCGATTCTGCAGGCAGTAAGAGTAAATATAAAAAAAAAACTCCATCCTTACCCTTCTTTCCCTCCCAGCTCTCTGCCATTCCCTCCCAGCTCTCTGCCATTCCTTCCCAGCTCCCTGCCATTCCCTCCCAGCTCCCTGCCATTCCCTCCCAGCTCCCTGCCATTCCCTCCCAGCTCCCTGCCATTCCCTCCCAGCTCCCTGCCATTCCCTCCAAGCTCCCTGCCATTCCCTCCCAGCTCCCTGCCATTCCCTCCCAGCTCCCTGCCATTCCCTCCCAGCTCCCTCCCACATTTACATGGGAGAATGATTGGCCCCATCCAATAACGCTGTGTTCAAAAGTATAACTATTTTGACATGAACCAGCGAGATCAATTAACTGGGGAAGCGTAATGGAACGAGAAAGGTATATCCAATGAAATATTGATATCATGATATCCTGTCTCCTGCACGGCGATGGTATCTGTGTTTGGACAGCAGAGTGGATAGGCTTTCATTACACCCACTAAATCACTTTTTAAAAATCGCAGTGTTCAGTACACCTGTCGCAGCTAGACACGGTGAAGGCTAATATATGACACCGTAGAGGTAATATACGACACCGTAGAGGGGAAAGGGGCTAATATATGACACCGTAGAGGGGAAGGGGGCTAATATATGACACCGTACGGCTAATATACGACACCGTAGAGGGGAGGGGGTTAATATATGACACCGTAGAGGGGAAGGGGGGCAAATATATGACACCGTAGAGGGGAGGGGGGTTAATATATGACACCGTAGAGGGGAAGGGGGTTAATATATGACACCGTAGAGGGGGAGGGGGTTAATATATGACACCGTAGAGGGGAGGGGGTTAATATATGACACCGTAGGGGGGAGGGGGGCTAATATATGACACAGTGGGGGGTTATATATGACACAGACGTGAAAGAATCGGATACAAAAGCCTGAGTGATAACATATACAGGTCCAAGATGGAGAGACATCGTAAGTGGACCATGTTTGGTTAGTCCGGAGTTCTATATTCCATCTCTTTACGATCAACAACAGTCAACTACCTCTCTCCCTAACTTTAACAAGCTTCTGTTAACTCTTGTCTTCATTAACACACCAATTTAACTTTCCTTGTTTGCTTCGCTAGGTAGTTCGATTCTCCCAACGAGGTAGTTTCACATGGGTCAATAGGAGCTGCCTCACATGGGTCAATAGAGGCTGCCTCACATGGGTCAATAGGAGCTGCTTCACATGGGTCAGTAGTAGCTGCCTCTCTTTGGTCAATAGGAGCTGCCTCACATGGGTCAATAGGAGCTGCTTCACATGGGTCAGTAGGAGCTGCTTCACATGGGTCAGTAGTAGCTGCCTCTCTTGGGTCAATAGGAGCTGCCACACATGGGCCAGTAGTAGCTGCCTCACATGGGTCAATAGAGGCTGCCTCACATGGGTCAATAGGAGCTGCTTCACATGGGTCAATAGGAGCTGCTTCACATGGGTCAATAGGAGCTGCCAGCTCTTAGTAGGAGCAAAAAGGCCTGCAGTATATTTCACCCTTAACCTCTTCAGCTATTTCAATAGTAGTATACTTGTTTCCAATCGATATAACTCAACTTGTGTATGTTTAGGAGCTTTGACATTCCTGTATATTTCAGGCTGTCAGGTTGATGTCAGATATTGTGTACCTTACAGGCTGTCAGGTTGTTGTCAGATATTGTGTACCTTACAGGCTGTCAGGTTGATGTCAGATATTGTGTACCTTACAGGCTGTCAGGTTGATGTCAGATATTGTGTACCTTACAGGCTGTCAGGTTGATGTCAGATATTGTGTACCTTACAGGCTGTCAGGTTGATGTCAGATATTGTGTACCTTACAGGCTGTCAGGTTGATGTCAGATATTGTGTGCCTTACAGGCTGTCAGGTTGATGTCAGATATTGTGTACCTTACAGGCTGTCAGGTTGATGTCAGATATTGTGTACCTTACAGGCTGTCAGGTTGATGTCAGATATTGTGTACCTTACAGGCTGTCAGGTTGATGTCAGATATTGTGTGCCTTACAGGCTGTCAGGTTGATGTCAGATATTGTGTACCTTACAGGCTGTCAGGTTGATGTCAGATATTGTGTACCTTACAGGCTGTCAGGTTGATGTCAGATATTGTGTACCTTACAGGCTGTCAGGTTGATGTCAGATATTGTGTGCCTTACAGGTTGTCAGGTTGATGTCAGATATTGTGTACCTTACAGGCTGTCAGGTTGATGTCAGATATTGTGTACCTTACAGGCTGTCAGGTTGATGTCAGATATTGTGTACCTTACAGGCTGTCAGGTTGATGTCAGATATTGTGTACCTTACAGGCTGTCAGGTTGATGTCAGATATTGTGTACCTTACAGGCTGTCAGGTTGATGTCAGATATTGTGTACCTTACAGGCTGTCAGGTTGATGTCAGATATTGTGTACCTTACAGGCTGTCAGGTTGATGTCAGATATTGTGTACCTTACAGGCTGTCAATCTGACAGAAGTGAGTGACTGTGTACCATACAGGCTGTTATACTCATATAAGTTAACTACACTTAAATATTTCTTTGAAACAGGCAATTTAAAATAGTTTCTGAACCCGTTTATATATAAAAAAAAAATAGAGCATCAATTACGAACACGATAAAGAACTAATCTACTCAAATTTGGCTTCAAATAAAAATTTCTTGACGCTCAATAAATTTTATTTTCATGTTAATAGTTTTGCCCCCCCCCCCCCAAAAAAAAAATCCCTGTCGCATCACTCTTGAATTCTGCTAGAAAACGTGATCTATTTTGTGCTATTAGTGACAACAGTGAATCTCTCTGATCTCCCTTAGTGTAACGGGAGTTCTGTAACGAACACAGGAAGTATTTGACGAGTCTCGCTCTGTACCGCCCTGTCTACACTCTGTAACTCCCTGTCTATACTCTGTAACTCCCTGTCTACACTCTGTAACTCCCTGTCTACACTTGTAACTCCCTGTCTACACTCTGTAACTCCCTGTCTACACTTGTAACTCCCTGTCTACACTCTGTAACTCCCTGTCTACACTTGTAACTCCCTGTCTACACTCTGTAACTCCCTGTCTACACCCGGCGTGCCCTCCCTGAATAAGTTAGGTGACAGCGACAACCGACAACCTGCAGCTAAAGGATAAAACTTGAGAACTCTAGTTCGAGCACCTTTAAAACATCTTTATGATCTCTTTCTCTTTTTCTTTCTGTCTCTCTCTGTCATTGTCTTACTTTCTCTTTCTCCCTGTTTTTTTAGGTCGTTGTCCTCTATGAATATTAATGAATTGAGGGGCTGCAAATACCTCCAAGCTATTAGATAGGATGAATAGGACAGACGTGACAACGACGTACAAGATACTAATGGGGGGTTCTGACTAAGCAGATAGAGAAGAAATGTTCAAATTAAGAAGCAGTAGAACCGGAGGATATAATTTGAGACTAGAAACACATATGAGTGACAGAGATGTCAGAAAAAACATCTATTCAGTCTCAGAGTCGTAAATAAGCGAGTGAGGATCAGATGAGGAGGCTGATATCTAACCCGCAACTGTAAGTGAAGGAAAGATAAGGTTTCGGTCCGTCCTGAACTATTATCAGGTCGTGGGTTTCGATACACAGCTTTAAATGTAAATATGATTAAGAAAAACGAGGGAAAGGACACTTACACACACACACACACTTACACACACACACACACACTCTGTCTCTCTCTCTCTCTCTCTCTCCCTCCGTCTCTCTCTTTCAGGATAAGTTCTCTGCAAAGTGTTAAATATATCTGTGAACGATGAGTGAATTCTTCCCCTCTAAGCCATTCAGTTTTTTTCGATCACTCGATAATGTTTATTTCATCATTTCCATCCAAATTTACATTACATTTGAAAGGGCAATAATTTATGTCACGAGGATTTACATCATTTCTCTTGTCTAAAGAATTGGACACTTTGGAGACTTTGGATTGCCTCGAATGGGATATATGAGAGTTAGACTGTTAATTGGTTTCGGTTGTGTGATTTGTTCAGCCTCAATCCTGTGTTTTCTGAGATGAGGCGAGGAAATGAATGATCTTTCGTATTTTCCAAGTGGTTGGGCATCTTTTTTTCTTCCCCTCCCCTCCCCTTCCGTCCTATCCCAGCTCTTTGTCCTCGTATCCCAGTTCCCTGCCCACATATCCTAACTCCTTGTCCTCATATACTAGCTTCGTGTCGTCATATGCTAGCTCCTTGTCCTCATATTCCAGCTCCTTGTCCTCGTATCCCAGCTTGTCCTCGTATCCCAGCTCCTTGTCCTCATATCCCAGCTTGTCCTCGTATCCCAGCTCCTTGTCCTCGTATCCCAGCTCCTTGTCCTCATATTCCAGCTCCTTGTCCTCATATTCCAGCTCACTGTCCTCATATCCCAGCTCCTTGTCCTCATATCCCAGCTCCTTATCCTCGTATCCCAGCTTGTTCTCGTATCCCAGCTCCCTGTCCTCATATACCAGCTCCTTGTCCTCATATCCCAGCTCCTTGTCCTCGTATCCCAGTTCCGTGTACTTATATCCCTTCCAAGTGATATATAGCCGAGTAGTGGCTTAGCACTTTCCACGGCACCGCTCCTGTGCCAGGTAAGTCCACTACGGGCTCACCATAGCCCGTGCTATTTGCCCCGCTCTTGTGCCAGGTAAGTTACAGGCTCACCATAGCCCGTGCTACTTGGAACTTGTTCCGAGTAGCTGAATCTATAACAACAAACAAATTAGCACTTTCCTCATAATTACGTGATCTTCTATTGCCAAATGCCGTGAGCTGCAGTTTGAAGACAGCCACTGATTTTAAGATGAAATAAATATATGAATATATAATTAGGGAAGCTTGATTGTCTCGTTAACAGAGGTGGAGACCTCTGTCGCCGCTGTTGGTGACGAAGGGACGTAGTGGTGATTATACTGCCTCTCATCATACTCATGCTATATACATGCCTCCTCTCTAATGTCAAGTATGCTGGCACTATATGCCATCATCCCCTCGTTCTTGTCAAGTATGATATATCACCCATGGCAACTATGATGCCAGGCGCTCCGCCCCATTGGTGCCAACCATGTTGACACTCCCAATAATCTTGGCACCCATGATGACAGTACTACTCCCACTACCCATATGCTGACAGCAGCCATCCCCCGGGCCCATAACAACCATTCATACAACAACCATTCATACAACCTTCCTCTTCCCTACAGCTGCCACCAGTATAATGGGCTGTTTACCATTAAGGGAATGGCCCGCGTCACTAATTGGCTGACAGCGTGAGCATAGTTAGCTGATGATTGATCTGTTGTTACGATAGGCGTTATAGGCCTAAGGTCAGCCTGTTCAGCGAGTGTGTGTGTATTTACTTTGTGTGCCTACAGGATCGAGCTGTTAGCTCTTGGACCCCGCCTTTCTGACAGTCGTTTGTCTAATGTACTGACTCTCGATATATTTTTCTCTATTATATCTACAACATATATTTCTCTGAGACACACACATTCCCTGGAAGCAGCCCGTAGCAGCTGTCTAACTCCCAGGTACTTATTTACAGCTAAGTGAACAGAGGCATCAGGTGAAACAAACTGCTCATTTGTTTCTGCCATGGCCGGGAATCGAACCCGGGCTCTTAAGGCTAAGACCCCCCGGACCCTGTCCACTCCCAGTGTGTGTGTGTGTGTGTGTGTGTGTGTGTGTGTGTGTGTGTGTGTGTGTGTGTGTGTATGTGTGTGCGTGTGTGTGTGTGTGTGTGTGTGTGTGTGTGTGTGTGTGTGTGTGTGTGTGTGTGTGTGTGTGTGTGCGTGTGTGTGTGTGTGTGTGTGTGTGTGTGTGTGTGTGTGTGTGTGTGTGTGTGTGTGTGTGTGTGTGTTGTGTCATAAATACTTTTGTGTTGTGTGAACGCACTCACCCATGCACTCAGGTCGACCCACTGCACCACATCCATACTAATGACTTCATCTGACCCTCTGAAATTGTGAAAAAAAGGAAAAAACATCGCTTGCTGACAAATGAGTTTGACTTATTAATTAGAGCTTCAAAACGGCATTCTGTTTGCCAATTGGCCAAGCTGCCGTAACAGGGCTGCCAGTTACGTGCGAGGTTACTACATAAGATTAGCTTAGATTAAGGGAGGCTACATAGGATTAGGTTGTAGGTACATAATACCAAATACCAAATATCAAAATAGCATCGAGGTGAATACATGGAATATATTAGGTTGGAGAGAAAGTTATATAAGATAACAAGGACAAAATTTTCACCTTTCAAAGCTCCATTTTCAGAGGAATGAAAAATTTGACCCAATAGATTCCTTAATGACAGGTCATCCCGGGTGACTGTGCAATAGATTATGTTGTTTAAATTGAGACAATTGGCTTTGTGACTTTTCTTCGAGATTGTGAAAATAAAATTTGTTATATTCGAGAGAGAAATGGGATATGAACGTCTCAGAAGGAAGACTTAATATATTAGAAATACCAAGATGTATTTTGTTCGAGTTTTAGCTTTTAGTTCGATAGTGCTTTCTCATTGTTACGCTATACGGAATATGCTGAATTGGGTAGTTTGGTTATATGAGTTGCCTATGTATGCATAGGGATCGTTAGGTAGTGGTTCTGTGTCCACTGTGTATGCATACAGACTGAATACTCACACATGGCGGTACATAGGACTGAGTGAGAACTCATACATGACGATACACAAGACTGAATACTCACACATGACACTACACAGGACTGAATACTCACACATGACACTACACAGGACTGAATACTCACCCATGACACTACACAGGACTGAATACTCACACATGACACTACACAGGACTGAATACTCACACATGACACTACACAGGACTGAATACTCACCCATGACACTACACAGGACTGAATACTCACACATGACACTACACAGGACTGAATACTCACACATGACGCTACATAGGACACTGAATACTCACACATGACGCTACATAGGACACTGAATACTCACACATGACACTACATAAGACACTGAATACTCACACATGACACTACATAGGACACTGAATACTCACACATGACGCTACATAGGACACTGAATACTCACACATGACAGCATACAGGACTAAATCGAGTTTTGGAGAGTTATCTACCTTAGTGAAACAACAACCTCATTCGCGTGCTATAACGATATCGTCACAACAATTACACAACGAAACAAGAAACGTTATGGCAGCGTTGTTACGTTTGCAGAGTATGAAAAACAAAGAAAGTAACGTTGTGTTTGTTGAATAGACGGGTTGGTTTCTTGGGTACTCATTCTCCTCGCTTGATGCAAAGGGCAAAATACTGGTGACTTGTATATGCGTGGAGGTGTTTGCGGGGCTTGGGTGTAGGTGTAGGCAGCTGAGCAGTGTGGTGGTGCTTAGCTGGAATTGGGGGGGGGGGGTTATCTTGAGATGATTTCGGGGTTTTAGTGTCCCCGCGGCCCGGTCCTCGACCAGGCGTCCACCCCCAGGAAGCAGCCCGTGACAGCTGACTAACACCCAGGTACCCAGATGGCTATCTTGAGGTTAGCTTGAGATGATTTCGGGGCTTTAGTGTCCCCGCGGCCCGTTCCTCGACCAGGCCTCCACCCCCAGGAAGCAGCCCGTGACAGCTGACTAACACCCAGGTACCTATTTTACTGCTAGGTAACAGGGGCATAGGGTGAAAGAAACTCTGCCCATTGTTTCTCGCCGGCGCCTGGGATCGAACCCAGGACCACAGGATCACAAATCCAGCGTGCTGTCCGCTCGGCCGACCGGCTGGGTGTGTTGAGGAAATATCTCTCGGGTATTCAACGTTAGGCTTCTTTTTTTCTTTTTCTCTCTAGGATTATCATCGTTTCTTGCAGGTCTCTGTTTTTAAGCGGTTTACCGGTGTTTCTTGCGGGGTTTTTTAAGCTGTTTTAATGCGGTTCATTGCCGTTTATTGAGGTTCTCCACTGCTTCATGAGGTTCAGCAGCGTTTCATGAGGTTCAACAGCGTTTCATGAGGTTCAACAGCGTTTCATGAGGTTCAACAGCGTTTCATGAGGTTAAATTCGGTTAAATTCGAAACGTCGTCGTCCCTTCAATTTCTAGTGTGTGGTCTGGTCAACATACTTCAGCCACGTTATTGTGACTCATCGCCTGCACTTAAATTATTTTCTTTTGTGGTTCACACTTATTTACCGTTCTTTCTCATTCTTTTACATTTTTGTCGTTCGTACGACACTAAAAGATTAATGACCGCTACGGGTGTATGCGTCGGTCTTGACACGACCACCACCTCTCCCTCCTTCCTTGCCCAGAGGGCGCCACCTCCCAGTCTTAAAGCGAAAGATTACTGTTACCATCCACGGGAGACATCTCCCGTCACTGCAGGGTGCAGTCGCACCTCCACAGATCTCCAGTATCATCTACTGATACTGGTAATGGCTCAAAAGGGCCACCACTTACGGGCTGTTCATGCCCGTGCCACCTTTTTGGTGGCTTAATCTTCATCGATCATCAATTTTACCATCCGCTCCATGAACCGTGGGGGCATCAACAAATGGCGGGCTCTCGAGCAGGATATAATTCATCATGGGACTGCGTATCGTAGGAGCAGGGAATTGTGCCACTCTCTTAATCCTGGGCCAAGTGGATTCTGATCCTCTTTCTCCAGAGAATCCAAACCTTCTTTATAAGATGATTTGTCTAAGGGAGCGGATTATAACTTTTGGAATGCGGGAAATTTTGAGTAGGAGTGGGTGGGGGTTGTAGAGGTGTGTGTGTGTGTGTGTGTGTGTGTGTGTGTGTGTGTGTGTGTGTGTGTGTGTGTGTGTGTGTGTGTGTGTGTGTGTGTGTGTGTGTGTGTGTGTGTCTGTGTGTGTGTGTCTGTGTGTGTGTGTGTGTGTGTGTGTGTGTGTGTGTGTGTGTGTGTGTGTGTGTGTGTGTGTGTGTGTGTGTGTGTGTGTGTGTGTGTGTGTGTGTGTCTGTGTGTGTGTCTGTGTGTGTGTCTGTGTGTGTGTGTGTGTGTGTGTGTGTGTGTGTGTGTGTGTGTGTGTGTGTGTGTGTGTGTGTGTGTGTGTGTGTGTGTGTGTGTGTGTGTGTGTGTACTCACCTAACTGTGTTTGCGGGGGTTGAGCTCTGACTCTTTGGTCCCGCCTCTCAACCGTCAATCAACAGGTGTGTGTGTATATGAGGTGGGGGGAGGGGTTGTATGAGGAGGGTAGATGTGTGTGTGGGTGGGTGTTGGTGTAGGTGTGTGTGTTGGTGTTTGTGTGGGTGGCGTGTGGTGGGGGGAGAGGGGGAAGGGGAGGTGTCATATCTTCCTTTAAGCCTGTGGGACAGATCCAGCCCCATCTGATCTAACACTGCACATGAACACTTCATTACATCGATGGCTCAGCTATGTGTCCAGCTTCCACGAATATTCGCTTCTGTAACCTTCCAACCACTCGTACTAATTTCCAACCATTCGTACAACAAAACCCTCCAACAGGGGGAGGAGAGACAGAAGGATTACCAAGTTGCGTCGAAGACGGGTTAAAAAAAAAGTAATTGGGAACTGCGTCAAGTCTGCGTCCAAGTTGATTCAGTGCTGCTTCACAGCCGAGTCAGGTCTGTGAACTTGCGAGCGTCAGGTCTGTCGATCTATGGATCTACACTATTCCAGGGGAAGAACCTGGTTACATATAATAATATAAAAAGTGTCAGACAGACTCTAGCAAACAAAAGCAACCTGTATCGTGTGGTTCATTGTTTATGAGGGGTGGAAATGAAGACAGGCAGGGAGGCAGACACGCAGGCAGACATGCAGGTGGCAAGGTAAGTAAGCAGACAGGCAGAAAGGCAGGCATATAGCCAGGCAGGAAGGCAGACACGCAGGCAGACATGCAGGTGGCAAGGTAAGTAAGCAGAAAGGCAGAAAGGCAGGCATATAGCCAGGCAGGAAGGCAGACACGCAGGCAGACATGCAGGTGGCAAGGTAAGTAAGCAGATAGGCAGAAAGGCAGACATATAGCCAGGCAGGAAGGCAGACATATAGCCAGGCAAGCAGACAGGTTAGCAGGCTAAGAGGTAAATAAACAAGAGAGGCAGACAGTCAGTAGGATAGGGGGGGGGGAGGGAGCTATACAATAGGGGACGCTGGAGAAGGAACTTTTTAACATAAAATATGAGGATAGGGAATGACAGCCTCATCCGGATACGGAATGTTGCGGTGGCGGCTTGCTTGAGAAATTCTGGAAGAGGAGCGTGGAGTGTGTGTGTGTGTGTGTGTGTGTGTGTGTGTGTGTGTGTGTGTGTGTGTGTGTGTGTGTGTGTGTGTGTGTGTGTGTGTGTGTGTGTGTGTGTGTGTGTGTGTGTGTGTGTGTGTGTGTGTGGTGGAGAACCTTGAACTGTTAAACGTGGAGAAGGGGCGTACAGAGGGAACTTGGTGGAAGAATTTCGAGTAGAGTTGACAGATGGAGTGTTACCCTGGAAGCCCAGCTGCTGAGAGGAGCGCTGAGCCTGTAACACCAGAGAAACACTAGAGGAACACCAGAGAAACACCAGAGGAACACAAGACCTTGCAAGAGATACTTTTAGCGCTGGACTGTCCGGGGACTGATCAGTGGGATCGATTGATTGATTAATGAAGATTAAGCCACCCAAAAGGTGGCACGGGCATGAATAGCCCGTAAGTGGTGGTCCTTTTGAGCTATTACCAATATCAAGGGCTGATACTGGAGATCTGTGGAGGTGCGACTGCACCCTGCATGACGGGAAATGTCTCCTGTGACAGTGGGATCGCTCCAGCTACCATGACGGGAAAAAGAGACAATAGTCCAAAGACACGAAAGGATCCCTGAAACTGTAATTAAGCATATGGTAGAAAGTAACGATCTGGAGACAGAGTTTGGCCTTAGTGAGAGAATATGGATCTGGGAAAAAGTCGGGATCTGGAGTAAGATCTTTGTGTATACGCAGCGAAATCACAATAACGTATGTGTGCAGTCCGTCCTCCTAAGGTTTCCCAATGTCAAGAAACTGTCGTATTAAATTATCCTTCTTCTAATCTACTAGCGGAAGCCAAAACAGAAAACGGAACAGTATGTCAATTTCGCGAGCCGCTTCCATTTTCTAGTAGACAATTTTTGGGCTTATTAGGAAAAGTATACGTCAAAATGCGACGAGCTATTAGGAGGACGGGTTAGTACATATGTACAGCATATGTACATATGTATGTACTTTGCGTATGTTACATATGTATGTACTTAGCGTATGTTACATATGTACAAAGATAAGAAAGCACTATATAGACTTATAAGCTGCTTCACATTCTCAGAGATCATATTTTTTGGTTAGAAGCACGAAAGGCTGATCTTCAAGCCATTAATTCCCCAAATTAATATGCAAATACCTTAACAGCAATAACGATACCATATATAGGAACAAATTTTTCTCGGCAGGGTGAAATTTGTATAAGTTAGTGTGTCAACCTAGAATAAATTTAATTTAAAAACTTGTAACAAAGAGGAAGTCAAAGAGATTCTCTGACTTCCTCCGATTCATATCGTTAACGTTTATAACTCAAACATAATAAATCACAGGAAGCAAAAGAAATCTTCCTGTGAATAGAGAATATAGAGAAGAATAGTTTCATCAAGTGCGTTAGTTCGAAAAATTACAAAAAAAATATAAATATAATACGGTGTTAGATTATTTTATTGGGGTTTGTTCTGTTATACGAGGCTATAAACCCATTGATAATGTCGCCAATACTGACTAGTGGGAGGCAGGGAAAGCGGTTGGGCCGTGCTGGCAACTCTGATAAGACTTGTAACTGCCACTGTTGCTCCCGTCTAGCAGCGCTGCTGCTGGTAGTTGCCTGAAGACACGTACGTGAGACTATTGCTCCTGTCTGGCAGCGCTGATGCTGGTAGTTGCCTGAAGACACGTACGTGAGACTAGTGCTCCTGTCTGGCAGCGCTCCTGCTGGTGAGTGGGGAGTTAGGTCACCACTCTCATACATAGACAGCTTCATTATAAGACTTGTTTGCTCTGGCGCTCTCGAAGAAGGAGCTTTATAATTGGCTGTTTTGGTAATTAAGTATTTTTGAAACTGTTGTGGGAGAGGCGGGAAATAGAAAACTAAAGCTATGTGTTTTTGAAGAGTTGGTGTAGGTAACGTATGTGCCTAAATATATATTTTCTATGTGTTCATGCCTGTATATATGCTACGTAAAGTACGTTTCTCTAAATTTATATATATATATATATATATATATATATATATATATATATATATATATATATATATATATATATATATATATATATATAAAATGTGTGTGTGTGTGTGTGTGTGTGTGTGTGTGTGTGTGTGTGTGTGTGTGTGTGTGTGTGTGTGTGTGTGTGTGTGTGTGTGTGTGTTAAATTTACTTATTTTCCTAATCAATATTTAGGCCATTGCCAAGCCCGCGACTGCACAGGCATTTTAGCGTGTGTGTTTCAGCGAAGAGATCAGAGACAACTGGAGATGGCGCGACACTCCTGGTCGGAGACTGGTGGTCCTCCGCTTAGAGGAACAACGTCCTTTTGTCTTGCAAATTGGGAGAATTCTCGCGGGGGACGAAATCGAAGATTGTCATCTGTCTCTGGCCGTCTGGAGGAGGAGGGGCTAGAGGACAGGGTGGTGGAGGAAGGGGTAGAGGATAGAGCGGATGAGAACGAAGGGACTACAGGAGGCAGTGAAGGAGGACAAGGACAGTCTGGAGGAGGGAATGATGGATGGGGTGGCGAGAGGATAGGAAGGATGACGAAGAGGACAGGGGCGTGTCAGCCAAGCCTCCATCCTACACTCAGTTTAACAAGGAGTTACGGTGGCCTGCGTTCCGTTATCTTGAGATGCTTTCGGGGCTTTAGTGTCCCCGCGGCCCGGTCCTCGACCAGGCCTCCACCCCCAGGAAGCAGCCCGTGACAGCTGACTAACACTCAGGTACCTATTTTACTGCTAGGTAACAGGGGCATAGGATGAAAGAAACTCTGCCCAATGTTTCTCGCCAGCGCCCGGGATCGACCCCGGGACCACAGGATCACAAGTCCAGCGTGCTGTCCGCTCGGCCGACCGGCTCCGTGCTCATAGTTTCAGACGCCGCATTCCCGGGTGCTAGTTTCAGGCCCATGTATTCCTCTATTCCTCTTCTCCATCTATTCCTCGTTGCTGGCTTTCAACCCATGAATATCCCGTTGCTTACTTTGGTCCATATATTTCCGGCCGGTAACTTTGGCTCAAACATTTCTCTAGTGCAATTTGAAGGCTTCGACGTTGGGTGTGGCCTCCCTGACACACCTGTATATCATCTTCACTCCCGCAGGTGTTGTGTCTGTCAGTCAGTCGGGTAACACTGCTCACTTTTTTAACACTTTTTTTTTTGTAGGTTCATCGCACCCCGATTGTTCACTTAGCCTCCCTGATTACATTTTATTTTTTTTATTTTTTTTGAAGTGCCCTTAAGTGGGTACGTGACATTATTAAGCAAATGTTATTTTTAGTAACTGGGGTTCGAATCCTGGTCGGATCAAAAAGAGTTCATAGTCATTTAATGGCTTACTGATTTTGTTGACAAATATTTTCTGATTAACATAACAAGTACGTGATTGGTCAGTTGTCTAAGCGAGCCGGCAATTTGAAACGATAAAGATGAGCAATGTTACCTTCATTCTGGTCAAATGAACAACAGTAGTGACCTCTGTCGAGCCACAGGTGAACCACACCATAATTCCTATTAACCTGGCATGAACAGCTGAACCTTTGTGACACGTAAGAGGAAGTCCATGATGATTTATGAGTCTAGAGCCTAGTCTCTATTCTTCAGAATTCTAGTCTCAAAACCAAATACATAGATTCACTCCCTAAATCTTCACTTTAACTCCAATCTGTAGATCTTCATAAATAATCCACTTCTTGAAACTCTTATATGAATTACACACAGAAATCACAATTGCGTGATGCATCAAATGAACAAATTCACAAGGGATTTGTCGTAGCTCAGTCGATTAACGCAGCATTTGGGATGCTCTCGGACGCAGGTTCGAATCCTCGCACCGGCCCTTGTGGATTTGTTCTTATATGAATCCCACCCTCCTTAAATAACCTCAGTAAATCCCTTTCTGAAACAGTCTGAATCCTCTCCAAAAACCTATTCTCTGAATCTGTTCCATAAACCCATTCCTTAACCTCACTTTCTGGATCTCGATAAACCTACTTTTTTCACCCAATCCAAAACTCCTTAATTTATGCTCATTGTCTATATTACCAAAAAAATCTCACTCCTAAAATACCCTTAAAAATTTCTCATTATAATACTTCCACTGTCAAAGGCAATTTCTTAAAACTCATTCCTTAAATCTTTCCCAAAACATATTTTTGAAATCCACCCTAAAAACCCCCCAAATCCACTTTCTGAATCCACGTTCATATTTCTAAATCCACGTTCATATTTCTAAATCCACGTCCATATCTCTAAATCCACGTCCATATTTCTAAATCCACGTAAATATTTCTAAGTCCACGTCCATATCTCAAAATCCACGTCCATATTTCTAAATCCACGTCCATATTTCTAAATCCACGTCCATATCTCTAAATCCACGTCAATATCTCTAAATCCACGTCCATATTTCTAAATCTACATCCATATCTCTAAATCCACGTCCATATTTCTAAATCCACGTCCATATCTCTAAATCCACGTCCATATCTCTAAATCCACGTCCATATCTCTAAATCACCGTCCATATTTCTAAATCACCACTCCTAAATCATGCCCCTGGACGTTTCAGAATGCGTTGGTGGCTCCTTGCACACCAACTACCCCTTCCAGGATCACTAACATCACCACGTTAATGCTCACCCACACCAACTTATGCCTAAATGAGTTTTTGATAGGAAACCCTCACCAAATTTTTTGGGGGGAAAATACGAGAAAAAAATCTTATATTTTTGCGTCATTACAGATAATCACATCTAGATCGCTGGCTCTCGCCTCTTGGGCAGGTCGGAGCGTGTGTCGCTGGGCGGAAGTGATTGATTGATTGATGAAGATTAAGCCAGCCAAAAGGTGGCACGGGCATGAATAGCCCGTAAGTGGTGGCCGTTTGGAACCATTACCAGTATCAAGAGCTGATACGGGAGATCTGTGGAGGTGCGACTGCACCCTACGTGACGGGAGATGTCTCCCGTGGGCAGAAGTAACTTCTGGTAATGAGATCACCGCTTATTCTTATCCTTCACGGTACGTATTTAAACGTGTTAAGTGTTTTGTTGGAGTGGCCGAGAGGGAAGAGGAGGGGGAAGAGTACGTTTGGGGTTAGGAGTGGGAGGCGGGTGAGAGGGGAAAAGAATGAAAAAGAGAGAGGGAGGAAAGTGGAGGTAAGAATGGAGTGAAAGTTAAGGAAATGTATTATTCTTCAAGCATACGAATGCTTAGGACTCTGTACTCACCTAATTGTGCTTGCGGGGGTTGAGCTTTGGCTCTTTGGTCCCGCCTCTCAACTGTCAATCAACTGGTGTACAGATTCCTGAGCCTACTGGGCTCTATCATATCTACATTTGAAACAGTGTATGGAGTCAGCCTCCACCACATCACTTCCTAGTGCATTCCATTTATTAACTACTCTGACACTGAAAAAATTCTTTCTAACGTCTCTGTGGCTCATCTGGGTACTAAGTTTCCACCTGTGTCCCCTTGTTCGTGTCCCACCCGGGCTGTGTTACTTATACATTGTCTCTGCAATCGACAGAAAAATAACACCTACAAACTCATTAACAACATCAACAACACCTACTCGTATTAATAAGTAATTTACATTTTTTTCCCTGCCAATAATTTTCACGAGACCCATTTTTTTTTCTAGGATTATTCCAATCAGCAGGACGAAGACAATCTTTCCTGTGAACATAAAACATATACAAAATATTTCTTTGGTACATTACTTATGGGCCATGATCATTTCTTAAATAAATCTTCAACAGTCTCCAACATGGGGTCTGAGTGGACTGCGTTCGGGATTCGTAGTCCGGAGGCCACAATACTAATACTAATACTACAATACGTAGGGTATATACACTAAAAGTTATACTCCATTACTGGTTGTATATACACCGAAAGTATATTTTTAGCGTTGGAGTATGTTTAGGACTAAAGTATACGTACTGGTTGGTCACTAGGCTATTGAGGTGGTCTTAATAACCCTAAGTATACGTACTGGTTGGTCACTAGGCTATTGAGGTGGTCTTAATAACCCTAAGTATACGTACTGGTTGGTCACTAGGCTATTGAGGTGGTCTTAATAACCCTAAGTATACGTACTGGTTGGTCACTAGGCTATTGAGGTGGTCTTAATAACCCCTCCAGAGGTTATTGGTGGCTCTTAACGGCTAATCATAACCCCAGTTAAAAGAGTAAAATGTTCCATGGGCGCGTTCACCTGAAAACAAAACATTGAATACTTTGTTCAGAGCAGAGTTGTAAAATATTCAAAGCCTAGTTATTGGATTCAATGTTTTTTCATTAATCAAAATCAACAGAGAGGGGGTGTGTGTCTGTGGCCTCCAGCTGCCGCAGGGAGTGAAGCGGGCCACAGAGTGAAGCCAGGGAGTGAAGCGGGCCAGGGAGTGAAGCGGACCAGGGAGTGAAGCGGCCTTGGAGGCTGTAATACCCGCGTTAAGGCCACCGACAGTGCAGCGTTATCGACAAGGGCTTTTTCCTATCCTTAGGTAACGGGAGTCGCTATGTAGAAAGTTGCCTCCGGATTGGCTGTGCGTGTTTATATCTTCTCTGTCTGTCTGTCTGTCTGTCTGTCTGTCTGTCTGTCTGTCTGTCTGTCTGTCTGTCTGTCTGTCTGTCTGTCTGTCTGTCTGTCTGTCTGTCTGTCTGTCTCTGTCTCTCTCTCTGTCTCTCTCTCTCTCTCTCTCTCTCTCTCTCTCTCTCTCTCTCTCTCTCTCTCTCTGTTTACCATTAACACAGAGAACGACAGCCTAGCCAAATGTAAACTTCTTAACATAAAACGTCCCCTCGTGTCGAAATCTCCCGCTTCACACTTGTAATATTTAAAATATATGTAACGAAACTTCCAGGATGACTGTGTATATAGACACTTGTATATATACATCCAAACTGAACCTGCCATTAGCATTTTGTGGAATTTTTCAGAGAAAAAATAAAATATACATATATATATATATGTGTGTCGTAGAAATAACTAGGTGTAGTCTGGTCTAGACGAGGATCCGCTTAAAGTGGACAGAATAGAACGGCTAGTGGGGGCTCGGGTAGCCTTGGGACACCTGGCTAGTGGTGGGGGGAGGGGATAGTAGGGAGGGAGGAGTGCTTAAGAGTGCTTATAGAACAATGACAACTCTAGCTCTTTGTATCCCGACTATTAGTCTTGGGGTACCTGTTGCGTTATATAACTTAAATGACGCTCGAATTCTGTGTTACATCTTTTCTTATGAAGATGTGGATGGAGGCGGTTTCCACGACTTCTTCTTCTTCTTGGAAGAAGAACTTCTTCTTCTCGTCACTTGTTGTGCACCAGTACAGGGTGCGAGAATTTCTTTATATTTGTCTTTATCTTCGACTCATTTGAGCTTACAATGTTCTCGCGTCCTATTTTCTGTCGGCCCGGACTCTAACCGGGCATCCTGGTTGGTGGCTAGTCAATCAGGCTTTTCGATGCGGCTGCTCGCAACCTGACGTATGACACACACAGCCTGGTTGATCAGGTGTCATTTGGATGTGTTTATCAAGTTCTCCTTTTTGTTGAAAAGGTGAAGGAATAAACATATAAAGAGGAAAGCACTGTTGGGTGCCAATTTGGATGAACCTGTGCACCGGTTAATGGAACCTGTGTACCAGTTAATGGAACCTGTGTACCAGTTAATGGAACCTGTGCACCAGTTAATGGAACCTGTGCACCGGTTAATGGAACCTGTGCACCAGTAGATCTTCAATCCCACAGCCCTCAAAACCCGCAATCTCAAACCTGACTTTTCCATTACCCTGAACATGTTTGACATGTCAATAAATCCCTCTCGTGCTAATGCCTTCCCATCAATTTTTTGAGTTTCCTATTACATTTTAAACGCTTCGACGCAACAGTCGCTTCGGCGGCCGAAATAATCCCCGGATTAATTCTGGTCACCGTAGGAGGTCTGAGTTCATTTTCATATTTTGGATTTTTCGTGTGTGTGTGTTTCCCTCTTGGGTAATGAGCAAAGTTTAGAATTTAGGAGCTCTTATTTTTCTTTAATGTACATATTAAGAAGGTTAAAGCAATTTTTTTTTGTATTTAATGACTGTGCGACACATTAATTAACTTCTTTTCTCTCTCTCTCTCTTTCTCGTTTTTATATTTTCTCTTTCTCTTGGTCTCTCTCCCTCTCTTTCGTCTCTTTCTCTTTTTCTGTTTTGTAACAATTTTCAGATAAATTGGAAAACAATTAGGTGGGCGGATAAATGGATTGGTCAATAGACAGTTAGAGAGGTAAACTAATACACATTGCGGATAGTTTGATCAATTAATTAGCAGGAAAAGACATTAGCAGTTGGCACTCACATTTGTGGATTGCAAGAGTGGGTTAGTACTGAGAGTACTGTTGATAGCTAGAAGAACGACAACCCAACCACACATCAGAAAGTGGAGAAAGGACGACGTTTCGGTCCGTCCTGGATCATTATTAAGTCGTGGGAGAATGGTCCCTGATCACACGGGAGCCTGACAGCTGAATGGACAGCGCATCCGATTCGTAGTCCTGAGGTTCCGGGTTCGATCCCCGGTGAAGGCGGAGACAAATGGGTAAAATGCTTCTTTCACTCTGATGCCCCTGTTCCTCTAGCAGTAAATAGGGAGTTAGACAGCTGCTACGGGCTGCTTCCTGGGGGTGTGTAACAAAAAGGAGGCCTGGTCGAGGACCGGGCCGCGGGGACGCTAAGCCCTGAAATCATCTCAAGATATACGACTTGATAATGGTCCAGGGCAGACCGAAACATCGTCGTTTTCAGTCGACGACGTTTCTCCACTTTCTGGGTATGTGGTTTGGTCAACATATCTTGAGCCACGGTGTTGTGACTCATCCTTACACTTGGCTAGACTTTAGATATCCTCTAGACTTAATAGATCGTGGAGAGAGAGAGAGAGAGAGAGGAAAGGCTTGTATTAATCAATGGCTGGCACTGCTATGCAACATGGCCATGTCTTTCCATTACTCCCCCAGAACGGAAGGTCTCCATTACTCCTCCAGGAACGGAAGGAGTCTATATATATATTCTCCGTTGTCAGATAGGCGAAGTGTGATCCTCTTCTCAGTTACTGACCTTCAGGTGAAATACACCAAACCTCAGCACGAAATTAAAAAAAACAGAATATACTCCTTTGTTCTTCAAATTCTCTGGTAGGAATCCATTCACCCGATCACGAGAGGTATATACAAGCAGTCACAACTAATGCCTCCTCTTAATTGGACTTCTGGAGACGTGTCCAGTGGGTTCACTTAAGCGGAGTAGCAATAATGACACCTCAGGATGAACGCCTCTTAATGGCCAAGACTGCCTCGAATTACCCGGGAAGATGAGATAGGGGAAAAAAAGTCAGTAAATTGTGAATTAAAGCCTAGGATTCATGAAGCATTTACGCGACCACTTACGAAACCTGTGCATCTTTTCTTAATCATGGCGGCTTTGTTTACATTTACTAAACAGTTTACGAGCTTGGAAACTTCGCAACGCGTGGTTATTACTGTTATAAACAACCTCGTAGTTCTTCGGAGCTTTAACTGTTTAACGAATGCAAGTACAGCTGCCATGATTGAGGAAGGATGCACATGTTTCGTAAATGGTTGCGGAAAATACTTCATGAATCCGGGCCTAGCGCTTTAGAGACGTCGTAGTGAAGTCAACGAATGTATAATTGAGTATGGCGGGCACCAAGTACTATTTTTATAGTCTTATAACCCTTCACAAAAATGTGAAGCAATAGGCTTCTCGGCTATTTTTATTTCTCGTGAGCCACATTACCTATAGACTTCAGTTTACTAACAGTGAAATGAACTAAATCGATGAGATGGGGGCCAGTCTCCAGTACCAAAAATATTTTCATTAAGTCTTAAACCAAAAAACAAAGCAAAAATCCAAGCACAAGCGAGAAATTTTCAGACAAAAATATTCAGTCTTTCACGTTCTACGACCCGAGCAGAGTTGACTCATGCTTTGAAATCTTCTTAATATTTAAGACTCATTAAATAATTCTAGTACGTTAAAGGATTTAATAATTTACTCCTCAGTGTATGTGTGCAGTTATGCTTATGAAATCCCTTGCAAGAATTGTGAAAAATGTAGGTTTGAGAAGCTTCGGTAGATCTGGATAAAATGTTAAAAATATGAAATTGCATTCTGACTGAACATAAATCTAAGGCCTTGTCTGGGAAATAATGTCAGTTATATTCCAGTCGATTGGAAAAATGTAAAAAAAAAAAAAACTGCCTCTTGCCAATAATTTAGTCTATGATTCTCATAATTCCTTTTATCATGAGAAATGCACTGGAATTTTTGTTATTATTATATAATGAATACAGATTAAAGGAGACTAGAGAAATGCTTTCTCTCTCTCTCTCTCTCTCTCTCTCTCTCTCTCTCTCTCTCTCTCTCTCTCTCTCTCTCTCTCTCTCTCTCTCTCTCTCTCTCTCTCTCTCTCTCTCTCTCTCTTTTCCAACATGGCAATTACCACCTCTATGTCATCACCAGAGCCATTCGTCTTGCTGTCTCTCAGATATTCCCGGCAGGCCTGGAGCGAGTTCAGAGTTCTGAGAACAGCACATTCTTGTTCAAGTTTGTTACAGCCGGTAGCATACGAGATGAATGTGGGAGACACAGTACCTAGGATAGGGCTTTGTGTGGGAGATACAGTACCTAGGATAGAGCTTTGTGTGTGTGATACAGTACCGAGGATAGGGCTTTGTGTGGGAGATACAGTACCTAGGATAGAGCTTTGTGTGTGTGATACAGTACCGAGGATAGGGCTTTGTGTGGGAGATACAGTACCTAGGATAGGGCTTTGTGTGTGTGATACAGGACCTAGGATAGGGCTTTGTGTGTGTGATACAGGACCTAGGATAGGGCTTTGTGTGTGTGATACAGTACCTAGGATAGGGCTTTGTGTGTGTGATACAGGACCTAGGATAGGGCTTTGTGTGTGTGATACAGGACCTAGGATAGGGCTTTGTGTGTGTGATACAGTACCTAGGATAGGGCTTTGTGTGGGAGATACAGTACTTAGGATAGGGCTTTGTGTGGGGAGATACAGTACCTAGGATAGAGATTTGAGTGGGAGATACAGTGCCTAGGATAGGGTTTTGAGTGAGAGACATAGAGAGACCTGATATAATATACCTCACAACATATGCCTCAAATTCACCTATTCGTCAGTATTATATGCGCCTGAATATAACTCATTGTTCACCATAGTATAATCATATATTGTTCACGATATATAATCATCGCATATCTCTTAAGGTGATATATATTTAACTATATACTTGTATCATTATTTTATATAATTTGTTATTTCTAATACTTCCCTCTTAATATTCCCCTTCTTGAGGTTATCTTCAGATGATTTCGGGGCTTTTTTTTTTTTAGTGTCCCCGCGGCCCTGTCCTAGACCAGGCCTCCACCCCCAGGAAGCAGCCCGTGACAGCTGACTAACACCCAGGTACCTATTTACTGCTAGGTAACAGGGGCATTCAGGGTGAAAGAAACTTTGCCCATTTGTTTCTGCCTCGTGCGGGAATCGAACCCGCGCCACAGAATTACGAGTCCTGCGCGCTATCCACCAGGCTACGAGGCCCCCCCTTATAATATTATTATAGTTAACATGTTCCAGAATTTAGTATATCCATATACATTATATCGAATCACCAAAGTATATCCAAATTCACAATATAATTGTCATCGTAATACCTTACTTATCATACAGGTAAACAACCCTTGTTCAATAAAAGGACCAAAATTCAACCGCTTGTGCTTCAGTCTCGACACAATGTTTGTTTTCTCACAGAAACCGACTGAACACCGAAAATATACCACCGATACTGGGCCTTGACTAGGCTAATAAGGTCATTTCACTTTTGTAAACAAAGCCAAGCCATCCGCAAATACGAACACCGGAACGGATGTTGTCCCAACAGCTCGTACTCTCAACTAGTAGGTCGTTTATGGTACGTTACGGTAACCCACGTGACAAATACAGCCTGTTACGCAAAGTGCACGTTTTCAATTGCCTCGGTTGGGTTAGGTGGATGGCTTGGGTTTGAATGTTTTTAGTTAGGTTAGGTTACGTTAGGTTAGGTTACGTTACGTTAGGTTACGTTAGGTTAGGACGGTGGATTTTTGCACATTGTGGCAAAAACGGCTGAACTTACAGTCAGCAATGGTTATCGTCAGCACTTGATTATCTGTCGTGCGTGAAAATCAACTTTCACTTCAAAATACACACGAGAGGAATACTCCCTGATACTGCCATGTCAATACTGACGTTTAGGAAGCCTCATGCACAAGTTTACAGGTTCGACTCCTCATTATGGCTTCTACAGATTTTCCCACACCAGGGTGTCCCCTTACTACACATGCTTCGTTCTTAGGATCTTCGCTGTCATCTCCTCACATTCCAGATTGATTGATTGATGAAGATTAAGCCACCCAAAAGGTGGCACAGGCATGAATAGCCCGTAAGTGGTGGCCCTTTTGAGCCATTACCAGTATCAATAGCTGATACTGGAGATCTGTGGAGGTGCGACTGCACCCTACGTGACGGGAGATGTCTCCCGATTCACATTCCAAATTCCTTGTTCTAAATGTACCTTCAGAAGTACTATGAAGTCACTCTGGTATTGCGCTCTCTCCTGATAACTTACCGTTGGCTCCAGATGAGCAAATAACCGTATCAAGAGATGGTTTACCTTTAATGTTATAACCAAAACACACAACACTGTGGCTAGGCCGTGGCCGGGATAAGCAACAACATGGGTCAATATTTACCTGTGTGCAGCACCGCCAGAATGGAAACGATTTATACCAGTCTTACGAATATAATTATTTTGATTGTGACGCAAATCGTAAATACCAGTGAATAGACATCCGAGATGACACAACGGGAGTCTTAATTCTCGAGAACATATGTGATAAAAACTTGTGACTACAATTATAATTGGCTTTATGGACTATGTTTACCCCAGCGGCGTTACTTTCACTGGTTGATGAAGCCAAACACACTTGTGAAAATAAATAATGACTGAACATGACTACAGTAATATTTTCCACCTGTAAACAGAACTAAAGCGACCGGGAAAATAAAAACGAAGCTTTCCCGTGAGTGTATCTACTCCTGCCTGCAGGATCGAGCTCTTAGCTCTTGGCCCCGCCTTTCTAACTCTCGGTTGTCTAATGTATCGTTCATCTATCATGTGTACTATGTATTCTTCACACACACGCATATATCCCCAGGAAGCAGCCGAGAACAGCGGCCTTACTCTCAGGTATCTATTTACTGCTAGGTGAACAGAGACATTAGGTGAAAGATGCTTTGGTTAATTGTTTGTGCATGCGTGGAAGTGCGTGCAACCCATACTCCTAATAGAGCGTCGCATTTTGATGTATACTTTACATAAAGCCAAAAAATGTCGTACTAGAAAATGGTAGAGGCTCGCGAAATTGACACACTGTCCCGTTTTCTGTTGTGGGTCCTCTGGAAGATTAGAAGAGGGAACTTTAGTACGACAGTTTCTTGGCGTTGGGAAATCTTAGGAGGACGGGCTGGCATGTGTGTGTGTGTATGTGTGTGTGTGTGTGTGTGTGTGTGTGTGTGTGTGTGTGTGTGTGTGTGTGTGTGTGTGTGTGTGTGTGTGTGTGTGTGTGTGTGTGTGTGAGGGAGAGCGTGCTCGCGAGCGCAAGCGTGCGTAGGAGCCCGTTGATCCATAATGTTTCCTGTCGCATTTTTCTCGTTAGATCAATTGGTAGTGTAGTCACAGCACCAGAATACTGATGCTGCAGCCCCTGATGCTCTGCTAGTTTGTTCCCAGAATAACACGTGTGTGTGTGTGTGTGTGTGTGTGTGTGTGTGTGTGTGTGTGTGTGTGTGTGTGTGTGTGTGTTGATCACAACCCCTCCCACGGTTGAATTCTCTCCCTCCCCCTTTTCATTAAATATTTTTTGTAATACCTCTTCTGACCATTCCCTCTTCAAACAAACAGAATAGCAACATAAATTTGGAAAGTTGCATATGCAACCAGTTGTTTCATTCCCCCCTTGTTTCAGGACTTTTCTTGAGAGAGAGAGAGAGAGAGAGAGAGAGAGAGAGAGAGAGAGAGAGAGAGAGAGAGAGAGAGAGAGAGAGAGAGAGAGAGAGAGAGAGAGAGAGAGTGAGAGTGAGAGAGAGAGAGAGAGAGAGAGGGAGAGGGAGAGGGAGAGGGAGAGGGAGAGAGAGAGAGAGAGAGAGAGAGAGAGAGTGAGAGAGAGAGAGAGAGAGAGAGAGAGAGAGAGAGAGAGAGAGAGAGAGAGAGAGAGAGAGAGAGAGAGAGAGAGAGAGAGAGAGAGAGAGAGAGAGAGAGAGAGAGAGAGAGAGAGAGAGAGAGAGAGAGAGAGAGAGAGAGAGAGAGAGAGAGGGAGAGGGAGTGAGAGAGAGAGTTATATACAACCTCGTAGTGCTTCGGAGTTCATAAACTGTTTAATAAATCCAAACAAAGTCGCCATGATTAAGGAAAGATGTACAGGTTTCGTAAGTGGTGGCGTAAATGCTTGATGAATCCCGAGGATGATAACCAGTCGCTGCTGGGACGCACATGAGCTGTGATATATATATATTACTTTCTCCAAATGCCGTGATGTTGTTTCAAGTTGGTGATGGATGTAATGGCTCTTAGGTAACTTTGGAGAAAGTGCATCGGGGTGGTGGCGGGTGAGGGATGGTGGCTGGGAGTATTGTGCTGTGGTGTGTACGATTGTGTTGTTATTGGTTATCTCATTCACCATTATTTATCATCCCTTTATCATCACCACCGAACAACATCTGTGTGCCTCACTAAATCTCCTTAACAACCATCTCTACTCTCCTCTCTCACTACCATTTCCTGATCACGAAAACATCATCACCATCTCACCAGCATCCCTTTCCTCCCACCCACCATCACCATCCATCACCTCTACCCATCACAAACACGCATCACGGTCATTCTTGCCTCACTCACCCTACCTAGTCAATACCCATATCATCTCCACCCCTTCTATATGGTCATCACCCCTTCCAATCCATCATGTCTACCCTACTTTGTCAACTCCCATCCCTCTTCACTCGATCAATACCTTCATCAGTGCATTGTTCCCTTTTTCATCTGGTCAATAACAAATATTGTCCCCATTTGCACACTTAGTCATTACTCCTTATTCCCTCCTTCCTTCCCACATAGGCATTGCGCCTTATTGATTTCTTTTCCACTTGGTCACTATTCCTTTTCCTCTCACCTGGACAATACCTCCAATGTAAACACAACACCTGGAGGAGAGGCTGAAGGCTTGAGTCACTGCTGTGACCCCGAAGGGCAGTTGTGAGTCTGTATGAGATGGTGACCAACAGCTTCTTGAGAGATAAGCGTACCTGCCCTACCCAAAGCTATACACATTTAGAATACAAAGATACACACATTCACACACACACGCACACATATTACCGTACGACTAAATCAAGCAGTCACCAGGCCGCAATCAAAACACGAGGCTTCAAGAGTCAGGTGAATATGAGACTCCCGGGTCCATCTGCACTTCTCAACAGAACTCTCGTCCTCCCGTCAACCGTGGCTTTACTGGAGGACAGTAATATGGACAGAGAAACAAGAAAGGGAGCAGCTCTGAGGTGCACAGGAAACTGCTCACCAAAGCGAGATAAAACTCCCACTGCTTCACGTTACCTCGGCATTCCGCCATGGCGTCTCTTTGTTTACATCTGTTCCTACCCTGGCGAGCCCTTTCCAAGGCCTTTCCTCATACCAGTGCCTCACACCAGTGCCTCACACCACTACCTCACACCAGTACCTCATACCAGTGCCTCATACCACTACCTCATACCACTACCTCACACCACCACCTCACATCTGTTGCTGCTACAAACAAAACCACAAATTCACAATAGCGGAACAACATGACATAAAATCAGTGGGAGAGGCGAGGGGGAAAACTCGATTGTAAAGAGCAATAGTGATCACGCTTGTTTAATCTGGACAGTGTCCCCCAGAGAGGCGGTAATCTGCCAATGGTTAGATACGGGGTTTGTGTGGTTGGACAGCTTCTGCCGGCCCAAACTGGCACATGTTCGCTCGGGGTGTTTGCTGGCTAGCATAAAGCTATGCCCCGCCAGACCTCTTGTCACTCTTGATAAATGGCTTTTTTTATGCTTTTTAATGTGGAGCTTGTTGGAGTATGTATACGTGATGGCTGGTTAAGTTTATTTGTGAATGTATACAAGTATATGCATATGTTTACAAACTGGGAGAGATTGTGTGGGCCTGTGTATGAATGCAAATACCTGCACACCTACACCTGCACCCAGCTGTGACCTCTCCATACCTGCACACCTACACCTGCACCCAGTTGTGACCTCTCCATACCTGCACACCTACACCTGCACCCAGCTGTGATCTCTCCATACCTGCACCCAGCTGTGACCTCTCCATACCTGCACCCAGCTGTGACCTCTCCATACCTGCATACCTACACCTGCACCCAACTGTGATCTCTCCATACCTGCACCCAGCTGTGACCTCTCCATACCTGCACCCAGCTGTGACCTCTCCATACCTGCATACCTACACTTGCACCCAGTTGTGACCTCTCCATACCTACACACCTACACTTGCACCTAGCTAAGACCTCTCCATACCTACACACCTACACTTGCACCCAGCTGTGACCTCTCCATACCTGCACATGTAACCAGACATTATCCGTGACTCCGGCGGCCTGATTTGCATATGCATTACAACGGTGGAAGTCATCACTCTCATCCCAGAGGCTCAGTGACCCGGCCAAAATGCTATTACTCTTTTATCGGAAATCACGGGAAAGCTGATATCTCATCTCGGTCTTGCTTCTGCACTTTAATTCGAGCAGGAAAAAAAGAGGAGCACTTTTTTTCCCGGCTGTATTTGTAACCCAGTACTTGTTTTGATTTAATTGGTGACACTTGCAAGATGGAGTGATTTCGTCATAATTATGTGAATGAGGAAATACGATTGGAAATGTTATTCAGGTTAGAAAGGCTTCGAACGCTTTCCCCCAATTCGTTCTCTGACGTAATGCGTCGTTTTTTTTTTTTGCGTACTCGAGCGATCAGTTAACAATGCTTCGTGATACAATTATAAACACTGCAATATTGATGCAATATTGATGTTTCGTATCCTGTTGCTCGGCGCCAACAGTGTCTCTATGTTGCGCCAATATCTGTGTTTGGCGCCAGTGCCACTCGTGCTGTCAAACACAGCTGCATTTGGAAGCAGGTTCCCCCCCGGCGGCTCACACTTGAACTCTTGAGATGAAGAAAAGCAATTATACTTATTTCTTTCGCCATCACCTGTGAGCCATTATGGTGATTAATGGCAGTTTTTGTCGTGCTCGAGAGACACTAGGCTCAGTCTAATTCATTCCTTGCGAAGCTTCGCCAGGATAATGATCCGGGCAATGAACGACTTGTTTTAGGCAAGAAGGAAGGATGGGAAGGAAGGGATTAACCAAGACTGAGGAGACAGATGGCTCAGGAAGTAAATGTACATTAGTGGTTTAAGGACAGAGAAGAGGAGCAAAAGAAATGAGTGAAGGAGAAGGACGATTAGGAGGGGAAAAACTGGAGACCGATGAGGCTACGCAAAGCACCTATTTAAGTGGACAAAGCCACGCTGAATAAGCAGAGCGCTAGAACTGTGAGAGTGAGAGCAGCAGTGTGTGAGAGAAAGAGCAAAAGTATGAGAGAAAAAGCAGAAGTGTGAGAGAAAGAGGAGAATTATGTGTGAGAAAGCAGGTGTGTGAGAGAAAGCAGAAGTGTAAGAGAGAGCAGTAGTGTGAGAAAGCAGAAGTGTGAGAGAGAGAAAAAGCAGCAGTGGTTCTGTCATTTATCTTATTACAGCTAAGTTCTCCCAGGCTAATTCAGGTTACTCTGGTTACTGAAGCGAGTTTGTTCCTCCCAGGCTAATATACTGTCGATGCTGGTATAGGATTCATTCGAGCTACAAAATGAACAAAAACTCTCTTTATAAAATAGAGATGAACGGCATGGCTGGTATATCGGGTAGATACATTCATATCAAGTCATTTAATAAAATATAAATAATTCTTCGATAAATTGTATTTGCATTATAGATTTCCTTCTTGTGGGCACGGTCATCCATAGAGAAAAATAAGGGAACACTCGAGTTTTTAGTCACAAGTGTTAGTGTAATTCGCGTTATTATAAGCGTTTTCATTTGTATGCGAGTGGGGTTAGGCTTTGTTCTGGTATAGGCAGGCATTGAGCGCGGGTACGGCCATGCCTCGAGTGTTGATATAAAAATAGTTCTGTTTACTATTTAAGAAACAGACCACAACGAGGCAGGCAGATTTTTGTTTTCTTTGTTCTGTGAAGGAAGACGAGGTTTTTGTTATATATAATAAAGACAGCACGCGTTGGAGAGGTGAAAAATGTGAAATAAGACTGGCAAGCCTCATATACCTTGGCTTTCAAGGAACTCTCTCTCGGTGTTGACCCAATCAAGTCTTGACTCAATTGTAGCTTCATTGGTTTCTGTGAGATTCCTGACTGTCGACTCTGGTTTTCTGAGACAAGATTTTCAAAGGAAAGTTAACTAGTCAGTAACAACTACAATCTTCATTAATAATTTACCATTAGAGATGCAACTAACGTTGTAATGTGTCGTGAGTGAGGCTTTTATGCATAGGCCTAGGAAAGGTTAAGTAATGTGTTTTGGTATATTCTATTGTATTATAATAAAATGTAACTGCCATCCATCCATCAGGAGGAACGAAATATTTCTGCCTTACTAAATATACCAAGAAAGTTTGTATCAAAGAAATCCAAGTTTTCGACCCAAGATCTTTTGAGAGTGGCGGCGTTTGGGCTTTCATAAGCGCTGAGGTCAGTCACTGCTGCCATCCAGAGCAAATAATCAGGTTAAACAGAATGACTGAAGGAAACCAGAGAAGCTTTTTTTCTGATTTAGTAAATCGGAGAATATATATCTGAGGTACGTGGGTTCCCGACAAGGCTCCCCATATGCTGCATATCTTCGAGGTCGAGGGGTCCATATATATATATATATATATATATATATATATATATATATATATATATATATATATATATATATATATATATATATATATATATATATATATAAATATATATATATATATATATATATATATATATATATATATATATATATATATATATATATGTGTGTGTGTGTGTGTGTGTGTGTGTGTGTGTGTGTGTGTGTGTGTGTGTGTGTGTGTGTGTGTGTGTGTGTATATCACGAAAATAAACACGTGATTAAGAATGTGACAATGTCAGACCACGGAGGAAAATGAAACAGGAATTTCCTTAAGTACTTTCGTATATTAAATACATCTTCAGAAGGAATCAACTTCAACAAAACAGGAAATTCCTGTTTCATTTTCCTCCGTGGTCTGACATTGTCTCATATATATATATATATATATATATATATATATATATATATATATATATATATATATATATATATATATATATATATATATATATATATATATATTCGAAAACTCTTGACCCTTGAAGGATTCGAACTCGGTCAGCCAGGGTCTCCGTACCCCCGGCAATCCAGTGCTGTAACCACTCAGCCAGCGGTTGTCAAAAGTATTGGGAAGTGGTGAGACCTAAACGCACCCAAAACCCAACAGCAATCCTGTTGGGACCTAGGTGCACCAACACTTTAATATTTAAATTAGGCTACTTTCAGAGTAGCCAAACGGGTACAGATGAGGGTAGGGTACCGCAACAGCTAAATACATTGCATCACACATAGCCACACACACACACACGTGTACAGACACACTAATCTTCCCCATAGAGGTTAGAAACAGCCTTTCTGGGCTGTCTTTTGGCGTTGTAAACCTCCAGAAACATGTACAAATAGACATCTTAGCCTATGGAATTCAAGTTGTTCTTAACCCATTTGACTGTGGTCGTAAATCCAGCTACATTTAGCCCTTCCCTCCCAGGCAAAAAGAGTTAGACGATTTTTCTTCGCATTTCTGCAGATTTAAAAGCTTACTATTTCCGTGGCAGAAGAACCCTATTTCCTAGGGCAGGAACGACCATGCCCCTCCCTCCCTTCCTTCTGTGAAAGGAAGACTTTCGTCCTTCGCTGACAATACGAATATGAGCAATCCATTTGATCACTGGGAAAACAAATTCCTTACCTTTCGGCAGAAGAAATGTATATATCTTTGTTGCTATGACAAGATTCCCTTATTGCTTCAAGAAATGTAATCATTGACTTATTCCGGCACGTCCCAACATCGTCTGCCGTGAAAATGACTGCACCTACTTCCTCGTCCTCCTCTTCTCAAGCAGAGAAAAAATATGTCAGTAGATTCCCTAGGTTCATCAACTGCTTCTCAGTGGGCATGTGAAGGCCAAGATTGGAAAAAATATTTAAAACTGAAAAAACGGTTATTTGCTAATACAATTACCTGGATCCTGAAGATTCTAATTAAAAAAAAACGAGGAGAGAACTCAAAGAATACAAATAAAATTTATTATAATGATCTAAATTTCTTTAATGGGTTCCAGATAATTAGACCGATGAATGATGACACCTTTTCCAAGTTTATAGGATTAATTATTTCTAAGTCCCAGCAACTTCAAGTTCCAGCATCTCCACGTTCCAGCATCTCTAAGTCCCAGCATCTCTAAGTTCCAGCATCTCTAAGTTCCAGCATCTCCAAGTTCCAGCATCTCCACGTTCCATCATCTTCAAGTCCCAGCATCTCCAAGTTCTATCATCTCCAAGTTCCATCATCTCCAAGTCCCAGCTACTTCAAGTTCCAGCATCTCCAAGTCCCAGCATCTCCAAGTCCCAGTATCTCTAAGTTCCAGTGTCTCTAAGTTCCAGCATCTCTAAGTTCCAGCATCTCCACGTCCCAGCATCTCCAAGTCCCAGTATCTCTAAGTTCCATGTCTCTTAGTTCCAGCATCTCTAAGTTCCAGTATCTCTAAGTTCCAGCATCTCCAAGTTCCAGCATCTCAAAGTTCCAGCATCTCTAAGTGTCTGCGACTGCTTCCGTCATCGGTCACGGGCGAACCTCGAACCATCTCCGAGGTTGCTGGACTAATTACAACACTCCAGCCAGATGATGATGATGACAGTCATCTCATGATGAACATAACGCTAATTACTCTTAGCACTCGAGGACTCCTGGACCTTCACCATCACCCTCTATTCAACCACCATCTCCACCTTCACCATCACCCCCACCTTTACCACCACCACCATCACCACCACCACCACCACCATCACCACCACCACCACCACCACCACCACCTTCATCACCCTCCACTAGATCAAATATTCAAGGCGGAATCATAGCGAAGTCCTGCTTCTGTTTGTTTACATTTCTTTCACTCAGAAGTTCCAAGAAAAAAACTCACAAAATTCTCTATTTTCTATTTTTTTAAAGAAATTCATATGAATGATTACCAAGTTTTTTAATGTAAATATTCCTTCCAGCATAGTACATATATTTTTTATTTACTAAGTAAATCGAAATAAAATAGTAAAACACTTGAGTTTCAAAAAATAAATGGAATAATCTCAGTTTTAAAAAGTTACCGTTTAAAAAATATTGCGAGCTAATAATGTCAAAAATTCATATAATTTTGACAAATGCGCCAGAAGAATTAATAAAAATATAAATTAATTTGTCAATTCTAAAAATATATATCAATTCTAAAGAATTAATACTAAATATGAAAGAATAAAAAAAACATGAAAACGGCGATATGAATTGTTTGTTGTGGGAGCGGTTGTTGACACTATTTTGTTTGTTGAACTGACCGGATTTCTCTATATTGCCTCTAACACTGCTTCTGCTGCTGCCTCTAGCACTGCCTCTGCTGCTGCCTCTAGCACTGTCTCTGCTGCTGCCTCTAGTACTGTCTCTGCTGCTGCCTCTAGCACTGTCTCTGCTGCTGCCTCTAGCACTGCCTCTGCTGCTGCCTCTAGCACTGCCTCTGCTGCTGCCTCTAGCACTGCCTCTGCTGCTGCCTCTAGTACTGTCTCTGCTGCTGCCTCTAGTACTGTCTCTGCTGCTGCCTCTAGTACTGTCTCTGCTGCTGCCTCTAGCACTGCCTCTGCTGCTGCCTCTAGCACTGTCTCTGCTGCTGCCTCTACCACATTCCTATTCCAAAACTCCGTCACTATTTTTTACCACAATCTTTTTCCTTTTCATTCTCCCCAACCCTATATTCATGGTTTTCTCTTTACTCTTCCTCTCCCCCCCTGTTCTCTTCCTCTTGGGTGTATATTTTCTTTTCTCCTTTCCTCTGCTGTTACTTTTCTTGTCTCACCTTTGGTGTTCTGAGTGTTGTCCCCGGCTCCCTAACGAGGCCTCCTCGGCCCTTTAAACCACAATATATGGAGGACAAGTAATTACCTTAGTCTTACCTCCGACATTTGTGTGCTTTCTGTTATTTATTAAAATAGCCGAGCTGTAAGTTTACGACTTAAAAGACTCCTTGAGACTGGTTGCTGCTGTGGTCAGGCAGCCTAGTGTTCCTGCCCACCTGACCCCTGTTGCTTGCTCCAGGCTGCTTGCTCATCAGTTGCTTGCTGGGAAGCTGCGTGGCTTCTGTTGCCTGTTGTTGAACGTTTTTATTTTATTGTATAGGCTTCAATGGGTTTTGTGACATTATGCATTTTTATGTATGCTAATGCTAAATTATATCATTTTATTTGTCTATTTGTTTACTACTAAAGGCATTCTGGTTGGAATGATAGTATGTCTCTCGGAATCTGGAAAGATAGTATCCAGGCTTGAGCTAGGATAGTAGGCTACTAGGCTTCTGGAAGTATTCCTCCAGACATCTGGAGGGATAGTATATCCCATATATCCCTCCCCTCCACCCCATCTAACGCACCCTTCTTTCCATATTCTCTTATCCTCCCCTCAATCAACATCGATATTAGATTCAGCAATCAACCACTTCATATTTAGTGACAAAAATGTCCGGCTTCAGTCTCCCCTGCCTGCTCACCCGCTGGCCCCATGTTTACTTAAGAGAAAACGGGGGAAACAAACATTAGGCTCGACTACATTTTGGTTCCATGTTGGTTTAACTTTGTGGAGCAGTTCTGACGTCTATATGGAAATATTTCCCGAATATTTAAGAAAACTAGTAATAACGTGTTGGTTGATGCAATAGGGGGATATGTATCTATCTCTCTCTCTCTATCTCTCTCTCTCCCTCTCTCTCCGCTATGCCCTTTCCATTTAAAAAAGTTTCGTTCTCTAGTCGTAGTAATGAGAGTTGACATTGTGGCTTCCCCGGGCTTTGAAGCACCCAGCAATCCTTTAATATATCACATCCATTTGTCTCGCTGGCACACATCCTCGGAATGTGTGTGTGTGATTCTCTTCGTCGTTCCCAGCCCTTACCCAGTGGGCAGAATATCCAAGAGCAACGCAAATTCAACATCATTAACGTTGATTCGACGTCGAATCAACTTTGATAACGCTCATTCAACGTTGAGCCAACGTCACACTGGAAGCACTCTCGCCTGAGTGTATGGAAGCACTCTCGTCTGAGTGTATGGAAGCACTCTCGTCTGAGTGTATGGAAGCACTCTCTCGTCTGATTGCATATAAACACTCTCACTTGAGTGTACCTGTTTTTTATTCTAATTTATACCTGATTTTTTTCTTTTAACAAAATTGTTATCCCTGATTATAATGTTTAGGACGCATTCAGGTCCTCAACACAATTCAGATAATTACTCACCCGTCGTACAGTCTTACAACGGAGCCACAAGATATTCGGCGATGTTCTAATTCTATTTAAAATTCGTCTCCATTTATAAACCGAAAGCGAAATTGTGTTCTGGGTATGCAAAAGAGAGGAGCATCGAGAGCTGCTCAAGGGCGACTCTGACGGAAGGATGTTAAAGGATGCTGGAGGATGCTAGAAGATGCTGGGGGGATGCTGGAGAGCTCTCGAAGGCTCCAGGCTGCGGAAACATATTTGCCGCCGAATAAGAATGATCTCGTCAGTTCTTCCGTGGAGTAAACAGACGAAAATAAACATGCTGGCTTACGGCTACGTGATTTTAGGCTTTTTTAACGAATAATGCGTGGAGTAGAAACTGTTCAGCTGTATCGAATAAGTGTAGGCATCCTTACGCGAGTTTGATTACACACACACACACACACGGGCACACACACACACACACACACACACACACACACACACATACACACACACACACACACGGGCACACACACACACGGGCACACACACACACGGGCACACACACACACACACACACACACACACACACACACACACACACACACACACACACACACACGGGCACAGGTAACACACACACACACACACACACACACACACACACACACACACACACACACACACACACACACACACACACACACACACACACACACACACACACACACACACACACACACGGGCACACACACACACGGGCACACACACACACACACACACACACACACACACACACACACACGGGCACAGGTAACACACACACACACACACACACACACACACACACACACACACACACACACACACGGGCACACACACACACGGGCACACACACACACACACACACACACACACACACACACACACACACACACACACACACACACACGGGCACACACACACACACACACACACACACACACACACACACACACACACACACACACACACACACACACACACACACACACACACACACACGGACACACAACAAGGAGGTAAGCGCTAAGTGAGCCAAGACAATAGGTTCTCTGACGACGATATTAACCTTTATTTCTCATTTACTCATTACTTTAGTATTATTGAGATTCTTGTTTAAATTCGTAAGATGATATAATGTTTTTTTTAGTTTCATGTTTACTGGGAGTAAAACTTCTGAAGCCTCCATAGGCTTTCTCAAAATTTTCGTCGTTGCCTCACGTGACATGGAGCCGTCAATACGACGCAAGTGATATGAGGCAGACTGACTTTGTCAGAAATATCAAGAAAAGAGCCACCAGCCAATCAAACGAGGCAGTATGGCTCCCTGCAGCCTCTCATTGACAAAACCGAGCTCTAGGGACGTTACCTAACGAACCGCGGTCGCATACAGATCAGTCATCCAGCTTCCCCGTTTGATCAATGATAAAATGTCGATTATGAAAAAAGCAGCGGAGATGCTATTAAACCCTCTCATTAAGATCTATAATCCCCTCCATTTCCATATCAAATGGGTGAACCTCGCCTAAATCTGCGAGACTGCAAACTGAATACTACGAAGAAAAGTACCAGAGAATTGATGTGGCACCAGCCTTAACACCAGAGACACATATTAACAGAAGAACATCAGCAGAATATGCAAAGTTAGTAAACATAAGTAAGGCTTCCTGTCTTAAACTATAAAGCTCCTGCATGGAACTCACGTCAAGAAAATCATGAAACGAAAATTGCGAAGAGCCAAAAATTCGTCAAGAGAAAAGTATCAAAAATAAGAAAGATGAAATATATTAAATATCAAAGGTATGTTGCCTGTAAGCACAGGCTAACAAAACAAAATCTAGCGATATTAGAAGATAGAAATACAACAGGAGATATAATCACAACGTACAAGATACTAAGAGTAATAGACTAAGTCAAAAGACTCTTTTTTTCCAGGTAAGGAACTAGGACGAGGCGACACAAGTGAGAGTGATAAATAAACACACACAGCTTGATGGAGAGGGTGGAATCGAGCATCACCCAGCGCTTCAAGACAGTAACGGAGCTTCGGAACGGATAAATACACCAGGCACAATAGCCACGAGGCGGGGCTCAGGAGCTATATCACGCTACCAGTTGATACAACAAGGCAAGCACGCTCATTACACTTTTACTCGGAATCCCTTATCCGTCACTGTACGATATATTCAGTGTGAGATTACTCTCCTGACCAGGAAATGAGACGAGATCGGAGCTTCTAAACCCTCATCAGTAAGTAAAGTACCAGACTCGGATGCTGGGAGGAGGAGAGTGGTGGGTGGGAATGTGGGAGGAGGGAGGGGAGGGAGGGCGAGGTGAAGGACTGTGGGGGGAAAGGGTAAACAGCTGATGGAAAAGTTTTGAGTGGATGAGAGACGGTGGGAGAGAGAGAGGGTGAGTGAAAAAGTGGGTGACTGGGAGAGAGAGAGAGAAGAGAGAGGTAAGGACCGTGGGGAGTAAAGAATTGATCTTTTCTTAAATACATATGTAAATATAGACAGTAGCGAGAGATGTGTTAAACTTAGAGAGAGATGCTGAGAAGCTTAGTGATATATGTGTATATATGTATATATATATATATATATATATATATATATATATATATATATATATATATATATATATATATATATATATATACTATCCCATAATGAATAATGTCCGTAAATATTGTCTTGGGAAACAATTTACTGCCTTTATTAGGGGTCGGGATATTTATTTTATCTTGGATATTTATTTTATCTTGATATTTATTTATTTTATCCACTATGCTACAAGAATCTTAAGAACTTGAAGATAAATATATATTTCGTATCATTTAGTCTATAACAGGATAGTGAAAGCAAACGAAACATTGTTGAATACGTGAACGATAAAAGTTTCAGTGTGCGGACAGGGCGTACATTAATTCAGGATCGTAAATGGACAGGAAACTTGCGAGGAAACGTGACGGGCTTCCTGTGTGAGGCCAGGGATGATACGGAACGATGTGTGAGCAAGGAACACCACGGAATGTGCTCAGGGGCACAAGGCTGGACTCTCTCTCCGGCTGTGGATCATCACTTATAAACACCCTGCCCTGCCCTAGGGCACCCTTCTCCAGGTCTGCCTTACTCTAAGAATAAAAGACAAACTAGATGCAAAATGGAAAAAATAAAAAAGTTGGCAAATATGAGCAAAACCCAAACAAAGGCGGCAGCGAGGAATGACGGCCAGAGTCAGGAGAGGCTATGAACCACTGAGGCTACGCCTGAAAATCTGAACCGGTTACAACATACAAAATATTCATGAGAACTGACCTGATATGGGAGGCTCTTTGATATGGAACACGAGTGGGAACAAAGTACTCAAACAAGATGATAAAGAACTGAATCAGTACCAAAGAAGTTATGAGTAATGAACCAATTAGGATGAATCATGATCCATTTAAGCTGAGGAATGATCCAATTTAGATAAGTAATGGAGCAAGAGAGAAGGTAGGATGAAGACTACTCAATCAAATATAATACAACTACAATTATCGTGGATGTGTATTATATTTGAATAGATTCAACTCTATATTAAGACGGGATCCAAGAACTTTGCCTCAGCTCTGCAAGAACAGCATAGTAACAGTGGTTTGACCAAACAAATAAAAACAGCAATTCCTTAATAGCAACCTTCCTGAACACAGTTCTTAAAAAAGTGTATATAAAATACCCAGTTTGGCCAAAAAGGTCCCGGCCTCGCTGAATAGCATTATTGTATTATTTAAGTGATCAAACAGCCACGTGTCAAACAAGTGTCAAGCTGGACACTTGTTTGTGTATTTGTTTTTACAGTCGTGTATTTGCGTGTTTATTTGTTTTTACAACTATGTATGTTTGTTTATTTGTTTTTACATTAATTTATCTGTTTACTTGCTTTAACAATGGTAATTTTTTTTCCCTGCCTACATATAGGAAACGCTAATTGGAGCGTGGGATATCAATTATATCATGACCAAATTAGTTTGTTCCGAACACTTGTTTAAACCAGTTTTCACTCGTGTAGCACACACGCTCGCGTGCAAGCCCGCAGAGTTAAACCCCGTGAGACCTTTATTGTATAATATATTCGTTTTGCATTTAACCTAAACTTCTGTTGCACATGAATAACTTTTAAATATTTTGATTACGTTATTTTAATGGCCGAATTCAATATCCTTCCCCCCCCCCCCCCCCCGCGTGTACTCACTTAGTTGTGCTTGCGGGGGTTGAGCTCTGGCTCTCTGGTGTCACAGAGCTTGTGGTTTGATTAGCATGAAATGTCAATCAAAATATTTGATGGTTGCCTGACGCATCAAGCAGCATCAAGCAGTCCAATGATTGATGGCCACAGCATAGCATGTGGCCAAGAAGAATCCTTGTGTTAATGCTTTCTAATTAGCTTCATATGTTCCATTTCTTTAGTGTGTGTGTCTTATTTTCCCCCACTTCATTAGTCTTTCTCTTATCCTTTTTCTCTTTTCAATTTCAGTGCTTTAATTGGTGTTATTTCTTATTTTTTTCGTATTTTTTCTTGATTATTTATTTTTTTGTCATTTTATTTTCGTCTTTATTTTTCACTGTTTCTTTCCTGCTGGCTATGAAACCCGTCGGGTCCGTCTCACGTCCCAGCAGGAGTCTGAGGAGGGCTGCTGGGGACATCTTCCCCCAGTAGGAGGGCTGTGGGTGAGACCTTCCCACTTTCTCCCCTTTTTATTTTATTGTATGGAAAACGGCAACGACCGTTTTGCCCTCTCCTCGTCCTTATCCTCTCTCTCTCCTTATCCGTTTCCCTCTCCTTCTCCCACCTCTGTTCTTCCTTCTCTCCCCCCCCCCCAACCACTGTTCATTTCCTTCTTTTCCCTCCTCAATCCGTACCTCTCATGCTCTTTCCCCCTTTCCCCCTCTCCCTTATTCCACACCCCATTGTGCAATATACTTAGCAACATTTTGAATCATGCAAGCTCACAAATAAACGTAATTTATCATTAATCCTGAGGGTAACATATGTTTCCCTCACATAGATCATAACTTTCCCCTGCACATTTAATGAAAAAACAGAAAAGCAAATATATATATATATTATATATTTTATATATATATATATATATATATATATATATATATATATATATATATATATATATATATATATATATATATATATATATATATAATAGGGAATAATCCACTGGGCCGTCGCTAGCGACCCTCGGCAACTCCCCCTTGTGCACATAAATACCTAGCGCGTGGTCTAACCGACAGCACTCTTACCCAAGCTGTTGGAGGGTGCACGCCGCTCTCCTCCGCTGGTCATAACTGCGTCTGTCTTGTATATTTCCATGCTAATACCAACAATTACTATACAGATGACTTCCATACGGCCAATTTATCCCCAATGAACACTGTCATTCATGGATATTGAGTCAAATAACTCTTACCTCGATTTGAGATGTGTGTGGGGGATGTCATCTGCAGACAAGATTAAAGCTTCCAAATTATGGTGACAGTCCACTCTTGCGTCTGTCGTCTTCCCACACAATCATCACTCCAAGTGTCCTCTCACGGCCACACTTAAGACCTATGAGGATTTCTTCATCCATGACACCCAGTCAAAACTGTGAATTCAAAATGGCGTCCGACGTCGTCCGTCCCAAGACTCTTCGACCCGCCCGTCTGTCAAGGAGCGCCGTAAGGTGCGGCGTCCGTTCCTCCTCCTCCGCTGCTGCTATCTTCCCGCTCCAATGTCCTCACGACGAGCCGACCAGCGCGCGTGACAGGCCCGAAAGGTAAGAGTTAATATCAGGACCGCGAGAATGTCTAGTCCTCTTTGCACTAGCGCCATCGCCTGACTGACCAATCGTAGCGCTCCGACTCGGTTTACGTCACGGCCCCAACGGCCCCTGATTGGCTACCGGTGATGTCATCCCCCCTTAACTCTCCAGCGGTCCCTCTTTCCTTGCCACAGTTGACTTCTTTTGTTTTTCAAATGTACTACAAGGTCTTTGACATATATACTCTCCCCCTAGTATACATTTAGCTTGCCTTGCAACACAAACTAAATTCTCTGCATCAGTCCACAGGTATCTTAGAGGGGGGAGTAACTCTCACATTAGATAACGATGGATGTTATATGACGTGACATTGGATGTGACACATCTCGCATTGGATGTGACACATCTCGCATTGGATGTGACACATCTCGCATTGGATGTGACACATCTCACATTGGATGAGACACATCTCGCATTAGATGTGACGATGAGGTTCATAAAGTGGGGCCCTGCATGTGTATTTAGGTGAGAAAACACACACACACGACGGTTGAGAGGCGGGACCAAAGAGCCAAAGCACAACTTCCCCGCAAGCACACACACAGTATATGAAGTTTATGGAAAAACTTCTTCTCAACTTCGTGTGAGAATTAAAATATTTCCCCCTATTAATTTCACGGTAATAAATTCTCTAGCTAACCGCCTGTCCATATTTTCACTGCTGGAGTAAATAAAACATCTCGGGGCCACTTTCATAATTATAAATCCTCGTGCGTGCCCAAGATTATAATTATTCAAACTTATGATCATAATGAATTAAAGAGGAATGGAATTTCTTGAATTAATTACAGAGTATGAATTAATAATTCGGGCTGCTCACGCCTTCGTTGGAATTCTTTACCTTTGTAATTGCCTTCGTAAAACTCAAGGGATATTTGCCTTGAGTTTTACAAAGGCAATTTCTTTGATATGTTCTGAAACTGAATACGTATATCCACGATGAAAAGACACCAAACACTTATTGTGTTTCGTTCCGGGTTGAAATGTTTCAGTCAAAAGTGGTGTAATGGTTAGCGCGATTACCTACTTGTCTGGCAGATATGACGATCGGGATTCGAACCCAACCCTGTGTGGTGGAATGTTTGGAGACTTGAGTGTAGAATGAATGGCATATGTCACTTTTGCAATGGAAGACACTAACGCCAAAGGCTTTATTCCTAACATGTCTAACACAATTAAACATCTTTTAAAGCTGTTTCTAAGTCTTTCTAGCTAGCATCGTTACCCAACGCTCTTTCTTCTCTCTGATAACCAAAACGATTCTAACCAATACTTCTGAACTAACCGAACCGATTTAAACCAAAACTAAGAGAGCATTTCAACTAATTGATGGACAACTAAACTTAGCCTAATGTCACTCGCAGATAACTCAACTTATTGTAGCCTATTACTCGCGAATAGTGTCAAAACAAATTCTTTCTTCTTTTCATGAACACAGTTCAGTCTATCTTCCAAAGGTTAAATTCCATTTCAATAACGCGATTAGCCACTGTGCTTTAAACCTAACTGCTTACTCCGTTGAAAACATTCATGACAGGGTGATTGTGGGAATACATAAGATGATACAGTGAAATGTATTACCATCTTTTTTTAATAATATTACAAGGCAAATATTCTCTCTCTCTCTCTCTTATATTTAATTTTCCTGTTTAGATAATCATTTACTGTTTATCGATATTTTTGAGCGGAATTCAGTATGATTAAACATATATGGAGTTTTAAATTCTTTGTTTAACAAAATATGCAAATTAGTGAAAACGGCGATTGGTCATATTTTGCCCAAATTGACAAGGAGTTTCCAAAATACGATGCCTATCGGAAGTATGACTTGAACGTTATTTCTGAGTGGAATTCAGGGTGATTGCCCATATTTGTAGTTTTAAATTACGACTTTCTATACCAAAAATATGCAAATTAGTTATTTTGAAAACTGTAGAAGGATTTTGGTAAAATATGACCAAATCGCCGTTTTTAATAAATTACATATTTTCGGTATAAAATGTAGTAATTTAAAAATCCAAATATATGTAATCACCCTGAATTCCGCTTAAAATTAACATTCGGGTCATACTTCCGATAGGCTTGTATTTTGAAAACTGTTGGGTGAGTTGTGTGTGTGTGTGTGTGTGTGTGTGTGTGTGTGTGTAATTACCTAAGTGTAGTTACAGGATGAGAGCTACGCTCGTGGTGTCCCGTCTTCCCAGCACTCTTTGTCATATAACGCTTTGAAACTACTGACGGTCTTGGCCGGGTGTGTGTGTGTATGTGAGTGTGTGCGTGCGTGCGTGCGTGCGTACGTGCGTGCGTACTTTAGCTGCCCTGTATTAGGATGAATGTTCCTCCCGAGAGCAGCACTAAGGGCACCAACGTCACCCTGGAGAGATATGTTTTACACCCTGGCAGGAGCTGAGAGACGTGTGTGTTCTCACCTAGTTGTGCTTGCGGGGGTTGAGCTTTGGCTCTTTGGTCCCGCCTCTCAACAGTCAATCTACTAGTGTACAGATTCCTGAGCTTCTCAAGCTCCAACGTAGCTATATTTGAAACTGTGTATGGATTCAGACTCCGCCACATCACTTCTTAGTACATTCATTTACTAACTATTCTGACACTGGAAAAGTTCTTTCTAATGTCTCTGTGGCTCATTTGGGTGCTCAGCTTCCACCTGTGTCCTCCTTGTGCCTGTTCCACCCGTGTTAAATTCATCCTTGTCTACCCTGCCAATTCCCCTGAGAATTTTTGTATGTGGTGATCATGTCTTCCCGAGCTCTTCTATCTTCTAGCGACGTGTGGTGCAGTTCCTTCAGTCTTTCCTCATAACTCATGTCTCTTAGTTCTGGGACTAGCCTAGTGGCATACCTCTGAACGTTTTCCAGCTTCGTCTTGTGCTTGACGAGGTATGAGCTCCATGCTGGGACCGCAATCCGCCAGGATTGGCCTTACATACGTGGTATATAAGGTTCTGAAAGATTCCTTAAACAGGTTTCTGAAGGAAGTTCTGATGTTAGTCAGCCTCGCATACACCGCCGATGTTATTATTTTGATGTGGGTTTCAGGAGACAGGTTTGGCGTGATATCAACTCCGGGATCTTTCTCTCTGTTCGTTTCGTGAAGGACTTCATCTCCCATTCGGTATCCAGTGTCTGGCCTCCTATTTCCTCCCCCTAGTTTAATTACCTTACCCCCTAGTGTGTGTGTGTGTGTGTGTGTGTGTGTGTGTGTGTGTGTGTGTGTGTGTGTGTGTGTGTGAATGAACGCACGTGGGCGTGCAAATATATAATACAGGATATATCAAATTCCACATTTACTCCTTGCTTACATATTTTATTTCCAAGTTCTGATATCACTAAAAAATGCTTCGTCTAATGAATTTTACCAAGTTTTAACCAAGTTTTATTTTTACCAAGTCATACTCTTTAATTATCCAATTTCTCTTAATTCATAAATCTCATCTTTCTGGGATAATTCTCGTGTTTTTTCTTTATGCATTTTTTAATCCTTTTTCATGTTCTCGATTATATTATTTTTTATCTGATATTGCCATTCTCCATTACTTCGGTACACTCTCAGGTATTTTGTTGCCCCCTTCTTTCTCTTTCAGACCTTTGGAAACCCCACTCCTTCTCGTCTTTCGTAGGCCTATTCTCTCTCTCTTAGGCCTTCAGTACTCTCCTCTTGTCACTCTCAATATCCGGTCGTTTGCCTTGCGTGAGGACCTGAGCCAGCGGCTCGGTGGACCTACAGCAGAATACACTCTACCCTCTTGGCCTGGGGGATGGGTGACTGCCGGGAGAGGTGAGAAGGTTGTCAGGGTAGATGTGGGATGGAAGAGTGAGATGTGAAAGGGAAAACGGGGTCTGGAGGAGAGAGAGAGAGAGAGAGAGAGAGAGAGAGAGAGAGAGAGAGAGAGAGAGAGAGAGAGAGAGAGAGAGAGAGAGAGAGAGAGAGAGAGAGAGGAGGGAAAAAAGAATGTTAGGGAGAAGGTGTTGACCAAATCACAAACTAGAAAGTGAAGAGACGATGACGTTTTGACTTGAGAATGGTCCAGGATGGACCGAAACGTCGTCGTCCCTTCACTTTCTAGTGTGTGGTTTGGTCAACATATTTCAGCCACGTTGTTGTGACTCCTGATCTGCTTAGGGAGAAGGTGGTGACTATAGGTTAATACACAGTAGAAAGCCCTTGTCAATGTGTGTGTTTTTCCAAGTACTGTTTAGCACTTGGAAGAACATAAGGATAAGGGAAACTGCTAGAGGCCCATTATTATTTAACTCTTTTAAATCCAACGAAGCTCATTCATATACATACATGTCTAACCTACGCTTGAAACAATTCAGCGATCCTGCGTGTGTTATGTTATCCAGAAACTTGTACCATCAATAACCCTATTTTTCAAACGAATATTTACATGAATATAAAAATATGAAATCTTTATTTTGGGTTTCGTGTTCAATTTTGTGTTGATAAACTTAACACTTTATTAATACCCTCCATCTCATTTGAATACTTAGATCATATCAGCATTTGCTGTTAGTCTTTCTAGACTAACAACTTAATGTACTAGAAAGTAAATTAATTTTGTTTAATCTCTTCGTAAGGGAGAGTTCTAATTCCAGGGATTACCTTTGGCATCCTTTAGTGTACGCGTTCGAGTGAATTTAGAGTACAATGACCGAACTGTGGACTCAACCGCACAACCCAACTGTTCCTAACAAGAACATGATAAAGCTGGATACTAACGTTAAACGATACTAACGTAGATAATCATTGTTAATATCTACCACTTGACAATATGAATCCCAACGTCCTATTTGTCGATATCTTTTTAATTTTTGGCTTAAAAATCATAGCTAATCGTGATTCTCAGATCATTTTTGCATTTAGGTGAAGCAATATGAACGTTGTTACGCTTATATTCGGTTACTATATTGCCAACACCTTGGCTTGGAATCCCTATATTGGTCAGCATTAGGCTGCATCTCCTGATCTCTCGTCCATTACAAAAGCCTATCAAAATCTTGATTTTTTAATCTCCTGATTTCATGCCAAAATTAGGGTGCTAAAGCAGGGAAGTAGACACCTATGTTTAATCGGCACATATGAAGAGTAGGCACCTATGAAGAGTAGGTACTTATGAAGAATAGGCACCTATGACTTCGGTAGGAGTAATCTATATGTAAATGATGATGCACAATCTCCCATCGGAGAGGCACTTAGTGAACACGACTAGTTATAGAGAGAAGGCAGGAGGAGGAGGAGGAAGAGAGAAAATGAGAAAGGTTAGAAGAGGGAAATATAGAGGTGGAAAGGAAATTAAAGTTAAAGTGATAAATGAAGAGGGAACAAAACTGAAGTGATTTGGAAAGTTCAGGAATGATTGTAACAATCACGAAAATGTTGCAAGAGGAACGTTGGCGGGTTTGGCGAGGGCAGAGGCTAATGGAATGACGGAAAGTGGCCAGCGTGGTATAGTGTTGAAGCCTTTAGGTGTGTTGCGGAGGTGGAGGTGACAGTGTTGATGTTTCGGCGCCTGCTTATGGTGTTCAGACATGTACTCTGGCATATCCTCTTCCTCTATACTCTGCACACACACACACACAGGAAGGAAGGAAGTGATGTGGTGGAGGCTGACTGCATACACAGCTTCAAGTGTACATATGATAAGAGCCCAGTAGGCTCAGGAATCTGTACACCAGTTGATTAACGGCTGAGAAGCGGGACCAAAGTGCCAGAGCTCAACCCCTGCAAGCACAACTAGGTGAGTAGACACACACACACACATAGACAGACAGACAGAGAAACTAGCTCTGCCAAGGAACATTACTATGCCGAGGAGGCTATATAAACCTGAGGCACAAGATTGGATTTATCATTTAACGAGAGACTGTCTCTGGAATTCTCGATTCGTATTTCAATATTTTTTTCTGGCTTGTCAAGCGGTTTATTGAACACAGCTGTTTGTAAAGTTTGTGTCGTGGAGGAAAAGTACTGTGAAATGAAAAAAGAATTTAGATTTCTTGTGTAAACTTAAGCTCGGGGTTCATTATGAACAGCTCAATTGAAGCCTGGCCCCAGAAACTTTTTGTGTATGTTTATACATTATTTAATGTAATGTCTATCAAATTAAATGCAGAGTGAAGTTGTGTACCTGAGTCTTTCAATGGTTGGATGACTTGATTTGGCGAGTTTCTACTTTTTTGAAGAGCATGTTCCAAGTGTGAGTGAGGCAAATAGCAACGGGAGTGATGTCTTCGAGAATGTCACAGCTAGAGTGATGCTACAGCCGACTGAGCGTCTTGTGTTGTAACTTCCGCCTTATGGTTTGCAACGTTGAGTGGTAGATATTCAGTGCATATTCAGATATAACACTGAGTATCTGATACTCATTCGTATGTTGCATTTTGCATTTTCATGATGTATCGTAATCAGCATTACTATACATCATGATATTTTTGCGTTTTCTCACCCGCAAAATGTAGCCTACCCCATTATGGTGAGGTGGTGAAATTATGGTGTTATGGTGAGGTGGGGAAATTATGGTGTTATGGTGAGGTGGGGAAATTATGGTGTTATGGTGAGGTGGTGAAATTCATCTTGTTTAATGACCTTTGTTGATAACCTCGACACGGGCCTTGAAACACGTGGGGGAAATGGGTAAATTACCCCAAATGGATTAAAAATGAAAGCTTTGGAGTAATCAATGCCCAATAAAAAAAAAACAAATATAAGTATATAAAAGATTTTTATACTGTCTTCAAGCGACTTGGACCCCGAAGACAATATCCAAATTCCGATACCAAAAAGTCCTGATACTGATGCTGTTTTATCAATAAATTAAATGGCACCATTTATCAAAACCTGAAGTGGAGAGGTTTTCAGTGAAATCCTTCAGTTCTTCAATATTTTGTATTAATCTTATATGTGTGTTATTATTATTACTACATGTGTGTAGCATTTGAAGTCTTTTTATTAATTCGTGACCTTAAGAGAAGTTCACTCTTCATATCCGAGCAATTACTATTAGTGTGTCTTTGTTTACAGTGGTAGAGTACGCGACTGGCAATGCTGGGGTCTTAGGTTCGAGCCCACCTCACAGCCCTGGTGGATTTTCTCTATATCTTTGTTTAATTTGTAGTCTGAGGGTAATATTGTTTTAACACAAATGGACGATGCCCAACACAATATTCCTTTAGTACAACTAAGTTTAAATTCATGTTATCGTACGTGAGTGTGGCCGTCGAAAGAGCAACGCTGACATTTTCAATAGCATAAATAATAGACATTGTAGAAGAAAACGCCACGAAGCAGCTACCGCAAGTGACGTGACTGTCAGAACTTTAGAAGTCGCACTCATGTACCCAGAAGTGGGATCTGAACTGGACATCATTTAGGACCTTGAAGGCGGCGATTGGTTCGCCCCACAGCGCCAGTTATGCCTACCAAAAAATGACCCACTGGATATTCAGATTCGTCGAAGCCTCAGCGTTCACGCAAGCTCGACATCTCACCCATTTAAAGATAGGGAAAGGTAGAGAGAGAGAGAGAGAGAGAGAGAGAGAGAGAATGCTAATATCAGCCAGCAACTGTCGTAGAGAGCGGAGGACACGGGTGGTGAGGTCTCAAGGGGGCTGAGGGAGGATGGTGGAGAAGCCTAAGACCAGCTTTACTTTCCTTGGGATTTATCCCTTCCTTCTGGCTCTCTCTCTCTCTCTCTCTCTCTCTCTCTCTCTCTCTCTCTCTCTCTCTCTCTCTCTCTCTCTCTCTCTCTCTCTCTCTCTCTCTCTCTCTTTTAATATAAATTTTTACTAAAGTCAGCTCGGGCATTGGTCTCATTTACCTCATTCTTTGCAGAGATTGGCTCATTTACCTCTTCGTATGCCCTCGGTGCTCCTCTCTTTATCACATAATTTTTATCTTCTCCTTTCATTATGATCATTTTTGCCTTCATTGCCCCTCCCCTCTCCACCTAGACACTTGTCCTTTTTGGTTTAATGTTTCTTCAAGTCTTTCCTCTTCTTTACATCCGTCTCCCTCTCTCTCTCTCCATCTCCCTCTCCTGTTCCCTCCCTCCATCCCTCCCTCCTCCTCTTCCCATCGTTCCCTTTCTTCCAGGTTTAATCGCGATGAACACTATAATTTGACTTCCAAAAAGGATTACCTCTATTGGGATCGTCGTTTGCATATTGTTAAGGTTACCGAGTGAATCTTCGCTACGCGCGAGATTGGGCTGTCCGTCTTTCTTCTCCTTAACAGTAAAGCAAAGTGCAACTTATCGGATCTTACATATACAGTGAAATCGGATTCCAGACAGTGACTAAAACGATGCATTGTGAGGACAGCGCAACAGAATAATAAGAGAGAGAGAGAGAGAGAGAGAGAGAGAGAGAGAGAGAGAGAGAGAGAGAGAGAGTTTGTGTGTGTGTGTGTGTGTGTGTTTACTAGTTGTGTTTTTACAGGGGTTGAGCTTTGCTCTTTCGGCCCGCCTCTCAACTGTCAATCAACTGTTTACTAACTACTTTTTTTCTACACTACACACACACCCCAGGAAGCAGCCCGTGACAGCTGACTAACTCCCAGGTACCTATTTACTGCTAGGTAACAGGGGCATTCAGGGTGAAAGAAACTTTGCCCATTTGTTTCTGCCTCGTGCGGGAATCGAACCCGCGCCACAGAATTACGAATCCTGCGCGCTATCCACCAGGCTACGAGGCCCCTACGAGGCTACGAGGCCGAGAGTTTGTGTGTGTGTGTGTGTGTGTGTGTGTGTGTGTGTGTGTGTGTATGTGTGTGTGTGTGTGTGTGTGTGTGTGTGTGTGTGTGTGTGTGTGTGTGTGTGTGTGTGTGTGTATGTGTGTGTGTGTGTGTGTGTGTGTGTGTGTGTGTGTGTGTGTGTGTGTGTGTGTGTGTGTGTGTGTGTGTGTGTGTGTGTGTGTGTGTGTGTGTGTGTGTGTGTGTGTATGTGTGTATGTGTGTGTGTGTGTGTGTGTGTGTGTATGTGTGTATGTGTGTGTGTGTGTGTGTGTGTGTGTGTGTGTGTGTGTGTGTGTGTGTGTATGTGTGTGTGTGTGTGTGTGTGTGTGTGTGTGTGTGTGTGTGTGTGTGTGTGTGTGTGTGTGTGTGTGTGTGTGTGTGTGTGTGTGTGTGTGTGTGTGTGTGTGTGTGTGTGTGTGTGTGTGTGTGTGTGTGTGTGTGTGTGACCTTGCCAGAGGTCAGAGGCAGGTTGACCGGGATGTGTGTGATGCAGACATGCTTGAAATTTTGCCCTCTGTTTTTTTTTACCTTAATTCTGATTTTTTTTTTTTTTGCCAACCATTATGAAAATTACATTAGTTTTTTATAAATATTTTTTTTGTTAGAAAATGGTTTCCCATAATCGGGGACAAGAAGAATGTTAGAGTTATTGTGGTTCTCTAGAATCTAGACTATTGACCTATCACCAGGATGCACCCACAACAGTTGCGTAACTCCCCGTTACCTATTTACTGTTAGGCGAACAGAAGAAACAGGTAATAGAAAACACTCCCCCAAAGGTCTCTATCCAGCTGCGGAAATAGAACCTGTATGGGACTTTTCAGTTGTGTGTAGACTGCGCTGACCACTGCGCCACCAAGACATAGCGGTCATTAGCTAAGTTTATTGATGGTTCAGCTGAAGACCCTGTCGCCTGTGTGTAGTATAAAGTCTCAACAATGACATCACAATAACGCGATATGTCTGGGGTCACCCAGAACGCTGGGTCGATCCGCATCCTGTTCTCAAAAATTACACTATAGTGAACAAATTCACAAGGGCCGTGATGAGGATGTTCCCGGACGCAGGTTCGAATCCTCGTCACGGCCCTTGTGGATTTGTTCATTTGATGCATCACGTTAGTGTGATCTCTGTGTGTGTTACACTACAGTGTAAGTTCTACTTGCATCTTAGTTTACTAGATAGTTTGAAGGGGTACATTTAAATCATATAAACCTGAAATAAGTGATCTCCTGTGCTCGCCGTATGGTCTCCGAACTGTCAGAGTTCTTCAGCAAACGGTTCCCACTAGTTTATACTTATATATGAAATGTGCTTTTGGCTGGGTGCTTCAACGTATGGTAATTAGTTTATACCTGCTCTCTCTCGGGGAAACAAGGCCTCAGAGATGATGATTCGCTCCATAAGAGTGGACCTGCTGGTTCGCCTGTCAGTCGTATAGAGTAAAATGCATTTAGTAAAATGCTGACAGCCGTTTGATGATGAGATGTACCGTCGCGGTCACGGATCCATCCTTGCGTTCCTACCTCTCTATCTTTCTTCCTCTCTTCTTCCCTCCCTAGATGCCGCATGGGGAGAGATCATCCAAGTCCCTCCGACTGTTACCAACTTTGTGCCAGCGCCAGAATACCCTGAGAAACTTGCCTGTGCCCGGCTGAACTCGAAGTATCAACAAACTTCTCCGTCTCCGGGATCTCCATTCAGTCCTCTCTCTTGACGATCTCCCGGACGTTAGGGGCAGTATTTTTCAGAAGTTACCTTTGGGTAACAGTAGTTCTTTAGAAACCATTGAGAAAATACCGATACGGGTATAGGACTCTTCTAACGGGAAAGCCAGAGATTTATACCTTCCATAGAATTTACCGCGAAATGTTTAATAGTACAGTATAGACATCATGATTTTTTTAGTGTTATAAATACGTTTTTTATTTGCGCAGATTCTATTATACTACATAAAACTTAACTCCACAAGTGAGTGTGATAGTTTGTAGTGTATTTTGGCTATTTGTGTAAATTCCTGTAAACAAATTACAAATGGAATAAGTTAAAAGATGATTAGATTGGGAGATGTGATGACTAAACGGATTTAATAATAAAAAGATCACCCAACACACATACTTATAGACCCCACAGAACGTTCATCAATAAGCCTACAAACAATAAGCTCTATTGGGGGGGGGGGGTTAGTTGGATAATAATAAATTTGTTGGGCCAATTAGGATTTTGTTGCCATCCTTTTTCCCTTCCCTCTCATCCTTCCCCCCCCCCCCCCCCTACCTCTTCTCTCTCCCCTTCTCTCCGAATATTCCTATTATGTAGCAATGAAAATCCTAAACAACTCTGTAGGAAAATATGAAAATCGTATGGAGGACCTCTATAAATGCCAATATTTTTTAAAGCATTTCACTTGGGTCGACCACCTACTGACCTATGACACTCCCCTACCCCACATGTTTCATGAATGAAGGTTGGGTGAGGCTAACCTTAAAAGTTTGACCTCCATCTGCGAAGACACCTTATTTCATAGATATAGATTGTTAAATTGTAATTATCATATAAATGAAAGTACGAATATTATTATTAGTATTATTATGAAATATTTAAATATAATATATATTCCTTAATTTTTTCCAGGAGCATCTTAGAGGTGAAACTGACCACTTCACAAGCTATATCTCCCAGAACCCCATCAAGAAGGAATCATATCCTCGCCGCCTCGAGAAACCTCTATAATAGATCTTCCTAACGAGAACAGTCTCACCATAATGAAAGAAAAACATTGCAGATTGCAAGAGGACTACAAAAATTTGCAACTATTGTGAGAAATTTGATTGTTAGATTTTTTCCAATCTCTTTATATTCATTATATTTTTTTTAACCAGTATCGGGTCCTGTTTGCGTTGACTTGAATTCTTTTCGCTAATGTTACTCTGGCTTTTGTTTACATGACTCTCAGAGTTATTGTTGATGTTGTTGATATTACATTCATGCAAGATTCACTCTGCAAACCAGAGGGGTGTGCTACAGGGTGTGTCTCCGGCTGTGGAGAGCAGAAGGAGGAAGAGAAGTAGTAGCAGAGAGAGAGAGAGAGAGAGATTAGTAGGACGTGCATTAGAGATCTAGTTAATCTAATAATAACGTATTTAGATGATACCTTTTCCTAAATGCAACAGAGTGACTTTAACTATAACAAACTCAACAAAATAGATGAATTAAAATGACTATCACTAACACTCACAAATGCAGTAAGTCAGCTATCGAAAATATTAATAAGAACACTCGCACTATACACTTAGACCCACCTGGTGTCTATACTCACAAAGGCTCCAACCAACCTGCTAGGTAGGCGGGACGGGGGCCCCAGAGCTTGAGACTTGAGGCCGGGGAAAAATGGGGTTGAAAAAATTAGCGGCAAAATTTCGTGGCTATTTGCCTCATAAACTAAAAAAAAAGACGCCGCTGTAGATATTATGTGAGAGGAAGAATCTTTTCCTAAAAAGATTTTCCTTTCGTAAAACACAAACACACACTAGAAGCCTTCACGCTCATCCAACTCTTGTGATGCTTTGCACACATTTTAAAGTGACTTTTGCGTCACATTGTTGCATCTTTATTCAAGTATGCAATTGCACATCTCATTTATGCAGCATCGTGATCATAACACTTGTCTCTGTCTCGCTGAATTGCACATTTCTGCACCGTCAGAACCACACCGAGTGTGCAATTGCTCAGTTCCATGGTTGTTGACCCTCCCCCTTTATCACTCCACCGCGGAGTGAGTACATATCTGTGTGTGGGTTCCTACCTGACTTGGCAGGTAGGAACCCACGCTACCCTTATTCGCAATGAAAAACTATTTTGAAGAGGCACGAAATGATTCATCACATATTAGTACTATAATCACGGTATTAATATCGAATGAATTATTATCAGCCTCGACACACTACAGTATATCGTCTAGAGAAATAATATGTAAACAAATCAAGTTACAAAATCGCCAAAATCTTAACAAATTGTCAAAACTCCAAATAATATTCTCACTAATGTTTAACTCGTAATTAGAAAATATCAAGTTGCCAAGTGGCTGAAGATTTGTGAATGTCGCACTAAGTATTTAAGGAAGTTGACAGGAAATGTTACTCTATTGTTCTATTAAGTTACCGATGATGAAAGTGTCGCTAGGCTTGTAGAGGATTACAACTTGTCATCGGTAAACGGACGTGAATTTCGAAATAAGTGATCACGTATAACGATTGTCTTAGCGGTGTTATGTGTTATACATATGTAATGTGTATATAGTTAAGAAGTACATCTGGTGATATTTTTTTGTTTAACGTTGTTTACCCCCATTACTGCTAGTTCTTAATAACTTATCAGATCTAAATCTGTCATAGGTAAGATGAGGCACTAACGCCTCATAGAAAGTTTGAATGAAAAGAACCCCGGTTACTGGCTAAGTGTGGCCGTAACAGTTTGTACTGATACAAGTGCAGGAGTGTCGTGAAAGGTATGTGCCTACTTAATGGCAAGTAATCAAAAATTACCGAGTAAATATGAAGTGCAGATAAGTACGATAAGATAACTCTCCTTGAGATTAACTCGTGGGAGATACAGTCGCATTCTTAACTCCGGTTCTGAAGGCTGGGTCCTTCTCCTACTCGTCTACCACACTGCCTACCACAAACAAGCTACCACACTCTACACACACACACACACACATTGCCCACCACACTGCACATTTGGAGCAGGGAATTCTTCTGAAGTAAGAGATCTTAAGGACGGATGTTGCCATTTATGCGGAACGTCTTCAAGTAGCGCACTGCTGAATTACGACTGAGGCACCATGGCGAGCTTTACGTGGTTCAGTAGCTGCTGCTTCATCGGTAAGTAGCTTGCAAAAGTATTTGGGTACGACCTTGATGGATATGGCTGCGTAGTAAGCAGGCTTACGCTCGCTCTCTTTCTCTCTCTCTCCCTTTTTATATATATACATGTATATATAATCCCAAAGAAATTACAATGGCGTGATAAACGCTCTGCCCGAAACGCTTTGCGTAATAGTGGCTTTAGGCATTGTATGTACTAGCTCTATCTATAAATCCATTAACGTTTTGTATCTCCCCTTGTATGTATGTACTTTACCTGAATAAATATGTGTATTGTATTTGTATAAATGAGAAAATAATTGTGAAGCAATGGGGTAACTTAAACCGGCGTTCTGGTGATTCTCAAACACCTGCCTTTAGCCACGATGGGACACAAGCCTATTAACCCAAAACCCTAAAACCCAGAACCTCCCATTATATAAAGTACAGTTCCGGGTTGATAAGCTTTTCTCCAGTCGTTGCAGAGTGGGTGAGTTTGAATCACATAAACCTGGGCCTAGCAGACGAGACAATTAATATTTATAGCGGAATATTTTAGCTCTGCTTTTTAACTAAACATACCTTGAAACTGATAAATTTTGTATTACAGTAATTATGGTGCTCTGTTAATACAATCTAATATGAGTACTAGCTCAAACGACATAAACCTAAAAGATACAGGAGATAAGACACGATAAGGAGCCTGTTTTTTTCTGAATTCCTTGGTAGGTGTCATACCAACACAGTAAAACCACAAGTACCACTAAAATGTGCATAAAACATCGTAGGATGACAGAGCAAGGTGAGACACACACGACCACTCACCATGACAGCCTGGAGCTGACTAGCGCCTGGCCTGAAGGTACCAGCTGCCAGCTAACGGTTTTTGTGACGTCATGTAGGCGCCGCATCTGTTTAAAAATTTTCACCCATAATACCTTCAATCTATTTTCTTCAAAAGTATGTGGCGCCTCGCACGAGGCACCACATACTTTTAACGAGTATTATATATAAATATAAAGTCCCTCCTTACGTGTAAAACAAACCATTAATCCCACATCTATTTCGTTACCGGTATATTGCTCCATAAATCCACAACTTTATTTCCAATCTAGTATTTACCCAGGTCCTTTCTAGCTTTAAAATTCTCCAATTAATTTTTCATTTCTCTGCGTTATATTTTGTGTGGATATATTTAAAATCTTATTGATTTTCCCTCTGTTATACCCTTTCATCCATTTGTATGCTTCAATCATGACGCTTTTACTCAAAGTAGGATATACACCTCTTTGTATGTGACCCTTGAACGGAATATATAATATGAGCGTGACTCAAAACATATTTGAGTCAAAATTAGAACCGACGGGAGTGTTATCTGGTTATACACACTCATAATGTATATGAGTGTTTATGAGAACATTATACATGCTTTCCATCTTGTTAGTAAATGCCTTAATAACCATCATATATATAAATACTTTCGTTACTGTGACTCACACTTGATAAGTTATCCCGTAAGATAATCTTAGTAAGACATTGTGTGTAAGGAACCCGCTGTCGCACAAGACAGTACATATGAGACTTATTGCTCATAGTCAATATTTGGCTGATTAATAAGTACATATGTGGTGGTATATGCCAAGTTATACTTTGTTTTTAAGGAACAAACTCTCAGCGAGGAAAATAAGAGATTGATACTGTTCTTAAAAGATTCCCCTATTTTGCCCCCGCAAGATAACGTAAGCTTTAAACGGCTGACAGATGTTAATCTTCTTGTTTGAGGAGCTGTTCACTTGAGACAGTTAAGCAAGTCCCATCTGTGTCTGGGTACAAGTGACAGGATGAACAACCCAGCGGGTTTTCTTCCTATTGGAGAGTGTTGTACATGCTGCTATGGCGGTGTGTCCACTCACAGGATGAGTGGCGCTGCCATATAAACTCGCCCCTCGGGGCAAAATTTGAATTTAAAAAAGAATTTAAAGAAGTTTTAAGAAGTTGTATCCCGGTTTTGGCTGTTTCAGGTGTGCTGGTAGCCATCTCTGGGGTACTGGCTGTCACTACCACTTCCGAAGCGCTAGAAACTATTGACACTACCACCACGATAACCACTGTTGAGTCTACCCCTCCCACCACGATAACCACTCCTACCACGATAACCACTTCTACCACGATAACCACTTCTACCACGATAACCACTCCTACCACTTCTACCACGATAACCACTCCTACCACTTCTACCACGATAACCACGTCTACCACTCCTACCACGATAACCACTCCTACCACGTCTACCACGATAACCACTCCTACCACGTCTACCACGATAACCACTCCTACCACGTCTACCACGATAACCACTCCTACCACGATAACCACTCCTACCACGTCTACCACTCCTACCACGTCTACCACGATAACCACTCCTACCACGATAACCACTCCTACCACGTCTACCACGATAACCACTCCTACCACGTCTACCACGATAACCACTCCCACCACGGTAACCACTGCTGAGCCTACCACGATAACTACTGAGCCTACCACGATAACTACTGAGCCTACCCTGATAACCACTACAGACAGTCCTACCACGATAACAACTACTGAGCCTACCACGATAACAACTACTGAGCCTACCACGATAACTACTGGGCCTACCACGATAACAACTACTGAGCCTACCACGATAATCAGTACAGACAGTCCTACCACGATAACAACTACTGAGCCTACCGTGATAACCACTACAGACAGTCCTACCACGATAACTACTGAGCCTACCATGATAACCACTGCTGAGCCTACCACGATAACTACTGAGCCTACCATGATAACCAGTACAGACAGTCCTACCACGATAACCACTACTGAGCCTACCGTGATAACCACTACAGACAGTCCTACCACGATAACCACTACTGAGCCTACCACGATAACCAGTACAAGCAGTCCTACCACGATAACCACTACTGACACCACCCTCCAAACCAGCAGTGATCGTTCCACCGACATATCCACTGCTACAGCCTCGGCCACCACCACTGAGGGCTCCACGTGCAAGAACAACCTTCAGCTCGAGCTCCTTCTACCGAGGACGCTTAGTGCCTCGTGGGAGCCGTCAGGTATGTAGTGAATGGTCTCTGTCTGTCTCTCTCTCTCTGTCTCTTTGGCTCTCTTATGTCTCTCTGGCTCGCTCTCTCTGTCTCTCTCTCTCTCCGTCTCTCTGGCTCTCTCTCTTTGGCTCTATGGCTCTCTCTCTCTCTCTGGCTCTCTCTCTCTCTCTCTCTCTCTCTCTCTCTCTCTCTCTCTCTCTCTCTCTCTCTCTCTCTCTCTCTCTCTCTCTCTCTCTCTCTCTCTCTCTCTCTCTCTCTCTCTCTCTCTGGCTCTCTCGCTCTCTCTCTCTTGTGACTTCACTTCTACCTGGTTCAATGTGTGTGTGTGTGAATGCATTGTATTGTGGTCCCATGCGCGTGTGAATTCACTCAGTTATGTGGTTCCACGTGTGTGAACCACTCTTAAAGTGGTTCTATATGTGTGAGTGTGTGCATATACTCATGTTTATCCACACTACAGTATTCCCCTTCAATGTTTCTCTACGAATAGATGACGAACTTTATGAAATCTGCTGGAACTGGGCCACACGAAACCAATCTCTCTGTAACGAAACTTTGGACACGAATGCAACACTGACGGTTCCTGCAGGAGAGGTGATCGACGTGCGGGTCAGCACCTCCAGCAGTGACTGCCACGGCCGAGCCTATATCCCATGTGAGTCGTCGACGGAGTGAACTGGTCCATTCGGGTCAATTTCCCAGGTACCTTGCAACATTTGTCGTCCCTTGCCACAGTTCTACCGCTATCCACTACCGTTATCTTGAGGTTATCTTGAGATGATTTCAGGGCTTTTAGTGTCCCCGCGGCCCGGTCCTCGACCAGGCCTCCACCCCCAGGAAGCAGCCCGTGACAGCTGACTAACACCCAGGTACCTATTTTACTGCTAGGTAATAGGGTGAAAGAAACTCTGCCCATTGTTTCTCGCCGGCGCCTGGGATCGAACTCAGGACCACAGGATCACAAGTCCAGCGTGCTGTCCGCTCTGCCGACCGGCTCCCCGTTCTTCCAGCGCTGATCTGCAATGCAACATTTGTAAGCAATGTGGGAGCCGGTCGGCCGAGCGGACAGCACGCTGGACTTGTGATCCTGTGGTCCTGGGTTCGATCCCAGGCGCCGGCGAGAAACAATGGGCAGAGTTTCTTTCACCCTATGCCCCTGTTACCTAGCAGTAAATTAGGTACCTGGGTGTTAGTCAGCTGTCACGGGCTGCTTCCTGGGGGGTGGAGGCCTGGTCGAAGACCGGGCCGCGGGGACACTAAAAGCCCTGAAATCATCTCAAGATAACCTCAAGATAACATAACAATCCCTTATTGGTTTGGTGTGTTAACGTCACACAATAAATGGACCCGGGTTCCATTCCAGGACAGAAACGGTTGAGCACTTGTACCTTTTCTACCGGCAGTTAAATTGATACTCAGTTTAGGCAAAGTCAGTAGTTGCATGACCTGGTGGTGGGGGGGGAGACAATGAGAGAGAGTTCAGGCTTCCTGTCCCTCGAAACTAGTTACTGGTAAACTACACCTCCCTCTACTCCATGTGTCGCTTGATACAATAATTGGTGAAGCAGACATCTTTAACCTCAAACACCATATAATGTGCGCCAGTTGGTATGGTTGGTACAACGACGGCTTCGTCTCTTGCAGAATCGGTGTTCAATCCCCAACCCGTTCTCGCACTTTCTTACAGTCAATATTGACTTATTAAATACGTGCATATGTGACATACTAAACATACTAGTTTACCTTGAAAAGCTTCATAGAAAACACCGACCTTACCTAACCTTATTAGTATGTTAAGATAAGCATCTTATTGCTTCGTAATTTCAATTATTACTTAACCTATTATAGGTATAGGTATGAAGCTTTTCAAGGTAAACTAGTATGTTTAGTATGTCACATATGCACGTATTTAATAAGTCAATATTGACTGTAAGAAAGTGCGAGAACGGGTTCCGAATGATCTAAGTGGCTATAGGCATCGTTCCTTCACCCCTATTCTGTCCTCATATTAGCATCATGGAAGATATCAACAAGCTCTGTCTTCTATTTTAACATAGGTAGTTTTATATAGGCAAACTAGCACAGCGCATTGGTTTGATAATGATTTATTTTGCAGGGCAGCTGCGAGCAGCGACCACGGCCACGACCATCATGGTGGAGTGGGAGTCTGGTGCGAGCCTCCTCCAGGTGTGCACCGCCCTCGGTGATCACGGTAGCAACAATCGATCCGGTTTGACTTGTTTTGTGTTATGGTTCAACAACCTGTCTTAAAAATATCGTCGCTTTTGCCCGTATGGCCGAAAGTGGACGTAATTTGAAAATGAAAAAAAAATGGAAATAAATTTGGGATTTTTTTTTGTCAACAACAGTAAGTTAAGGGTCCTCTGGTTAGTTAGGTGGGCAGGAAATTCTCATAAAGTTTCAAAACGTTATGAAAAACGTTAATTGAAAGTTTCCTCTTCTAACCTTTCCGAGTAAGCCGGACGACTCAAATAGAAAACGGGACAGTACGTCACTTTTGTGAGTAGATTTCATTTCAAATTACGTCCAAATTTGACCATAATGCGCATACGAGCGAAAAGTGACGTTATTTTTAAGAGGACGGGTTGATCATATAGTGTTCGCTACTAATGTATCACTTGTACAGCATTTATTGGGCATCCATTTTCTATTTGAATATTCAGATTTTATATCGGAAACCATTGTATATTTCAAGCACTGAATTTATTGCGATTAATGAAAATTTGTTGTTCAAGTTATCAACGGTGTATATACACAGGTATAACCCGCTTCTCGGTGTATATACACTGAAAGTATGTATATATATACGCCGAGAAGTGTATATATATACTTGGTGAGTGTGCTGGACTTAAGAGCCCCTCGTAGCATTGATAGACCTTAACCAAGCTACTGTGTCTCGTGTCTGCTGCAGCTCCTTTCTGCCTGCCAGTGTCTCCCAGCGTCCAGTACCACATCTACCACGACCTCCGGCCCGACTCCGGCTACAAAGTCACTGTTACACAGAATAATACCTCTGCCAGCTTCCTTGTACGGACCAACCGAACGGGTAACTCACATTAACGTTCCCTGCAACATTATATACATACATACGGTGTTGCATAGTCTTGCCGGAATGGAACATTCTGTTGATATACTTATTTACATACTTCACAATACTTTTCGTTATTATACTTCGCAACATTTTTCTGCATTGTTGAAGCAATATACAGCACTTTGCTGACGTTCATATAGAATGCATTATGTGCCCTGAAGAACCATTTACATGTATGTATTGAGTAGTGTCATGTAGGTGACCCCTGTGCCCACAGAGAGGTCTGCGAGCCTGGCGTGGCGCTGCAACCTGGAGGAGGCGTGTGGCGACGAGGGCGCCTGCTTTCCCGCCACCGACGGCCTGGTGGCGCCCGCCCAGGGTGGCGGGAATATCCAGCAGCAAGACGACGTACCCGACGACTATCCTTACACCTGTCGCTGCCTCGACGACAGCTGCACTCCCGTCCTGGAAGGTGACGGTGTTTGTGGGTGATGGTTGTGGTGTCCTTTCTCGCTTTGCCATTTTTCCCTCAATATTTTGTACTTAGTCAAATCTTTTCTGATCCGTCTCTGGTCTAGAGTCCTTGGATTGAGTTCTATTGGATCCTCGTACCTTTTTTCCAGTGAATTCATGTACAAGCCTTTTTGTAGATTGTTGTGCTTTTTCAAGTAACTTTTTTATTATATATAGCTTGGATTTCATGCCGGCGCTGCGTATTCAAGCACGGGTGTCACGTAGGTTGAGTAAAATATCGTGGAAGAATTTTTTATTTTAACGTTTTTGTTATATGTGCCGGCTTGCCACATGCGGCCATGTTACCTTGTTTACTTTTGTTTGCATCAGTTTAAAATACGTGTCCTGAGTGATGGGTGTATATAGTACATGGATGATGGGGGGGGGTATATGATACATGGATGATGGGGGGGGTATATTATACATGTGATGGGGGTGGGGGTGTATGTTTATATAAGTAGATGGATGATGTCTCTGGCACATGTTAGTGCTGCTCTCCGCCACAGCTCTCTCCTTCCCCCACACAGATCGCGTAGTGGAATCCTCGACGACGCTGACAACTGACGAGTACATGGTGATCACGCACGCCGATTTCTCTACCAACACCAGCAGGTTGTCTCCGTCGGCGACACAGTCGTCGTACCCAGGCTGCGTTCTCCCGAACGCCTTGGCCATCCTCAAGTATTGGTGAGAACTGTAATGATATCCTACTTGAGGGTGATAGTAGGATATTGTATTCATATTTTGCATGTATACCCTAAGGATATCGTATAATTGTTTCGAGTTACTTATCAGTTTTATATCGTTACAAAAGCTGTTCGTAATCACTTTATAGCACCATTTCTGTGAGGGGGTAAATAATTTCAACTGATCCAGCAATCCGCTGGAGCCTGCAATGGGTGTCTTCTCTCCTGCAGGTGTGACGGGAAGCACCAGTGTACCATCGAGTACGAGCGTCTCCACAGCTACCTGGAAGAGTCTCAGGTCTGTCGACACAACACTGACCTCGAGGACTTCACTCTGACGGTCCGTCTGACTCAGAACACCACCAGTCCAGTTTGCCAGGATGAGCTGTTCTTCTTCAACAACACGTGTTTCGAAACCCACGATCCCACCGATTTCGAATCCGGTCGCAATATCTGCCTTCAGAGTGGAGGAGATCTCGCGAGTTTCATCAATGATTCGAGTTTCTACAACCACTGGACGGAAGAGTGGTGGACGCTGGGTGTTGAGGAAGGAAGCACTCGAACACCGCGACTGTTTGCCCGGACACCAGACCAGGCATATGTTTCAGGCGGCAATTATATCCGGTGTGGGGAAGAGTGTTCGAGTAAGAGACTGCAGGTGGTGTGTGCCCTCCCGCCGGTGTTCAGGCCGCTGCCGCGCCTCACCACCTCCCTCCTCCCACCTAACGACTCCTGCGCGAACAACACCTGCCAGAATGGAGCCACTTGCTTTCCCGCGTCCGAGGCTCTGGGTCTGGCCGACCCGTCCTTCAGCACGGCCATGTGTCGCTGTCCGCCCGGGTACACTGGGCTCAAATGTGAACTTCAAGCTGGTTAGTTCATCAATTTATCAAGTAAACATGTCTTATATATCAATATTACTATTAGCTCCTTCATTATTTATCGTATGGATGTATTTAATACATATGGATATATTTATTTTAACAACTATTATGCAGTACAGTCTTTTCTTCAGCCTTTTGTTAAACTACTTATTCAAGGTCATGAGTGCGAGATTGAATTTTAAATTTGGGTGTTGTTCTTTCGGTCTGTAGACAACGAGGAAAAGCTTGTTGTTGTGAACGGTGGCAACTACAGGTTCTCGACCGATGATTCGCTGGTGTGGAAGGTCGAGTTTGCTCTCTTCGGTCGCAACGCTTCGGTCAACCAAACATTCTCTGGTTGCTACGCCGCCTCCGCCCTGTCGTTACTTCGCCAGAAGTAAGTGGGCTGGTGTGTGGCTGCTGCCTCGCTGATGTCTGTTTCACTTCCACTATTCTAGCTTCACTAATTGTTCTTTCCTAGGTCTTCTTTCCTTAGTTCTTCATTATATATCATAAAATGTTCTTGAAATTTGGATCAAGAATTACTCCTTATTTTACGTTTTTCTTTCCTGATGAAACAATAGAGAATGCAAGGTATATGAGAGACTAAAGAAACATACAAAACATGCCCTCGCCCTTATTTGTAAAACTATTTTGTATAACGATGCCACAAGCTCCAATATTTTTGTAAAATGACAACTCCTTCTATTCGAGAAACATTAATCAGAAGGCACTAGAGCGGGGGGACCACGATTGTGTGGACTAGAGAATTATCAATTAAGAAGAGGAGGGATCACCCGGAGACTCACACCGGGGATAACCTGTGGGCGGAGGTTCTCCAGGCGGTCCACCAGTAGTGCTGGCAGTGACTAGTTGTGGGTGCTCTATTACAGGTGCGATGGGCGGCCGTCCTGTGAGGTGTCGCACGAGGACCTCCACAACCACCTGTCGTCCACCTGCCACCCCGCCGTCACCCCCTACCTCAGCCTCCGCCTCGCCAAACACTCCGTCAGTATCATGTGGTAACAGACACAAACACCCCCGCCACACAAAAAGGGTTCACGGGTTTAAAACCAAACGCTTCCTCTGTTCTACCTCAGGCGAGGCGCTAAATCCTATTTTATTATCATAATTTTGAATTATTATCAAACTAACCCAAGTCTAACCACTTGGACTGGATGATAGAGCGACGGTCTCGCTTCTTGCAGGTCGGCGTTCAGTCCCGACCGTCCAAGTGGTTAGGCACCGTTGCTTCACTCCGTCTGCGTGTCCCAGTTCCTATTGTATCCTCGTATCCCTCCCAAGTGCAGAAGTGGCTTATAGTCCTTTCTACTCCTAATTATTTAACGCCGCTTGTCATTCACGCATATTAATGAAGTAATTGATTACCTTCTGCCTGGAGTGAGATACTTGGAACATTAAAACAGACACTCGAGCTTAATTCATAATTAATACCATACCTGTATAACTGCTGATTATTCATTTAAATCCGTTGAAAAAATATATATGAAATATATGAATACATCTGAAGATAATTAAGGAAACATATGGGATCGAACTGGCACCTTTGGACTCATCGGAGTTCATTCCACACAGCACCATAAGGTTTTCTCATAGATATAGATAACGTTGTTGTGAGTTCATTCTTCACATTTTCTGACTTGTGAAAGTGTCTGGCATACAAGCTTACTGATACTTCTATTTACAGTATAGTTTGATATATACAGTGACAATACATTGAGCGCAATGTTAGAAACATAATCATTTACGAGTCTGTGATCCCCAGATCTATTCCGAATGGCGATGTTCCGAGGACGCAGCATCTCCAGACATGACTGGAGGCTGTTTGGTTGTCCCGGACGGTAACTACTCTGACCCACAGGAAGCCAAGCTCGCTTGTAACGCCCAGGGAGGTGACATGGCCCTTATGTCTCTGTACAACAGTACTGTAGCTGTCTGCCCGCCTGACGTGGGGTCAGTGTGGGTAGATGCCTGGGATGACGCCAACGCTTTAGCGGCTTTTAATATGTATGTTAAAGTTCCAGATGCCCTAAACTGTACGGACAGAGATGATATAGACGGGCAACGGTCTGTTCTTTGTGAATACCCGATGGTGCTCGAACATAATCCCCCAACAGAGGCACCATCAACTCCAATACCAACGCCTTCAGCAACCACCACCAACGCTTCCACACCCTCAACGGTTCCTTCATCGACCACCACTTCCACAACTGTCACAACCTCGACTACAAGCTCTACAACCATTGCAGCCTCGACTACAAGCTCTACAACCATTGCAGCCTCGACTACAAGCTCTACAACCATTGCAGCCTCGACTACGACACCAGGCCCCCGGCGCCCGTGCCCCGAGTGCGTCCCGCTGCCCGAGGTGTACCCCGAGTACAAGTGGAACCAAACGGAGCCAGGGGAGACACGGACGCAGAACTGTCCGGACACTAGCGACGCCAATGCCTCTTGGACCTGTGGCTCCGACGGCCACTGGATCGACGAGCCAGATCTCAGGTGAGTAAAACACTTTATATTTAAATTATATTCTTAACAGCGTGTCAAGCTTTGATAACAAAACAACCCTGGATGCATTATATCAAGTTGATATTGATCTGCTCTAATACCTGGGTTGAAATATTTAAAGAGGTGTCAGTCGAACACATGGACAAAGAGAAACACTGTTCAAGAAGAGTTCGAACCTAATTGATTGTGAGTAATGAGTACTTTTTTCCATAAAAAGGAGATTTAGCGTCTGGATTAACGTGCCTTTAGCCTTTTTTTTTTTGAGGACGGACTGGAAAGTATAATTTGCATGTGTGAAAACCAATGATGGAATCTGTAAAAGCATCGCAATTGCAATGATGATCCACATAGAGAAATCTGGTATGACAAAAGCCACTTTAGTTCATACGAGTAAATGGTTACATAAATAATAATTCTCTTGTTATTATCACACAGGAGCGACCATTTGACTGGCTCATACTCTTGTCTTGCTGTTACTCATACGCATGACTCATTTCCTTGTCCTGCCGTCTGCTCATACACGTGACTCATTCCCTTGTCTTGCTGCTTCTTCATACGTGTAACTCACACCCAGTCACTGCCTAAATACTACGTCGTCACTGTTCCATCCCCCCACCTCCGACCTTGCTGTCACCTCCCCGTCAGTAGTAACCGTGTGTAGCGTGTTTCTTTTCCCCCCTGGGCAGCGCCTGTAGCAATCTGCAGCTGGAGGAGTGGGCGTCTGCGCTGTCCGACAACTCCACCAACACTACGGCCGGGGACATATTAACGGACTTCGTCGCTAACACCACCAGCACCAACATGGCGCCAGGTCGGTCCAACCCATCCTCTCTCTCTCTCTACTGAGCTCTTCGTCGCTTTCATGTCGGTTCATTTTTTTCTTCCTTCCTCTTGGTCTTTCACCTTCAGTTCCCAGGAAGTGTGTTTTGCTTGCAGTGGAACCAAACGGAGCCAGGGGAGACACGGACGCAGAACTGTCCGGACACTGGCGACGCCAATGCCACTTGGACCTGTGGCTCTTACATATGCACTGTGACCTGTGGCTCTTACATATGCACTGTGACCTGTGCCACTTGGACCTGTGGCTCTTACATATGCACTGTGACCTGTGCCACTTGGACCTGTGGCTCTTACATGTCATATGACGTCATATAAGTGTGTGTTGCTTTCTCAGTTTTTGTTTATTGGACTTTGTTTTTTTACTCGGTCTTTCATCTGAATGGGTGTGTTTGGTTTATTTATTAACCATGGTGAGTTATTTCTTGTGTTTATATATGTTGATTTGTTAAGTTTTTCCGGTGCTTGTGATTTGGTTTGGTGCGTGTACTAGTTAATTTGTTCGTGTCTGCGTTCGTGGTTCCTTGTTCATGTCTGCGTTCGTGATTCCTTGTTCATGTCTGCGTTCGTGATTCCTTGTTCATGTCTGCGTTCGTGATTCCTTGTTCATGTGTGCGTTCGTGATTCCTTGTTCATGTCTGCGTTCGTGATTCCTTGTTCATGTCTGCGTTCGTGATTCCTTGTTCGTGTCTGCGTTCGTGATTCCTTGTTCATGTCTGCGTTCGTGTCTGCGTTCGGGGTTCCTATGCTCTCATTAATTTTGACTGTTCTTTAACACTTTACATTTGAAACCTTTTGTTATATTATATAATTTCTGTTAATACATGTCAACTAACTCTCTTCACATTGATCTTTTTCAAGTCATATATTTATTTTAAATATTCTAATATTCGTTTCCCAGTTGAGTTAAAATATTACAAAAAAATTACTTTTTTTTAGTATATTACCCCCTTACTTCACCCCCCATTCCATCCTCCCAACCCCCTTCCCACCCCCCCATCTCACTCCCCCCATTCCATCCTCCCAACCCCCTTCCCACCCCCCCATCTCACTCCCCCCATTCCATCCTCCCAACCCCCTTCCCACCCCCCCATCTCACTCCCCCCATTCCAGATTGCCTGTTAAAAGTAATTCATAGCGCACATTCTGGTTTGCTAATTTTAATCACTATAGAATTTGAGGATATTGGATATTTTTTGTAATAAAAATATATCATCCCAAATTAAATAGTTCTGCTCTGCTTGTTTCATTATTTACGCTTAAATGTATATTGAACAAGTTGTCAAATTAAACAAATATTAACTAATATTTATTTTTTCCTCTCGTGTGTTTTTTCATTTTTATAATTGATCTTTTTTTAGTTTCTCATTTGTATGTCAACGTTTTAATATTATCAACATTTACGAGCATTTTTTTTGTTGCATTTGTTTCTTTGATAATTACTTATGTTACATTTGTATTTAGGACAAATATATAATTTATATACTCGTACGAGTTATATAACAATTATATACTCGTCAAACTTCATTATAATCCAGATCTCCTGTGGTGACGTCCCTTTATAGTCATTTTTGTTAGGCTATATAATAAAGTATAGGATATATCTTGTATTTTTTTTTTTTGGCGGAAGTCTTTAGTGAATTTGTCAAATTAAATTTATTTTGGTGTTTTATGTTACTGAAATTTGATAGATATTGTCATTACTAATCTTTTTATTACAGTACTTCCTGATGCTGATGTTAGATTACAATGAAGCCTCTAATTTTTTTTGTGAAGAAAGTACTTTAAGTACTTGTACTTAAGTACTTGTAGGAAAGTAATTGTACTTTCTTAAGCTTTCCGTTAATGATGGTTACTGTATCGGTGCATTCAATATTGACACATGACTAGTGATTTGTTTTTCAAGTCTTGTATATCAACTTAGCTTCATCCACTTTAATTATGGCCAATTATATGATAATTTGTTTTGTATAATAATAAAAGATTTTGTTATGGGTGTGTATATAATATATATATATATATAATATAATATATGCGAACAAGCCTGAATGGTCCCCAGGACTATATGCAACTGATATTATAATATACTGACTATATTATAATATATATATAAATATAATATGCACATATGTTATTATCTAGAATGGGACCGCGAGTTTTACATATAAATATTTGCAGTCATATAATGTTACGCGAACTAGAAATAAAAAATACCCTATCTCAGATCGCATTATGGTCGATTAACACTGTTCAGAACATCGATCACCACCTTGACGAAGATTGTAGAACTAAGATGCCATTTATCTGACTTGAGTTCTAGTCTTAAACACGCACTAACCTCACATCATAAGTCCGTCTGTGCTCCTAGCTAATCCACTACGACCTTCCCCCATCTCTCCTGTTATGTTGTTTAAGATTCGCTACCTGGAACAAAAAGTTCCAAGTAGCACGGGCTATGGCGAGCCCGTAGACTGTCTGTCCCCCTGTTAAGTGCAGCTCTCTCCTGCAGGCGACGTGGCGGGGACTGTGAATCTGCTGGAGGCGGCAGGGGAACGCCACAGGAGAGACCGGCAAGGCTTGACAGATCCCGACCAGATCCTTAACGTCACCAGCACCTACGTCAGCTCCGTCTCCCTGGTCGTCGACAGGCTCCTGAAGCAGGCGCAGGTTAGGCTACGGGTTGCTGGGCGAGTATAGGACGACGGGTGGAATAAAATCAATTTGTGATTGAGTGAGAGTGAAGGGGAGATGAAAAAATTAGTTTAGGATGAGCTTTGTGTCCACTACCACTCACAGGATGAGTATTGTGTCCACTACCACTCACAGGATGAGTATAGGGTCCCATATCCATTCTAAGAAGTTATTTCATATCAGTAATAACCTTAGAGTGTGGTTTTTCGAATCATGTAAACGTTGAATAACTGTAAACAAACCCCACCACCTCCTCCGTGATTGAGGAGAAAGATGTACAGCTTTCGTAATTAGACGAGTAAATGGTTTGATGAATTCCTGGAAGCTCTTCGTCCCTGACCGTAGTCATCTTGGGGTCTCTCCCTCAGGTGTGGTTTGGGCTGCCGGAGGCGCCTCGCCGCAGGAATTGTACCGTAATGCAGGAGCTTCTACAGTCGGCGGTGGAGGAGATGGCGCAGCTGCTGGATGCCCAGAGCAAGAGCTACCATCGTGAGACCGTGGGTAAGTTGACCCAGGGGTCAAGGGTGCCATGTTCCGCCAGTGGTGCCACGTCAACAAGGCCCTCGTTACCAAACGGGACAGGAAGGGATTTTTGTATAGGAATTTTGTTGTCAAAATGACTCGGGGAAATGTAATGTGCTGGTTGCTAGCCTTCGTCTCAACTGGGTTAGGATTCGTCAAGCATTTAAGTGTCGGCTTACGAAACCTGTACTTCTTATCTAGATCAAGTCGGTTTATTCAATAGTTATTAAACGGTTTGCGAGCTTCGAAACTTCACAACCCAAGGTTATTATTGTTGTAGACAACCTTGTACCGCTTCGGAGCTCGTAAACTGTTTCATAAATGCAAGCTAAGCTGTCATGATTAAGGACAGTTGTACAGGTTTCGTAACTGGACACTTAATGAATCCTGGCCCAGGTCTCTGTTACTTAAATGAGTAAAGACCAGGGTAAACAAGGTCTGACTAGGAGTGACCTTCCCCGGGGTCCAGGGGCCAGATTCACGAAAACACTTACGCTAGCACTTACGAACGTGTACATCTTTCCTCAATCTTTGACGGCTTTGGTTACATTTATTAAACAGTTTACAAGCATGAAAACTTCCCATTCAACTGTTGTTATTGTTATAAACAGCCTCCTGGTGCTTCGGAGCTCATTAAGTGTTTGATAACTGTAAACAAAGCCGCCAAAGATTGAGAAGAGATGTACAGGTTCGTAAGTACTTGCGTAAGTGCTTTCATGGATCTGGCCCCAGGTTGACACCAGCCATCAAGGCGAGTGTTTAGATGTATGGAAAAACGATCAGATCTGACATGAACTTGTCTTAATCCCCGTTAATAGTCTTCTAAGGAGGAGTTAGTGCTGCTACCGTAATCTATATGAGGGGTTACAGAGACTCGGGACACAAGAAAAAATCCACAAGGGCCATGACGAGGATTCGAACCTGCGTCCGGGAGCATCCCAGACACTGCCTTAATCGACTGAGCTACGACAGGGTTAAAAGGGTTGAAACCGAAGTTCTACTGAACTTACTGGATCCCGTAGCTTCTCCGAGGCATAAACCAGGCTTTTACACAACCCCCCCCCCTGCACCCGAGCTCAGTCGATTAAGGCAGTGTCTGGGATGCTCAGGACACAAGCTAGAACCTTCAGCTAATATCCCCATCTCGCAGGATGGTTTGTCTTGCACGGGGGCCTAATTGCCCCTACTAGCAAACTTTGTGTGAACTGTGATGGTATCGTTCAGTATCCCTAAGTGAAGGAAATGGTTGCTAACCTCAAAGTATTTCGTCTGAAATCATTGATCATTTGGCATTCCTTACTATAACGCTGAAGAATGTATCGTGGCTCTTCTTCACCGGGTGAAATTCAGTGTTCTTCAGTTCACCCCTAGCGACAATTGTCTTGCAGGTCGGCGTTCGATACCAGATGGCCCAAATGGTTAGCACCGTTCCTTGACACCGTTCCCTTATCCCAGCTCCTATCCTCGCTATCCTCACATCCCTTCCACGTGCCAAATAGTTACCGCTGTCTCCTCATAATTTCCTTTCATTAGTGTTCAACACTCGCGCGCCGTGGACAATGATCACGGCTGAGAGAAGAGTGACAGATATACAACACAGGGTGTAAATGACAGTTTTTTTGCCAGGTGTGGAGGCGGAGAGCTTCAACCGACAGCACTATGCTGACGACAACAACCGCATCTACACCCACAGTAATGTGAGTACCCAACCATCACCCTTGTATACTGTCTCTACCACTCTCTGTACACGACTTGACAATAGTCAAGGCTCGAGCGAACCTCTTCGCTTCCTTTTTAAGATGTGTGAGTTGGGTGTCCATCTCCATACTAATGTAAGTTCCCAACCAACCAATTTCTAGATATGTCTTCCATTATATTTGTCTCTCTGTTGACCAACTAATCGGCTCACTCGTTCATCAGCACCACTAATGATTGGCACCACCACTACAAGCGGGTCTGAACTGTTCTAGGGGATTGGAGGAGAGTCGAGATTAATAACGCAGACGATGAGTCACAATAACGTGGCTGAAGATATGAAGACCAACTTACACACCAGAAGATAAAAGGACGACGACGTTTCTGTCCATCCTGGACCATTATCAAGTCGATTTTATTATTGATAACGATTTCAGACATAAATCTTAGAACCTTATTGGTCTTAGTTTAGAATATTTTTCCATATTGTCTGGGTTAAGATCCGTATTAATTATTACTCTCAAATTCTTTTTATAATTTGATTTCGTAATTTTATAAACTATTACCTAATATCTTTCATACTCTATTGACGAGCTTAGAACTATATACATTTGTCTGGAAATACTACACGTAAAAAGAGAGCCGTATTTATAGTACTACTAAACATAGCTTTGGGCGAGTATCAAATTCCCATTACAAACATCTGTTTAGCGAACATCTGTCATCATCTCGAGGTAACCAACATCACTTCGCGATTTGTGTTCTCTCTTGCAGGATTCTGGCAGCAAAATAGAGCTTCTGGAGAGCCTCCAACAGTCTGGTAGAACGGCTGATCAGGTGGCTGTCACTTTTATGGAGTTTACAACTCTCCAGTGCGTTCTCGGGCGAGGGATTATCTGGTAAGTGGGTACGAACTGGCACGCACGCACGCACACACACACACACACACACACACACACACACACACACACACACACACACACACACACACACACACACACACACACACACACACACACACACACACACACACACACACACACACACACACACACACACACACACACACACACACACACACACACACACACACACACACACACACACACACACACACACATAACGGGAATTAAACCTCACGTCGCTAGAAGACAGAAGAGTTAGGGAGGGGATATGATCACCACGTACAAGATTCTCAGAGAAATTGACAGGGTAGATAAAGACAGGCTATTTAACACAAGGGGCACACGCACTAGAGGACACAAGTGGAAACTGAGTGCCCAAATGAGCCACAGCGATATTAGAAATAATTTGTTTAGTGTCAGAGTAGTTGACAAATGGAATGCATTAGGCAGTGATGTGGTGGAGACTGACTCCATACAGATTCAAATGTAGATATGATAAGAGCCCAGTAGGCTCAGGAATCTGTACACCAGTTGATTGACAGTTGAGAGGCGGGACTAAAGAACCAAAGCTCAACCCCCGCAAGCGCAACTAGGTGAGTACACACATGCAAAAATTATCAAACCCACAACCTTATTTTTTTCGGCAACATTTAATAACTTGTACACAAACCTCATCTACACCGACAGCCTCCCCCCTGGTGTCAGCTTCTTCAGTGATGCCTAAACGTCTCCGTCACGACGCCCCGCAGTTCCCACCCAGCAAGACCAATCACCCTCACACCAGCATCTCTCCCATCACCTCCAGCCGTTAAACTTTACACAAAATTCTCCCCATAACCATTTTCAATCTCCCGTTTAGCATTTAACTTCCTGCAGGTCGAGCTTAAACATTTCCATTTACCTGTCCACCAATTGCATTCTTCTTCCAGTTTATGCAACTGCTCGTACTTCCTTTTCTTGTTATAAAATATCTTGTAGTCATCTCACATGGCACTAAGGTTAAGTTTTTGTCGTGGGATCCCTCAGTACTACAGCCAAACATTATTTTGTCTCTCATTCATCTTCCAGTTCTCTGCTTACTCATCTTCCAAACTTATATTATTTAACTTGCAGGCTCCCTGTGAGGACCTCTCACCCTTCACCAGGTAATGTCATCTCACACAGCACTATGTAAACAGACATACCTCAACATATTCTCCCTATAGCTCTTGTGGCCTCACACGGTTAGAAAGGCGGGGCCCAAGAGCTAATTACGTACTGAGCTGCGCTTCTCGCAACAAACACATCAACAACTAAGCTCTTTGGTTCAGCGTCCTCACTTACCCTGTACCGTGTGTGTGTTTGTATGTATTCTTCGGTTTAAAATATGTAATGGTAATACATAACTCTTTACATTGACATGTCTTGGAATCTTCAATCACTGTCATGTATTACTCCTGAGGCAGTTTCCTCTTGGTTCACTCAGGCTACCCGTTATCATTGTTATATAACGTCTAAGTGTTATATCAATCAAATAATCTCAGATAATAAAGGCAAATATATTTATTCTCACTTGCGTCACCACGTTGTAAATATCCCACAACAATCACCATCTTGAACTACAATCTGAGAATGTGGACATTGACGCTATTCCTTCCCAGGCATTACCTGGTTGATACCTGGTTGATGGGGTTCTGGGAGTTCTTCTACTCCCCAAGCCCGGCCCGAGGCCAGGCTCGACTTGTGAGAGCTTGGTCCACCAGGCTGTTGCTTGGAGCGGCCCGCAGGCCCACATATACCTGGTTGATGGGGTTCTGGGAGTTCTTCTACTCCCCAAGCCCGGCCCGAGGCCAGACTTGACTTGTGAAACATTTTGTTTTTTTCTAATTTTCCTTCATTCCTTTCGTTATAATTATTATATTCCTGTTATCATTTAATTGTATCAAAAGCCTAGCACACTGAACTTTCCTTCTTTTAAATTTTTTTCCGCTTCCAACTTACTGTTCCTTAATTATTAATCATATATTCCACACGGTAATACGAACATGTCTTTGCTTTCTGGGGTCCAGGCCACGGGCTGCTGAGATCTTTAGTGGGAAAGAACTTTTTGGATGTAGCTGAAAGGTGTTCTGTTGGTAGGAAGTTGGGGAGGACAGATTGTAGTGAGGGTGTAGGGTGATACATGGCCGCTAGGGGTGGGAGGGTGCAGTTAGGTAGGTCTTGGTAGTGGTGGTGGTGGTACAGATGATTTTGGCTTCTGTAATAGAATTTGCTGCATTAGTGTTAATATTTGCATTATCCTAAGTTATTATTAGTGTCAGTAATATTATTACACTTTAGATGAAGCAAAAAATTGTCTTTGAAAGGGCAACTGGCCTTCGGAAGATGATCAAAACAATATCAACTAAACTCCCATATTTACACACACACAACTGTAATAATTAGATCATCCTTTTCTCCCTTCTTTCCCCTCGGCTTGCTTCGCCATTGTGCCATCCTGCTCTGTCATCCTCTGCCGCCGCTGCCATCCTCCTCTGCCGCCGCTGCCATCCTCCTCTGCCGCCGCTGCCATCCTCCTCTGCCGCCACGGCAATGATGCCTCTCTCGCGCGACCACAGCAACCCTGCGGGTCTGCAGACGGCGCTGGCCACAGGAGGAGTAGTGTACCCTCTCCAGGAAGTAGTTAATGGGTACATAATGGGCATGACTCTCAATGACACCCTCAGGAGCGTCGAGTCCCCTCAAGGCGCCGCCGATAACCCGAGGGTCAGGATCACTTTCAGGCACATCTTTTCAGGCGACAGGTGAGTTGTTTACTGGGGCTGGGGAGACGGCCTTCCCTCGATATTGATGGATGATAGATGAGCTCAGAAGTGACTGTGATGGTTTTTTTTTACTCTTGAGTGCACCCTGTTTTTCTCTCGCCACCCCACATTTTCCTCGTTAACCTTCCTTTTCTTTATTGGATCTCTAATTTTATCTTATTTAGTATCTTTACATTAGACCTCTCTTTTTTTTATTATCCATCGGCTTTCTTTTTCTGTCAGTTTTCCTATCTTCTCTCTACTCTGAGAAGAGTGGGCTTATCCACCCACTTGGGCTGGACGGTAGAGCGACGGTCTCGCTTCATGCAAGTCGGCGTTCAATCCCCGACCGTCCAAGCGGTGGGGCACCATTCCTTCCCCCCGGTCCCATCCCAAATCCTTATCCTGACCCCTTTCCAGTGCTATATAGTCGTAATTGCTTGGCACTTTTCCTTGATAACTCCATCCTCCTCTCCACTCTGAGTGAGTGCAGTCACCAGGTAAACTAGGGCAGGTGTCTTGGTAATATATAATGTGTGTATGAACTCTGATCCAACACAAACTGTGCTTATATTTTTGCTACACATTGACGGACGGGAGAGAACAGTGTGAAGGCTTGACCAGGACACCAAACTATAATAATTCACATTATTGAGGACAGAAAAGCCTATATTTAAGCTTATATGGAGGTTCACCTCCCCTATAGGTCGAACTATAAGAGGGAGGGAACTGACTCCTGGGTACCTATAGACTGCTTGGTAAACAGAGGTGTCGGGTGACATGCCCAACCATTTCCGATCCCACTCGAGGGGATCCCTGTGGATTGTGAGGGCGTCATCATCTTCCATTTTGCTTTTCAAGGTACAACTTAAATGGGAGCAGCAAGTTGTGCGTGTGGTGGGACCCGGTCTCCAGCTCCTGGTCCCCGGATGGCTGCTGGCTCGACTCCAGTAGCGACTACTTCAGCGTCTGCTCCTGTAACCACCTCACAAACTTCGCCATCATCATGGACATCAACGGCATCATCGATGTTAATGATGTAAGTGTTTCTGATGAGTGATGAGTCGTGTGTGTGTTTACTATTTGTGTCGAGCTATTAGCTCTTGGACCCCGCCTTTCTAACCAATCTATTTTCCCTTTATTCTATATCTACTATATATATTTCTCTCTAAAACACACACACGTTAGGCGGGACCAAAGAGCCAGAGCTCAACCCTCGCAAGCACAACTAGATGAGTACACACATCCCCAGGAAGCAGCCCGTAGCAGCTGCCTCCCACGTACCTAGTTACTGTTAGGTGAACAGGAGCATCAGGATGAAAAACTCTCCCCGTTTGTTTCCGCCTCCGCCGGGAATCGAACCCGGACCATTAGGACTACAACTCCCGAGCGCTGTCCACTCAGCCTCACGAGGGTGTGTGTGTGTGCTTACCTAAATATATAATCACTTAAAGTGAATGTTGCCTTCTTGATGCGTTAGTTGACGGTAGAGCGACGGTCTCGCTTCATGCAGGTCGGCGTTCCATTCCCAACCGTCCAAGTGGTTGGGGCACCATTCCTTCCCCCCCCGTCCCATCCCAAATCCTTATCCTGACTCCTTCCAAGTGCTATATAGTCGTAATGGCTTGGTGCTTTCCCCCTAATAATTCACTTCACTTCTCTCATTACGTATTCTTGAAACTTTGAAGTGGAGTTCAAAGTGACTATATCCCGTCTAGGTGACTGCACCTGTCCACCCCTCCCGCAGCGTGTCTCTGGGACTATGGTCTCCTCCTCCAGTCTCCAGTTCTCCCATCTCGTTCCCTTGTTACTTAAACGCTCTTCCCCCACAGCCTGTGCTGGTGCTGATCACAGACATCGGCTGCGGATTGTCGTTGGTGTGCCTGGCCGCAGCGGTCGTCACCCTGGTCGTCATGATCCGGGGACGACAGGTCGTCAGTACCACCAGCGTCGTCATTCACCTCAACTTGTGCTGCTGCCTCTTCGTCTCCACGGTGCGTTGTCGCCCTCCCAGCTGGCCTCCTAGCTGGCCTCCCAGCTGGCCTCCTAGCTGGCCTCCCAGCTGGCCTCCTAGCTGGCCTCCTAGCTGGCCTCCCAGCTGGCCTCCCAGCTGGCCTCCCAGCTGGCCTCCCAGCTGGCCTCCCAGCTGGCCTCCTAGCTGGCCTCCCAGCTGGCCTCCCAGCTGGCCTCCCAGCTGGCCTCTAAGCTATGGCTTGCTCTTGCCCCTATAGTCACTAACATTGTCATCATTCTCAGCAATAACGGTCATCAGTATCATGTAGAGTTATCATTCTCATTATGTACCTCACTGTCATCACTTTCATCCTCACTATCCTCACCATTTATGGTTCCCCCCCTTTATCCAGTGTTAGCCTATCATTATACCTCTCATTGTAACACATGTTCCTCCCCATCAATCACGCATTCCACATCTGTTCCCATTCCACATATGTTCCACATCTGTGAGTAATGAGCAAGTTATCCTTGTTAATTAAAGTTATGTATTGATTATCTGAGAGATGCGTGAGACGATTGTGTTAATAATTTTGAGGTATATATTTTAACCAATTATTAAGACACGTGACGTTGAAATTAGCATTTGTAATTTATGTAAACATTTGTTAAATAATTTTCGCCAAATTATAAGCGTGAAAACCTTCAAGTTCTTGATGCTATGGAGTTACTGTTGAATACTTTCTCGTTTAATCTGCCTTTTCTTTCATTCGTTAGTCTTGATGTCTTCCTCTACCCTTCGATTAAATTTACCTTTCTCTCTTCTTCCAACACTCCCCTGCCTGGCCTCCAACACTCTCCTGCCTGGCCTCCAACACTCCCCTGCCTGGGGCCAGATTCACGAAAGCACTTACGCAAACACTTACGAACCTGTACACCTTTTCTCAAATCTTTGGCGGCTTTGTTTACAATTGTTAAACAGGTAATGAGCTCCGAAGCACCAAGAGGCTGTTTATAACAATAACAATAGTTGAATGGGAAGATTTCATGCTTGTAAACTGTTTAATAAATGTAACCAAAGCCGTCAAAGATTGAGGAAAGATGTACACGTTCGCAAGTGCTTGCGTAAGAGCTTTCGTGAATCTGGCTCCTGGCCTCCAACACTCCCTGTCTGGCCTCCAACACTCCCCTGCCTGGCCTCCAACACTCCCTGTCTGGCCTCCAACACTCCCCTGCCTGGCCTCCAACACTCCCCTGTCTGGCCTCCAACACTCCCTCACGTGTCTCTCCTGCAGGTGGTGTTGCTAGCTGGACTGGACAGCACGGAGAGCAAGGTGGGGTGCGCCGCGGTGGCCGCCATCCTTCACTACCTTCTGCTGGCCTACTTCTGCTGGATGGGGGTCGAGGGCGTCTGCGTTTACCTCCTGCTAGTGAGGGTCAGTGTCTGCTGACAGCTGGGGCTTCACTGTCTGCTGGCGTAGTCATTGTCTGCGTCAGCTTGGTTTTATTTGTTCGACTGTAATGTTAAGAGTCTGTTAGGATAACTAGTGATGTTTAGGTCAGGTTAGTTTTCCCTTAGTGAAGGAGCGGCAGTGTTTGCTCTGAAGGTCAGGTGGGTGTTGAGGCAAACTCCCAGTGGCAGGTGGGTGACAGTGGGAGTTTGCCTGAAGGACTCCCACCAACACACTTCCCAGACTAGCAATGTTCTCTGCCTGGTGTTACACCGGCGTGGCTCTCTTCCAGGTGTTCCGGACGGCCACGTCACCTCTGCCCTACTATCACGCAGTGGCCTACGGCGCCCCAGCGATCATCGTGATCATATCTGCATCCATCAGTCCTGAAGGCTACGGCACCGATAGTTTGTGAGTACCTTGTGGTAGTTTGAGGTTCTTAGCTGGGGGATAGTTTGTGAATACCTTGTGGCAGAGGGTGGTAGTTCGGGGCTCTAAGGTGGGCATGATGTATGGGCAGTTTATATCATAAGGTGGTATAAACACAAGAAATAAACTATAACTCATCGAAACAGAATAAAGATATACATAAACTAATCAAGTACTGGAAAGGTGGCATATAAATTATTTATCAGGCTGTCCGTGTTTAAAAAGAAGTAAAAACAGCAAAAATTAACTTTTGAGTGGGCAGATAGGGACAAACCCCATAGTTCTTTCAGATCCATCCACAGACTGGTCCCGAGGGTCAGAAAATGTGCTTTCCAGGTGTCCTTAAATAATATCAAGATGAGCTCCATAAGCTTATTTAATGAATTATTACAGTCGCATAAATGACTGCAATCGTAGAGGGTTCCATATTTAGTGTTGCCTTTTAAGAAGAGGAATAGATCACTGGCCTTGAACTATAGGTTAATTATTTTTTTAATTATTATAGCAGAAATAATCGAATTTGTGGATTAAATTAAAATCGCTGCAAAAATCACAGGACTTACCAGCTCTACAGAGCGCCTTGTACGATTTCTTAAATTGGATTCAAGACTGGCACGAATCTCCAGGGACACGTGTTGTACACCTCTGCACACCTGTCAACACCTGTAGAATCTACATATTTTTCAATAGACTTCCATAACAATACCAACCTAAATACACTATTGATTAAAACTGTGATTTAATTTTTTGGGGGGTAAATAAATTGACACAACTTACATTTCTCTCATCAGCTGTTGGCTGGATCCTATGGATCAGGGACTGATATGGGCCTTTGCTGCGCCTGCGCTGGTCATTCTCCTGGTAGGTCCAGGGCGCCCTGCCCTCTGGTGTCAACTTCAGAGACCACGATGACCAGACCACACACACCAGAAGATGAAGGAACCACGACGTTTCGGTCCGTCCTGGACCATTATCAAGTCGTATTATAAGTCGTCTCCTCATCTTCTGTTGTGTGGTCTGGTCATCATATCTTCAGCCACGTTATTGTGACTCATCATCTGCATTTGAAGACCACACAATTAAGAACCTCTTTACTAAACTGCTTAGCAAATTTTGCCTCTACAACTTTGTTAGATTATATACTTGCTCTTTTAAGGTTCTCGCTCTCCTCAGTCATGATTGGTAAAGTTAATTTGTCCGTGGGCACCTCTTGAGTGGCTTAATCTTCATCAATTAATGACACTGTTCCCTGGCCGCAGGTGAACGTGGTGATGTTCGTGCTCGGGGTGCGGGTGTTGGTACGCCAGCGGGAGAGTCGCTCTGGTGGCGGGAAAAAAGAAAAGAAGAGAAAAACGCTGCTGCTGAGGCGCTCCGTCACCCTGGCCACCGTGATGGGCCTCACCTGGCTCACCGGGTTCCTCTACTTCTCTCAAGGTCAGGCCCTGGCAACACTCCACTGGCTCAAAGTCGAGCTTGTGTAGCATTCCTGCGTCTATCAGAGTCGGGCTTAGGGAGCAAGCCACTCCATTTTCTTTCGGCCTTCTTCTGTTACTGGTACTCCTCTCATTCTTCTGTTCCTCCTCCTCACGAAGATACCGTCTCGAACGTAAATGAGAGCAACATGGAGAAATAACGAAGAAGCTAGTCAAATTAATAGATTAAAAGAGGGTTCGATCCTTCCTTACTTCCTTATAACTAAGAAAACGTGTTCGTGTTCATCAGCATGAACACAAACACTGACCCATGACTGGCAGCTCCTCCTCATATACCCACCCAAACTCATCCACATACATGTCTAACCTACGCCTGAAACAATCCAAAAGTCTAAAATATATATATACCATGGTACACGGCCGTCGGTTCCATAAATGACCAACCTAGGTTTCCAAACCAGTATTTACAGAGGTCTTTTCTAAATCTAAACTTGTGCAATTTATATGTATTTTTAAAGTTGTGTTTAGTGTTGATGTATTTAGAATCTTATAGATACTACATGGTAAATATAATATGACCAAATAATTAAGAAGAAATGTTAATAAAGGCCAGATGTGTCTTCAATCTTGTAAATAATTAGATTATGTGATTTTATTTTTTAAGGTGTAATAAGCTAATTATTTTAATACGGAAAACGTATTTTTAAAGCAGAATAATTATATCAAATACCAAAATAGTATTTCAGATCTTTTACACATAATAACAACAAAATGTAATTTATGCTAAAAATATTTAGTGCACAGAAATGATCATATGTACAATTAAAGATAGAAAATAAAGTAATTACGTATACTGAAGTGTTGGTGGAAAACTCGGTAGGCACGAAGGCGCTGGCGGTGATCTTCACGCTGTTCAGCTCGCTGCAGGGCGTGATGCTGTTCCTGGTGCTGGTGGTGGTGCCCCCAGCACCCAGGGCTTGCTTCCTCGACCTCGTCTTCTGCCGCTACTTCAAGGTGCGTGAATGATCCGTCTCTGTCTGCCTCTCTCTCTCTCTCTCTGTCCCTCTGTCTCTCTCTCTCTCTCTGTCCCTCTGTCTCTCTCTCTCTCCAAAAATCGTCATGACCATTCTTCTCCTTCTGTCTCCCACAGTTCTCAAGGCCCCAGGGTAGGGCAAGTATTGCCGCCAACACACTTGGATTAACGCATTCTAACTTCAGCATCTCTGAGACCACCCCCATCGACCCCCGGGAATCCTCGGAGTTTGACTTCAACACCAGGGACCCCCAGGACCCTGGTGCTGACCTAGCTGGGGATCCACCAGATTTCACTCCTCAACCTGTGCCCATTGACCCGCGGGGCTCCGCGGAGCTGGATATTCACGTCGCCAGGGACCTGAAGAATCTTCACACGAACTGGAACCCACAGGATCTCCGTTCGAACTGGGGAGAGGAGAACCGCCGCAAGAATTGGGATTTGTTAAACCGCGTACGCGACGCTGTTTCAAGGCGGCGGTGACCAGAGGTTTGAGAGCCATTTTGAAGATGGACAGAATTTAGGAAACCTTCCATTGGAGCTGCAATGCAGAACCGGTATCTGAAAAATCGTATGAGCCGGGGTTAGAGGAGCCCTTATATGAATCGTCCTGGGGCGAAACCTTGGGCCAGATTCAAGAAAGTACTTACGCAAGCACTTACGAACGTGTACATCTTTCCTCAATCTTTGACGGCTTTGGTTACATTTATTAAACAGTTTACAAGCATGAAAACTTGCCAATCAATTGTTGTTATTGTTATAAACAGCCTCCTGGTGCTTCGGAGCTCATTACCTGTTTAATAATTGTAAACAAAGCCGCCAAAGATTGAGAAAAGATGTACACGTTCGTAAGTGTTTGCGTAAGTGCTTTCGTGAATCTGGTCCCTTGTGTTTCCAGTGACCAGTTTACGCGAACCCTCGACATTTTCTCGGCAGGCGTGAAGTAAATCATAATAATTTAATACAATGTAAAACTGAGGAATGGATTTAATAATAGTTATACAAATAAGGTTGAAATGTCAACTCAGGGGATGTGTGCGTGTGAAAATTAGGATTAAGGACCTGCCCGAAACGCTATGCGTGCTAGTGGCTGTACAAGAATGTAAGAACTTTTGTACATATAAATAACAAAAATAAAATAAAATAAATAATAAAAATCGAATCAATGAATTCAACGTTGAAAGATTTAAATGTTGAACATAAATGGGGAAATAATGGTGTGGAAACTGGATAACACTTGTGTGAAGCAAGTTTTCCAACTAGTTTCATAGAAGCAAACTTTACCGCAAGTTTCATTTACCGCTTCACAAGACTTGAGAATGGTCCAGGACGGACCGAAATGTCGTCGTCCCTTCAACTTCTAGTGTGTGGTCTGGTCAACTTACCGCTTCACAAGAATGTGACGTTTGAATTGTTGAATAGAAGAGTTTTATACACTGAGATGCACCCATCGGTATATATATATACCTGTGTATATACACAGTCTCTTGTGGTCCTGGACAATATTCTGGACTAAAGTATACTTGCTGATTGGTCAGTAAGTTATTGTAAGGGGGCCTTAATATTCCTCCGGAGGTCTATTATGTTGTCCCCAAGTCCAGCACCGAAGCAAATGGTTGAATAATATGTTAGGTGTTTGTTGGTGGGAACTCATTGGAGCCAAGCCGCTGTATTTGCTAAGACCTGTTGTTTTTAAAATTCAGCTACTCAGAACAAAAGTTCCATGTAGCACGGGCTATGGTGAGCCCGTAGTGGACTTACTTGGCACAGGAGCAGTGCTGTAGTAGGTCCACCGCCTCGCATAGTCATATGACCCCTCAAGCCTTTCCTTGGTTCTAATATTCTGATAAATCTATGTAATTATTACTGTTTACAAAGGTTTATTTACGGTCATTACGTGGAGACCCAAAACCATAATGAGAACATTTTTAAGTGCAAGACCATAAAGTGTTTTGGAGCGTTGGTGATGGTGTATTGTACAGGGTTCCAAGGGTGACGTTGGTGCATGACTGACACGAGCTCTGTGTGTGTGTGTGTGTGTGTGTGTGTGTGTGTGTGTGTATCCTCAGCACCTGACATAAACACGAGTGTTGGTGTATCACTGACGCCTTCAAGTTACCTGCATCAGTACGAGTAGTGTACGTGTACAGTAACCACGTGACGCAAACGTTGGCACGATTGATCCATTCATCTCGAGGAAAGCGTGTTTAATTCAGAAAGCCAACGAAGGTAAGTATTCCTTGGTTGTTTATGTATCAGGCCAGCTGTATACATACTTTTTGTAAACATTCCTCAACTTAATACATAAATATTTAGAATGAACTCTTGTCTGAATATGTATAAATGTAATTTCCCAATACGTTAGAAAGAAATATATGCATAATAAAGCACCTTTCCTGAATATAAAGTACAAAATTGTTATCAGAAAATGTCTTTAATAACGAGAATAGAAAACATACGGAGGAATCTGAATGAGGGGAAAACCTTATCAATAGTTTCCTATGATACAAAAAGGGCTTCTGAATGCACTTTCACGTGAAAGAGAAGAAACGAGCTGGAGCTGAAAGGAGAGAGAGAGAGAGAGCAGTCATCTGGTAGAAATAGCCACCATGAGAGCAGTGGGGTACGCTGGGCCCTGAGCTCCCTTGAGGCCTGAACAGGAATGGCTTTAATTAATGGTAAATGAAGGAATGGGAGATGAGGAAGCTCTTTTTGAGGTCAAGCAGTGAGATGAGGGACATTCATTCATCTCTCTAACTCACCTTCCTCACTCACTCATCACGTCCCCCTCTTTTCCCCTGGCCCTACTCATCAGCCACCCCCAGTTTCTTGATTCTGCGAATATTCTCAAGCTAAAAAAAACTTTTTCATCCCAAACCTGTTTCCAGCACTAGAAACACTGTAATGCGCTTTCCATTCTTATCTGAATTGAACAGTTTAACTTGTAACCTTTTTAATATAAAACTCGCCCTCCGGCAGATTAACATACTTCAAGTGATCTAGTTTACATTGCTGCCCTTGTCTGCTTCACAGACGCCGTCTTGGCGAATCGGCTGTGATTACCCAACATAATTTTGATTGTTGCCGCCGGAGGCGGCTAGTTTATTGTGCACCCATACTCATCCTGTGAGCGGTAGCGCAAAAAGAATTACAGAGGGCACAAAAGGTCTTTCTCAGACCTCAGCTTAGATTATTATATAAACAATTTCATCTGTTCTTCACACCTTATAATTATAATGTCGGTTTCAGAGAATGTTCTATTTCAAGAGTTATATATTAACAGCAAGTCATTATACCCACATGGCAGGTCTTATCGCTAATACACAATTGTTGGAGCCGAGGAGATATTATAGAGCCAACATGAACCTGAGTTTTGTTGCTGTTGATTCTTCCATTTCACGGAAAAGTAGTTAAATTCTCTCGCCTTTTTAACAAACGTGATCTGACTTAACTTGAGCTTCTATAAGCTCTCAGATTTGTCTTTCCCTTTTGTTGTTTTTTCCTTTTCTTTTGCTTTATTGCATCGTTGTCTTATCAATTAGGCTTTCTGCACATTGATGTATTTCTATTAGTTACCTTCTCGCCTTTCACCTCATATCTTTATCTTATATAAAGGCTTCCTCCACCATTCTCCCGCACGGGAGACATCTCCCGTCACGCAGGGTGCAGTCGCACCTCCACAGATCTCCAGTATCAACTAATGATACTGGTAATGGCTCAAAAGGGCCACCACTTACGGGCTATTCATGCCCGTGCCACCTTTTGGGTGGCTTAATCTTCATCAATCAATCAATCACTCTCCTGTACAAGTTACAGCCCCGCTCCTGTGCCAGGTAAGTTCACTACGGGCTCACCATAACCCGTGCTACATGGACATTTCGTTCTGAGTAGCTAAATCTAAAACAACAACCACCACTCTTTATGGGCTATTCATGCCCATGCCACCTCTTGGATGGCTTAATCTTCATCAATCATCACTTTCTGTACACGACCTGATGATGGTCCAAGACGGACCGTACTGTCATCACTCCCTTTATTTTCAGGCGTGTGGGTTGAGCGTCTAGTGTTCAGTCACGCTATTGTGACTTGCTCTATGCATATTATGTATTGTGGAAAACAATTATGTACTTTATTGAATTAATAAGGAAAGCTGAAAATGATAAAGAATAGGGGGTAAAGGATTGAGAAAGGGATAGACAGGGAAGGGGTGTGGAAGAAGCGTGCGAGAGATAAAGACAGCTGAGGTAGGGGGGATAGGTGGATTAGAGAGGGTAGGAAATAAGAGGAAAATGTCAGGAGGGAAGGATAGAAAGGAGATGGCGGAAAGGAGAAAAGGAGAGGGTGGTAGAGGAGAGAGGGAGGAAGCAGGCGAAAAGAAAATAATACTGGGATACATGGGCTTCGGTAAAAGGGTATTTTCGGTAAAATACCCGTCAGTCTCTTTGGGAATTAGGAGAGGACAAGAGGAGAGAGAAAGATTTTTGGGTCGAGAGAGAGAGGGCTGTGGGCCGGTGGAGGAGGGCTGAGGGCTGGTGTCACGGCCGACAGTCCGGGCTGTCAGGAGGATGGGGGAGTGAGGTGCATCTGTCCCTTTATGATAAGCGACAAACTACAACTTGGAATTACGGGCTCACCATAGCCCGTGCTACATGGACACTTCGTCCTGAGTAGCTAAATCTTTAACAACAACATACAACTTGGACCGCTACTTGCCCCGCTCCTGTGTCAGGTAAGTTACGGGCTCGCCATAGCCCGTGCTGCTTGGAACTTGTTCCGAGTAGCTGAATCTATAACAACAACACAACTTGGAACACAGCACAGCTCCTGTGCCAGGTAAGTCTACTACGGGCTCACCATAGCCCTTGCTAATTGCCCCGTTCCTGTGCCGGGTAAGTTACGGGCTCACCAAAAGATATGCCAATTACTGAAAACGGCGATGGGTCATATTTTGCCCAAACCCCCCTGCAGTTTTCAAAATATCTGAAATGTCGGAAATTTGACTCCTGAACGTGATTTTTGAGCTGAATTCTGACTCTCTGCACCTATTTTCATTTTCACATTACAACTTTTTATTCCGAAAATATGCCAATTACTGAAAACTGCGATGGGTCATATTTTGCCCAAACCCCCCTGCAGTTTTCAAAACATCTGAAATGTCGGAAATTAGACTCCCAAGAGTGATTTTTGAGCCGAATTCTGACTCTCTGCACCTATTTTCATTTTCAAATTACAACTTTTTATCCCGAAAATATGCCAATTACTGAAAACGGCGATGGGTTATATTTTGCCCAAACCCCCCCTGCAGTTTTCAAAATATCTGAAATGTCGGAAATTTGACTCCTGAGCGTGATTTTTGAGCCGAATTCTGACTCTCTGCACCTATTTTCATTTTGAAATTACGACTTTTTATACGGGAAATAGGCCAATTACTGAAAACGGTGATGGGTCATATTTTGCCCAAACCCCCCTGCAGTTTTCAAAATATCTGAAATGTCGGAAATTTGACTCCGGAACGTGATTTTTTAGCCGAATTCTGACTCTCTGCACCTATTTTCATTTTCAAATTACGATTTTTTATACGGGAAATATACCAATTACTGAAAACGGCAATGGGTCATATTTACCCAAACCCCCCCTGCAGTTTTCAAAATATCTGAAATGCCGGAAATTTAACTCCTGAGCGTGATTTTTGATCCGAGTTCTGACTCTCTGCACCCATTTTTATTTTCAAATTACGACTTTTTATACCGAAAATACGCCAATTACTGAAAACGGCGATGGGTCGTATTTTGCCCAAACCCCCTTGCAGTTTTCAAAATATCAGAAATGTCAGAAATTTGAGTCCTGAATGTGATTTTTGAGCCAAATTCTGACTATCTGCACCTATTTTCATTTTCAAATTACGAATTTTTATACCAAAAATATGCCAATTACTGAAACCGCGATGGGTCATATTTTGCCCAAACCCCCCCCCCCCCCTGCAGTTCTCGAAATATCTGAAATGTCGGAAATTTGACTCCTGAGGGTGATTTTTGAGCCGAATTCTGCCTCTCTGCACCTTATTTCATTTTCAAATTACGACTTTTTATACCGAAAAAATGCCAATTACTGAAAACGGTGATGGGTCATATTTTGCCCAAACCCCCCTGCAGTCGTCGGCTTGTCAAAGGTCCCCCCATTTGCCCTGGTGATCTGTTCTAGTTGTATTTTAAAATCCAACAGAGTTTTGGCATTTACGGCTTTGGTGGGTAGGCGGTTCCATGGGTTTATAACCCTATGGGTGAAAAAGTATCTCCTCTTCTCAGTCCTCCATTCTGGCTTGTTGAGCTCGAAACCATTGCTCCTCGTTCGAATAATTTTCTTGGCACAATTTACTTTTTGTCAGGTCTACATCAGCATTATCTGCTGATGTAGACCTGACCAAATGTAAACTGTGTCAACAAAATAGTCTTTACTTTACAGTCTCCGTGGTGTAGTGGTAAGACACTCGCCTGGCGTTCCGCGAGCGCTATGTCATGGGTTCGTATCCTGGCCGGGGAGGATTTACTGGGCGCAATTCCTTAACTGTAGCCTCTGTTTAACGCAACAGTAAAATGTGTACTTGGATGAAAAAACGATTCTTCGCGGCAGGGGATCGTATTCCAGGGACCATAGGATTAAGGACTTGCCCGAAACGCTACGCGTACTAGTGGCTGTACAAGAATGTAACAACTCTTGTATATATCTCAAAAAAAAAAAAAAAAAAAAAAAAAAAAAAAAATATTCGCACACCCTTCGTTACTATGTGATGGAGTGCGAAAAGATACGTGAATTCAGAAACAATTCTATAACCAATGTTCCAACGATGTGTCAATATTTAATTCAAAATGATCTGCTACCAGAAATTTTAGCCAAATATCCCCAGTTTGCTAACATTAGGTAGTAACTGAGTGATTGTAACCTATCCACCGCTGCCCACTGGATGGGGGGCGGTGTGCAGGACAAACATATCAATTGTGACACTAGCTCTCCACACGTGTCAATTGCTTAATTTAGAACCTGTACTTGAGGTCGATCTCGAACCCATTGTTGATGTGACGACTTATACTGAATTTTGTAACTAGCTCATCAAAATTGTAACTTGCTTAGCTAAATGAATTGTGGGGTTCAGTCCCTGAGCCCATTATGTGCCTCTGTAACCCTTTCCACTACCGCCCACAAGATGGGTATGGGGTGCATAAAAAAGAACTAAACTCCTCATTCGTACGTGTTACATCTGACCTTCAAAAGAAATTGTCAGGATTAAGACGGACAAGGAGGGCATTGCCGGGTACCCCGAGAGCCAAAGGCAGAAACAATAATTTAACATCATGAAATCGCTGTGATACAAAGTGAGTTTGTCTAAATTCTAAGATAGCATAGTATTTACAATCTTGTAAAGCCACTAGTAAGAGAATAGTAAAGTTGTAGGTATGAAAAAAAGGAAAGGTCACTGTTGAAAATTTATTTTAATACAAAAAACATGCTTTAAGCACTTCACAGTACCAAATGGTATATATTTTTATCCCTATTTACGGTACAAATTTTTGTTGTGAGGTGGCAACACTGGCTGGAGGTAAACAATCCTTGACGGTACACTACGACGCCCACCCACTGTACCGCCCACCCACTGTAACGCCCACCCACTGTAACGCCCACCCACTCTAACTCCCACTGTACCGCCCACAACAGGTAATAAGGAGTAGTATTACCTTGTTATAACAGAGGTCATTGAGGTAATAGTTGGGTCTAGGGGTGTGCAGTGCCAGCTAAGATAACGTGAACATTATGACTCGTGGCTGGAGGCAAGCTGTGGCTTGAGATGTGACTGGCAGACACCTGCACACTCAATTCATTTTATACATGTTTATTTTTATTGCGGGACAGATTGTTATATTTTCAACTTGCGTCCAATGCATATTCGCCATACCAGTATTTATTTATTTATTTAATTTATTTATTTATTTATATACAAGAAGGTACATTGGGTTTGTGAGAATACATAGCATAGTATTTACAATCTTGTAAAGCCACTAGTACACGCAGCATTTCGGTTTCGGATATGTTTACATATCCGAATCAAATATAACCTAGACAGTATCTAAGGAAACATATCTTCGTTCAATATAGTTGGAAGGGCAAGAAAAGCTTGTGCCTGAAGCTAGACTTAAATACAGTACAAGAAAATTATTAATGATGGTAATGAAGTCCATTTCATGTGGATTCCATCTCACAATGGCCTCCGAATACATGATAAAGCTGATGAGTTAGCCAAAGCATCTGCCTTCAAAGAACCTTGGATTAACCTTGGGTTAACCAGTAACCTTGGATTGCCATTATGTAGTCTGAGAGCAATAATACACCAAGAACTTCATCAAATCAGAAATCTGATCTCAGATCCTATAGATCTCAGGCAAAGTGAAATCTACACCACTAATACCATCTACAGTATCATTATACTCTTGCAAGAAGAGCCACACATCTACGGATCATCTAATAAAATCAGCAGATCCTAACTGTAACTCGTGCTCGGCTTAGACTCGGCTATATGTATCTCTGGAAATTTTCTTTACCTGCTAAGGTAGACCTGACCAAATAATAATAATAATAACTCATTGTGTCGGTGAACAGGAAGTCATGTTATACATACAGTACATGTTAGGCTTATACCGAGGTTGGGACGACCTCGGTATACATACATTCCTCCCCCCCCCCCCTCAGGGTCAAATTACTGACCCCACCCACGATGCAACCCCACAAGAAGCTGACTAACTCCTGGGTACCTATTTACTAGTAGGTGGTCAGTAAATTATATGAAATTATATGATGGATTATTAAATTATCTCTCTCTAGTGTCCTTGACCACCACTGTATATTCTCTTTCAATACACGGAGAAATCACATTATCGTGATATCAATGAGAATCGATGAGAATCACAGGAACCATGATGAGGGTTCGAACCTGTGTGCTAGGTGTTCCCCGATGCACACTCTAGTCGACTATGCCATGACATGGTCAAAAGAATTGCAACCTGGTGTACTACTGCACCCTCGAGGATCCCGAGGCTTCCACTGAAGCCTCGGGATCCTGAAGGGTTCAGGAGTTTTTCTCATTATATTTTTTCATTGATATATCACAATGTAATTTTTGCATATTAATTATAATTATAAGTACTGTAATTAGATAATTAATAAACCTTAAAAATAATGTTTACTTTATTTTCATTCACACAGTAAATGATGTTCAAAGGTGGCATTTTCAAGTGATTTGGAGATGATGTATTTTGTTCAGGTGGCCAGATACAGACACATGGGTTCATGTGGAACCAGTATTCAAATATATTGTTTATTACCCACAGTGCACTTTTCTAAGTGTCATTCTTCATTCATTCTTTCTTGAATGAATGTCATTCAGAGAAGATGTCATTCTTCAGTTTAAGCCATGGTATTAGCTTGAAAACAAAGAGAACAAATTATGCATGGAATGCTAATTAGTACTATGAGATACCATAACTAATTTATGGCACACCAGCACCAGGTTGCAGCACCCTACATAACTAGATCAGAGGAGCTTGCCAGCTCAGTATACTCATAGCATCCACTGTCACTATCCTAAAATATGGTGGCCAATAAGATAAATTTTGGGCTAGTTTTCCTTTGATACTTGTCACATTTTAAGAGCTTTACCCATGCATTATGGTTCACTTCATGAAGTGAACATTGTGAATAACTATAGAGTAGCTATTCACAACAAATTGTTAACATGATTTCCTTCCCTGGTGCACTCCTAACAGCGAGTATTCCCAGCTTGATGTTTCTTTTGATAATTACTTACCTAACATTCACTTCTTAAAACTAGTTCATTTGTTTTCAACTTTACTGATGTTTTAGTTCTTTGTCACATCTGACCTAGAAGTTGTGGATGAAGGTGGCTTCTACTACTACTACCTTTATTGTTTTCCACATGTTGACCATTCATACAGGTAACCAGTATTTCCTTTCATTTCTCTGATGCATTTACATTTCTAGCTTTCATCTATTTCCTTTTGTCTTATTTCTTTAACTTTAAAAAAAAACTGTCCTTGTTCACCATGTCTATTTCCTATGTTATCTTTTATGTTAATTACCAGATGAGTTGAGAATCTTGATCATAATTACCTACTGTGGTAGAAAGTTCTGCTACACCATATTTGCTTGACATCTTAATTGTCCCCTTCAAGTTTGTCAACTTTGTTACATTTTCTGTCCTTTCTGGAATCTATGGGAGTAGTGATTTGCTCCAGGAGATGCAACAGGACACACTATATCAATAAACATTTGTATAGGGTTATTTATGTATGAGGTTTTGTCCTCGTATTTATTGATGCTTGTCTAGAATTTTAATGTGTTCAATATCGATTACCTGAAACCTTTGGATTTTCTGTTCATAGGTTTCAGTAATCAGACATGATTAATGGATTATCTAACAAATGAATTAGGATGTGATTGGTCTGTTGCAATGATGACAACAAAAAATATATAAGATGAGTATTGAGTAAATTAGTGGGCAAATAAATATAATAAAGTAAACAGTTTTCTCCAAAACCTGGATCATAATAAAATTCACAAATAGCATGTGAAAGTGACTGAATTTGTGGCATTAGCTTTGGGCCATACCTATCAGTTTGTGTTTTTTCATTCATTAAGATTAATTTTAATTTAATAATGTTTTAATAAATAGTTTGTTGGAAGTCATTACATTATCACCTAGAAAATGTTTAATTCATGTGACAAATTTTGACTTTGAAGCTTATTTTAGCTGATGTGGTTATTTATGCCTTATTGGCATGAAACATCTTCATATTATTAAATACTGTAATTGTGTACGATAATCTCAGGGTTAAACAGTGTGAGCATCCGGTTGTCAAAGGATCACGCCCAGATTTTGTGAGGAATAAAATGACAACTTTCAATTATCGTCAATGGTGCAGTGATCAAGAAGGGAGAGAACAGCAGCCGGCATCCCCTGCTGAACCATTACTACATCTCTCAAATGCTTCTGGTAAATGTATACATAGTAAATCTGGAATAAATCCAAAGAGAATACACTTTATTCTTTGGATTCTCAGCCTTGAGAGGCAACAACAAAGAACTTTCAGTTGTCATTGATCTCCCAACATTTATAGAAACCAATTAAAAATTGTGCAGTATTGTGCCAATATAGTATTTACTGTTTAGATGCTCATAAACTGTACACATATGAACTACCAACCGAATTTTTGGGTTGTCATGCTTTATAACCAATGTCATGAAATTATATATGTGAACAAAATAGCTTGAATTGTTTTTCAGCCAAATGTAGTGAAAAAAGTAAATCATGTAGTTAGGTGGCTACAAATTAAGTGATGCTACACGACATGGAACAGACAAAATACTGTATTGGATAAGCTAGGATTGTTATCAAACTTGTCTACTTATTCTGAACACTGAATAACATACAGGCAGCTTAGCATCAGAGAAGACAACATAACCTTTTAACAAGATTTAATATATGCCATAGCCTATTTTATGTTATTTAGTGTTCATGGTAGGCAAAATATCATAAAACCTTTTGGTTTTGTGATTTTTTAGCTTGTAATGATGTTGCAATATCTAGAAAACATTGTTTAGATGCTTGCAAGTTTCAAAACCTATTCCTAATGGTGCTCAGAGGGTCCCATTTGATATTAGATTATGTTACTCCATGGTGATAGATTTTAGAATCCTTTTAGCATGTCATGAATGGGAATGTCTTGAATGGTATCTTGAAAATAAGTAAGCCTAGCTGCACTAAAATATCTATATACATTTATTATTTCCAGGCATAAGGGAATATCAGAAACAATACACTAAGTTTTGCAATATCAAACAAGCTCATATTTCCATGAATCAAATACTGTCACTCCTCGATATGCATGAGGGTTAAGTTCCTTAAAAAGTACATGCAGAATGAATTTGTGAAAAGAATTGGTATAATATATAAGAGAAAAAAAAGAGTAGATACCAGACACTCAAAATTTATCTTTTTCCACTTTTTCAGTAAAATGCCTGCTCCTGAAATTAAATTGATGTACATAATATTAATTCTCTCACTACAATGCTTCACTTTCAACACTATTTTCACCTTGCTTAAAATGGGCTAAGAAACAATTGATATTCAAGTTCAAGTCAATTAAAAGGAGATCAGATGCCCTAATCCCTACCATCATGGAGTGCAAAGCTGCCTTGTGCACCATTGACTGCTTAGTGATTATCACACACTCTTGCAGTATTAAGTGTGTTTATAGTGCTGCATATAGTCTGTGATGGTGTATAGTGTGTAAATAAGTTGTTAATTGAATGTGTATTATTGGGACAATAAACAATGTTCATAGGATATGTCATAAAAAAATGAAAATCATTACAAATAGTGCAAAAATGGACATCTCAATATTGGTGGCAACTCGTGCGTGTTGATTCTCCTGCACGAATGCCTCCAGAAGTCTGCAGCATGGGCGACCACCTGGTCATCATGTCATAGCTCACTTTCTGGACATCACTCTGACCAAAATAAGTGACATCAATAAGATAACATCATTCATTGACTCCAAACTTGCAATTCTAGTTTTAAACCTTGCCTGCATTTTTGTAGCTTTCTCTGCTTATCTTCTAACTTCTGGAACTTATCAGATTTATTATACAGTACTGTATATTATTTCTCAGTGTTGAAACCCTGAAATGTGATTTCATTCTTCAATTGTTTTTCTCCTTCCATCGTGCAATGCTTCCATTTTAATTCCATGACAGGTATTTCAATGAGGCTGGCTCAGAGAAGCCAACTGCTGACTACTCTATTGTTAACAAAGATGGCTGCTATCTTGACTGTTTGCTAAACAATTTCAACTCTTTTTATACAGTACTAATATCACAGATTTTTACAACTTTTTTTTTTTTTCTCCTGTATTATTTGACTGCTGTTAGAATACCACTAACATACTCAAACATATTCACATCTGCATGTTCCTTGTCAGGAAGATCTCTATCTCGAGCTGAAAGCTCCTCCAAGCAGGTCTGGTCATTGTGTGAGTCTGGTTTTAAACTTGAATTATGTAGTGTGTACAGTGTTTACGAATTTAATCCATTCCCAGAGATGGTTCATACCCAAAAATTCACAACCCGAAACGAATTTTCCCATAAGAAATACAGTAATGTAAACAGAATTAATCCGTTCCACACTCCCAAAAATATAACTTCAAAATACATTTCATACCTAATTCACACAAATGTTTAGTACGATAGTATCTGCAAGTTATAGCTTACCTCTATTAACGACTCTTGTTGGCGTATGGAAGACGGTGAGAAGGGGTGGGAGGAGGAGAGGTGTTAGTGTTTGGAAGGGAAGTCCCCTTTATAACATCAAGCAGTGATGACTTCTCTGGGGCACTCTCTCTCCTACGTTTTGCCTTCATACCACTAGAACCTGCTTGTGGTTTGCTGCTTGTTTTTCTCACTAAGTACCTTTCCATAGAGACTTTTTCTTTCTACGTCTTAACACTTGTCTGTAGTAAGGCATCAGTGTCATTAAAAAGGTTAAGGCAACGGCCTACTGCAGCTTGCTCTGGGTGAGTTGTTTCAACAAAACTTTGCATTTCTTCCTATAGTCTACACCACTTCTTAATTGTTGAGGAAGGGACATTCTGTACTGCCTCCTCATTCCCTGCAGAAATTTCCTCAGCTGCCTCTTGTTGCTGCTCTTTGTGAAGGGCTAGGAGTTCTTCGCTGTGTTCCTCCATCACTTCACAACACACAACTCTCACAACACTATGAATGCCACTTCTTTTTCTAAATTTTTCCAACCATCACCTGCTTGCCTGAACTCTTTCGTATCTGCATCACCCATTCTAGGTTTTTTTTATAAGATCTTCATGCAATAGCCTTGCTTTTTCACAAATGATGCCCTCTGAAATGCTATCACCTACTAACTTTTTGTTGTGTATCCAAATTAATAAAAACTTTTCAACATCTTTTTTTTTTAAGGGATATTCCTGCACATTGTAATTATTGATACACCTTTTGCCAATTTAGCACTCATAATGTCCTTCTTTTTAGCAATTACAGTGCATATCGTTGACATGGATTTGTTGTACTGTCTAGCTAGTTCAACAATCCATGTTTGTTTGAAACAATTTTCATGTTTACGAATGATCTCGTTTTTACTCTATGGTCATCCTCACATGTGTTTTCTTAGGTTGAACCTTACCACTGACTTTCTTGGGACGCATGGCGTGAAATATAATAATTTTGTTTATGTTCAAAACCCCAAAAAGTTGAAAAACAATGAAATTCTTTACAAAGAATTCAAGCACGATCGTCACTAAGCGGGAGGCACTAGTAAACTGAATCGCGGACGACCGTGCCACCAGGAACCACGGGCTAGGTCGCCCATATGCATGTCAACAAACTATATTACTCAAGGCAAAGTTCATAACCCGATTCAAATTTTACGAAGAAATTGGGCTTGTAACCCAAAAAGTTCATAAATAGGGGCATTCGTAAGCCGAGGTGTCACTGTATTATATTTTTGTTACTTTTTCAGAAATGGGTTCTTCATCCGATGATGATGGTGGTCATCTAGTGGTAAAGGAAGAGGATTTAGAAGATGACACTGGTGATGACATAGACCTGTGGGATTCACACACCCGTAGATCAGCTTTTTCGCCTTACAGGGTACTTGGATCTTTTAAAATACTGAAAGATAAATCTTTCAGTTTGTCTGGTTTAATGATTATTTAGCTTTTCTACTGATGATGTGATATCTTTTATTTTTGAGCATTTTAAATTATAGTGTATACTGTTGACGTTATTCATTTTATAAATTTTAGTGTTGGATTTAATTTGAGCTTATGACAAGTAATTGCTATGCTCACATTTATTTAAATTCATGGTTTGGCAGCTCTTGATTTGGGCGAAGGTTATGTGCCTGCAAAAACCTTGAAGAAAAATGTACATCAAACTTAAAGGTCCATTGCAATATAGAGTACCTACAGTTCACTACAGTAGTGAATGGGTACCTGGTGTTAAACAGTTTGGCAGGCTGTACTCCAGGGAAAATTAAGATTAAGGACCTTCCCAAAATGCTGTGCATGCTGGTGACTTTATAAGAATGTAAGAACTTGTATATATAAAAAAAACAAAAACTATAGGGACCTAAACTGAGGATGCAAGTGATACAGATACACATATTAGAGCAGCAACTGAACTTAAGATAAACTGGGCCAATCAAAAGGCTGTTACCCCAGGAGACCAGTGTATAAATTATGGCTGAAGTGCCAACAAAATTTTGGGCGTGCCCCACTGATCAAAGCAAGCAGTCACAAACTCGAGAATCACTGAACCAAACCTCACAAGGGCAGAGTACAAATAAGACTCGAAGTACAGTAAACTACAGAATATTCAACATTTGCACTTAAAGATACACGTGAAGGTTCAATCCTAGAGAGACACACACCCAATGAAGAACATGGTATAGTTGGACAATGTGCCTGTAACATAATATTTCACATTTGGTTAGAACTGATAAAGCACTTGCCAGCAAAATGTCATCATCAATAAGATTGTTCGCAAACTTTGTTTCTTTATATGTATTGAAATATGATTTTTTAGCGACAAAAGTATCATGATCCCAGTCCTGTCCAATTCTACTCCACATATGCTCGGCTTTTCTGCCAAGCAAGATAGCAGTAAGGTTGTTGGTGACCAGTTGTATATTATACATGAGCAAACCCCCCCTGTGTTTTCACAATATTTGTGCTTATTTTAGCTGTTGGACATGGATTTCATTGCTTAAAATAACTTAAATATTTAGCATGTTAGTTTTACATTTATTTATTCTTGTTTCAGCCTGTGACTGTATTGACAAACCTTCAGCGGGGAAATATTCAAACCCAGACCACTCAAGCTGAACCAGATGACTTTACACTTCACAATAGGGCAGCCATGGGAGAGCTGTCTGCAGACGATTTAAGAGGTGAAATTATTGTACATACTCATTCATTTGCTCACTAAAGCAAGTTTCACTGCGTCCATTGAACAGGAACACACAACACGCTTAAACTAGAGCCACAGGGGATACATTCAAAGCATCTCCTGCAGTCATGAAGGTGATATGAAGTCACTGGAGAAATCCTTCCAGTATAGAATGATCAATAATGGCTCATTCATGAAAGTCAAAGCACTACTGACCTTCCCCTTGACATTGCAGGTGACCACCAATAGTTTAATTCAACTGACTAAAGGCCCTGAAGGTGTGGTACTGCCACAAGGTGGCAGTAACCACACCTTCAGGTCATATCACCCAATATTTTCTTACATACTTACTGTCTTCCCCATGTAAATCAGCTGATGAAGACCAGATTTTTAAATAAGTTTGACTTGGTTTTCCTCCTTGTGGCAATTACTGGGATATTCTCTTGATTCACTGCTGATTGTACACAACAGTGATAATTCATTTTGTCAGGGACAGGCAGCCTCTTTGTGTAGTTAGCTAAGTGTAATTACAGGATGAGAGCTACGCTCGTGGTGTCCCGTCTCCCCAGCACTCTGTCATATTAACACTTTGAAACTACTGACGGTTTTGGCCTCCACCACCTTGCCTTTTCTTCAGATTTGTACTCAGGAGTGGAGGACCTGATGCCTCTGGTAGTGGTCTGGAGAAACCACGATTGTGTCCAGTGTTTGGCTTATTGCAAAACACTGTGTAGCACGCAAACCTCTGTTAGGTGCAGAATGTATGGAAATTGGATGGAATTATTTGGATTTGGAATGCCACTTAATTGCCTCCTGTGTTTTTTTTTCTGTTGTGTTTAGGGTGGGTTTCTCCTTCAGTTTCTTCTCCAGAAGATTGGATTAACTTTTTGTTTCCTCTATGGACACCACTTTTGCTTATACAGTATTCAGAGGCAGGCCCATCCTATTGTTTGGTTATGGATGTGATGCTACCTGTTTACCTTTTGATTCCTCTTGTGTATAGGTTTCCCATTCCAGAGGACATTTTTCATGTTAAACTGTGTGCTTATGTGTATCATTTTTCCTTTCTTCCTCGGTTTGGTTCACCATCAAAGGATTTATCACTCGGCTTCGGAGAATGTAAACTCATTTCACTTTTCCGTTCCACAAACTAGATGAGTCTTGAGAATGCTTTTTTTTACAGAAGAGGTACTCTATATAAATCTCAAATGGCCTGTCAGGTTCATTCAGTGTGTTATGAATCAGCGGCTTGATGGTACAGCATTGCAGTAGTTTTACAACCATGTTGGCACTTATAGATTTCTCTAGGTCTTTGTTGAATTTAAGTAGTGAGTTTGTGGCTTCTTTCATGACTGCAATGATTATGCAATGGATGCCTTAAGTATCAACTGGAATTTATGGAATGAAGTCTCTCATCTCTCTAGTTGGATTACTGACATGGGTTCTAAAAACGTTTTCTCTCTTTGCAAGCACATAATTTCATTCATATCCCTCACATTTACAGCCCTGGTGTATTCAAACTTTTGTATCCGATCTTTACATTTTAAGTTCTTAGTGCATGGGTATACTGAGCTCTGTGGTAGTTGAGTCACAAAGCCTTCTCATTCACATGCTTCATGAATCCTCTCTGTAATCACTATGAGGTGCACATTGGTCTTTGCAGAGGCTTATTTCTGAGCTCAGTTGTCCTCTCTCTCTAGGTCATAGAAATGTTGTTTTCTATATCTTCTGATGTGTGATTTGGTCATAAAAATAGTATCTCCATTGAGATGTACCCACTTGGGAACAATGAATCACGTTATTGTGATCTCTGTGTGTGTACCCACTTGGGCTACTGATGTGTGGTTTTGAGTAAGTTTTCTTCCTTTTGATCTACACTTCTACAGGCGTTTATTTGTGCTCTTGTGCTCTACTCTCAATTTCTTGGTGGCATCATCTGGGGCCGACAGCTTCCTTCTGGCATCATTCTTTAACAGGGTGAGCATTTGATTTGATTTAATTTCCTTTGCTTCTGAGTTAATCTTACTTTAGGGAGCAGCTAGTATGAACAGCTTGAAAATTAGGCCTTAAAGTATAGGTACTGTAATATGTAAAATTTCGTCCCTTTTTTGTGCTCAGAAATGGCTCTTTTGGCATGAAAAGGTATGTGAGAGGTGTTTGGTGTGAAGACCTTAAGATGTTTGTGTCTGCAGTCGGCCAAGGTTTCCAAACAAGCTAAATGAATACACCCAGAAATCATAATAGCTAGATACTGTATATCAAATGAACAACTCCACAAGGGCCGTGATGAGGGTTCGAACCTATGCACAGTATGTTTTTCTACGCCCTTCAATCTACCTCGTATGCCCTTAGTCAAAGTGGCACAGTTGATTAAGGCACAGCTGGGAACATCCCGTGCGTAGGTTCAAACCTTCATCATGGCCCGTGTGGATTTGTTCATTTGATATATCACACTATTGTGATTTCTATGTGTATTGAAGTAAGGGCACAGAGGTAGAACATTTGGTTGACAGAGCCTGAGTGCATGGGGAAATTGTGTGAAAACCCGATTGGGCTTCAGAGAAGCTTCAGGATTTTAGTGAGGGCAGTAGTACTCCAGGTTGTAATTCTTTTAAGCATGTTGTGTCATAGTTGACTAAGGCGCAGCTGGGAACATCCCGGGCGGGGTTCAAACCCTCATCACGGCCCCTTATGTTGTTGTTCATAAGCGTAAAACTAGAATGATTAGAATGATCCCATAGCAATCACCTGTGATGTCAAGAGGATGGCTTTATAGGACTGATTGTCATTAATGATGTGCTCTTAATCATTCTACACTAGAAGAGTTACCCCCAGCAACTTCCTAGCATCTTTATGAACTTGCTAGAACAACCCTGCAGGAGGTGCCTGACCAGTCAAGTTGCATTGGATACTTAGGCACCTGTGGGCTGCTCTAAGCATCTGTCTTTTAGATAAAGTTATCACAAGACGAGCTGGACCCTGTGAGTAAATGATCTCTCAGAATCGACTGTAAATATACTCCAGGTGTGGTAAGTCATCCACTCCGATTGCTCGTTCCTGTCCAATGGACACGGCAGGATTTACTTTTGGGAGCAGCATTCAGAAAAGTGTTTTTATATTATTCAGTGCCTGATTTTTACTGTATAATTTTATATCTTGAATTTTAGATGTTAATATTCCACACAATCTTTGTTTCAGACCTGTATGGAAGTGTCCGGTATTTTGATGCGTACAGTATAGTTATACTGTATTTGAAGACAGAGAGGAATGTATAATGAACATTGTATGTTTAATGGTGTTTTTGTAGATACTTGTTCAGTTATTTAATTCTCTGTGTAGATTATCAAATTTATTTCTTCTCTACATTAATAATGTTCTAGGCAGATTCTCTTGTGTGATATATGTTATATTTTACAGATATTGACGTAGATGAATTGGATAGCAATGGTTTTTCACCAATTATGTGGGCAGCATATTATGGTCAGCTGCCAACTGTGAAGCTACTCATTCAGAACAGAGCTAAAGTTGATATGGAGGTATGTGTCTTATTTTATTATGTTTCAATTTAGGTCTGAGACAAAATACTGGAGCTGGTAAGATTATTCAGTGCCATGTGCATATGTACAGTGCACCCTCAAAATCCAAACCTTATAATAAATCTCTATGAACAAAGAATCAGTTCTGCCTACCAGATCTATATTAAAAGGGCAGGAAAGGAGTCTGGGTTGGAACACTCCAAGAACAGAGCTGGACATGGTTCTGAACCAGCCACAAATTGGCCACAAGCGAGACAAACAAAACGTGCACCCTACAAAGCTTTTCAGCTTCTAAAGGACTGTTTTAAGCAAATCCTTGTGGATTTGTTCATTTGATGCATCATGTTAGTGTGATCTCTGTGTGTAATGACTGCTTTAAGCATCTATATTGGAGGACATAAATATAGTACTGTATTTAATTTACCCCCTGTGTGTCCACCAAAAAGCATTCCAATTGAGGAATGGACTCACATAAAAAGGGAGCTGGTAGTGTCACAGGACACACTGATATACTAGAGGAATGCTGATGTATCACAGTCCTTCCTCGTTGACATAATACACAACTGAAACGCTGTTGAAATTGACATGCAGAGCTGAGCCCTGTGTGAAAGATTAGCTGGACCTCAATCTAAGCTGCAAAAATTCCTGAATGTTTGTATGAGATATTAACAATGTCAGACACCAGCACCCTTAACTGACATGGTGAAAATGAGACAAAGCCCCAGCCTGCATTAAATGCATCAGCAAAGATTTCTAAACAAGGGTCCTCAGACCTCCAAAGAACTGAAACCCAAAAATTCTCAAAGGAAACCTCAGGAGTGGGAAATCTTTCTAGGGCCCCAGGAACATGCAAGTAGCAATCTCAATGTCTGCAACTTGCATAGGGATGGAGAAATCAGTTTATTTGTTTCAGCTAAATGGAGCCCAGAGTATACACCATTCAGACAAAACTGAATCAACTTGGGCAGTTCTTTGGTCTGACATTAGAGGTGAAGCTGAATGATTTTAGAGTATTAGAAAATTAGGCCATTTTCAAAAAGTTTGAGAACCACTGTCATTGAGGGTATATACTGTACTTTTAAATGAGTTGCAATAATCGTCTAAAATGTGCCTCTCTCTGTCGAGCCTATGCTGGCGAGCTCCCAGAATTATACTCAGGAGAAAGAGGTATTGACCTGGTCATAAATATCCTTAACATACTTCTGGGACTGAATTTCAGTTCCATAAACATTAGATACTAAAAAAATATTTCAATGTTAGGATTCCACAGCCACTTATGGGAGTGCAGATCGACACTGTCTTGGATCCACTGCCAGAATTTGTTTTTTAGTTTTGGTAATTTCTTAATAAAAAAAAAATATTTTAACCCCATCAGTTCATGGTTAGACAAGTATCAAATCTGAAGTGGTTTTGCCTAATTTAGGCAAGTTAGGTTAATCTAGGCAACCCACATGATCTATTGATATCTAACCCACTCTCAGTATGACACGTGTCAGGTTTAAAGTGATCTTACCTAGCATTTATATCTATAGGTAACATATTAGGCTCCTTACCTATAAGAGAAGTATGGTGCCCGAAATAAAATGTCACGGCAAAAGTGTTAAAAATTGAGTGATATAACTTAATGGCTGACAACCATTGTTAACTGCCAATCTTTTAGCAGTTAACAAAGCTTTGGACACCAACATATTTTGGTTAATATCTCAACAGTATTGCATCTGCAGACTAGATTATATCCTTTTATGGATAAAATTTTCTTTCAATTCATGTCATAGGCTTACCAAAATGTTAATAAAGCTATTTTTCTTATTCCACTTTGAGCACCAATAACTTTCATGAAGTGACAGATGATTGATGGTTTTACCTAATAAATTTTTGTTTTAATCACAGGGAGAAGATGGAGAAACTGCTGTTCTCCTTGCTGCTACCAATGGTCATCATGAAATAATTAAACTATTAATCAGCTATGGTGCTGATCCAAACCATATTGACCATGTAAGTACAGTATAGCTCTGTGCTACTGATCAATGAAAGTTTAAAAAATAAAATGTAATTATCTAAACAATTTTGTATAATACTGTTTCTTAAGATGTCATAATGCTCATAATGATTTTCTACATTTCAGATGGGAAATTCTGCTTTAATGTATGCAGCACATAATGACAATTCACATTGTGCAAATGAGTTATTAGAGCACGGAGCTGACATCACAGCTACGAATGTTGCTGGCTCTTCTGCATTCAGCATTGCTGTCACAAGAGGGAGTAAACAAGGCATGATATTTATAGCTTGCATTGTTGTTATTACAACCATCCAAGTCCACTACAGGCGCACCATAGACTGTGCTACTTGGTACTTTGCTCCGAGTAGCTGCATCTTTAACAAAAATAATACAACCAGCCTTCCTCCATCTTACTCATAATGATATCCATTTTAGTACTCTTATTTAATAAAAATGTTTTCTCAGCTGTTGTAATTGGAAGTAGTTACCAACTCGCCAAGTACCTCAGAACCGACGGGGTTAGTCAGTTGCTAAGCGGTCAAACTTTCTCGCTCTCGAAACTTTCTAGCTAAACATGAAAATATTGCAAAATACGGTAATAAAAGTGAAATTTAGGTTCTTGGCAAGATATGATGTGCTACTCCAGCTCTAGGATCTTGGAATGATGCCAAGGTCAGAGTATGGATTAATTTATTCAGATAGTCTCTGATCAATTTTAGAATTATTTCATCAGAGGAGTTAGGTCGAGTTCTTGAGGTTTCAGAATGATTTAGACAGTAAAACAGTGTTCTTGCTTTTAGAAAAATAATCCTTGAGCATTAATTTTGTGAAGCCCTTCCCTTCAGTGCTTGAAAAGGTAATAAAAGTTAAAAATTCATAATTTGCTGGGCACTGAAATCAACTTTAAAGGAATTCTAATGATCACAGAATCCAAAGTATATATATATATATACTTCATGCTTTTTTTTCTCCTCTCAACCTCATCCTCTTTCCCCTCATCTTTTGCCTTGTGGACTGCTGCTGCAGCCACAGAGGCTGTCTCTCAAGCTGTTCCCACCACTCCTGAGGAATGTGGTGACAGACTTGTATGCTGTTCATTGTGCCTGCTGGCTGGCTGTTTTGGATTCCCTCAATGAATTGGCTTAGTAATTTTCACTCCAGTATGCTCCCCATTCTCCTTGGGATCTAGAGAATCTTTGAGATCTAGCAATCTTTGAGCAGGTCTCAAAGACCTGCTCAGTCATTTACTCATCTACTTATCAGTCAGGTTGTTTGGTTCAGCCAGCGTGATGTGTATCTATGTGCACGTGTTGTCCAGGTATTGGCTGCTATATACCTGTTGGATGATGTAAATGCTCAATGGGTCTTTGTGGCTCTTGAAAGCCTTTCCAGTTCCAGACCTTTTCCTTTCCTGGGCCATGTGTTTCTGGTCTTCTCATCTTTTGGGCAGTCCCTCTGCTTTTATAATGTCCTTAATTAATCTTTCATCCCAGAGAGGTTACTTCTACAAGGCATTATTGAGAGTATGTGTCGGTTAGCTACTGAGGGCCAGCCCAAAGATAAACATCTAGTGTAATGAAATGTCATATTCTGGGCAGTCTTAAGTAGTTCCCCATACCCAACTTTTTCTTGTGGAGATCCAGTGTACCTTGGGGGGCTGCACACCAGTGAAGAGGTAGGCAGGATGAACCCTTGGGTAACCTGAGCTGCTACCTGGTGGGATTATTAGCTACCAGAATAGAGATGGAAACCAATATCAACAAATTCTTTAATCAAGATATCTGGTTTGTTTTGTTTTGCATGTACTTTCTTGGCAGTTTTACTTTTTTTTAGTTGATCTCTGATCCCGAATACACCAGATTTTGGTGTTAGGCAGAACTTTGGAAGTCCAGAAGACTAATAAGGTTGTAGGATGTTTGTGGTACCAAAGCTATTGCATCTGCAACCTATAAAGACTACCCAAGATACTCTTCTTTGCATTTAACACTAGATTATAGTATTACTATCATTGCTGAATAGTTGGAAGCTGTTATAAGTAGAGTGCTGCAGAGCTCTGTCCTAGGAACTCTATTGTTTGCCATATACATTAATTATTTATTTACAAGATTAAGCAGCAATATTTGCAGATATAAAAAAAAATGAGAAATAAAATCAGAAGACAAAATCACTGTAAGACATGTAGATAGGTATTAAAGTGGATGAAAAAAGTGGCACGTGAAGTTTAATGATGAAAAATATTGTGATCAAAGACTAGGTAATGATGATAGTCGACAGATGTTGGTTAAATAGTTGAAATTGTGACATCTGAATACAAAGAGGATCCAGGAGTCATGATTACCAGGGATCTTAAGCCAAAAAATAAATGCGTAAAGGTTCAGAATATAGCAAATAGAATACTGTGATTTATTCCTTGAAGCATTAACAATAAACAGCTACAGTAGAGCCTCAGTTCTATAAACCTCTCTTTGGCGAATCTCCAGTTGTAACACACATGACGTACCTCTCATCTTGTAACTACACTTAGGTAATTACACTTTCCAGACCAGATTTACTCGGCCACTTTGCAGAATAAGTGTCTGGAGATTAAGGAGAGTGGGGAATGTTTGGATTTGCTTAGGAAGTAGACTCATGGGAAAGTTATCCATCATATGTTAGATTGAAATTACAATTTCCCTTGGTGAAGTTAGCACATGGAGCATCGACAATACAATACAGTATTAGGGTATGAGTAGTAACTCTTAACATGGCTTGTCATGTTTTTAATAAATTTCGTAGATGTAAACAACATTTGAAAAAAAAAAAAAAAAAAGAGTTGGATCTTTTGGAAAGCTATTGAGCATATTTAAAATTAAATTCTTTGGTTTTTCTATTTAAATTGATGCATTTCATTCACTAAAATATAGGCCCATTTTCCTTTGAAAAGAAGGTTTTGAGGCAGGGGCATGGGAAATGTGCTAGTTGTGGTGAATTCTCGTCAGTGACGGGTTTTCCTGGTGGTTGTCCCGCATATAATAGGTTGAAACTTAAATTTTGCTCAGTGAAATAAGAGGGTGGGAAAATATTAGTGTATGATTGGTAACTCTTTAAAATGCTCCAGTTATGTACATTTTTAATGATTTTTGTAAAAGGCAGTAACAATAGAAGAAAGAAACAGGTGAAGCCATGTATTTATCTTGTCTTAAAAAAAATATATTAAATCTCACAAAGGCCTACTGAAGGCATCTCCAGTTGCAGTCAATCCTTTCAATGAATTGGGGATGGTCCCATATATTTAGCAGAATCAAGGTTGCACGGGTATTGTTGGTATTGTTGTTCTTCATCTTTATCTTGCCTTAGTTCTCATTTAAATTGTGCAGTTCAGTTCTGGTCTCTGTACTATAGAATGGAAAAATTCTTTTGAATGATTACAGAGAAGGATGACAGAGTTAATCCCCGGAATTAGAATCTCTACAAACCTTTCTTGTGAAGAGATTAAGAAAACTCGATTTACATTCTCCAGAAAGGTGAAGAGTAAAGGGTGACAATTGAAGTACAGTATACAAATGGGTGAAGGGTTATAACAAAAGGGATATATAAACATATATTTAAACCTTAAATATAAGGTTTATATATATATTTTGATACAATGACTATAAATTGTATGTTTAGATTCAGGAAAGATGTAGGTAAATACTGGTTTGGAAATAGTGGTTAATCTACAGAGCATTACTAGGTAACATAATAGATGTGGGATCATTTGATTGTTTAATACATAGATTATACATTTATACATACATAAAACTCATATTTAAATATCTTTTAAATGTGTGGGAAATATGTATGTTATTTCAGTAAATTATTAATTTCTTGTAAACCTTAAGTACTAATCAGTGTACTTTTCTTAATACTCCATTTTTTCTTTTCAACAGTACAAGTTATCATGGAGCGACACATTTTGAAACTGCTCGAGCCTTCGTGAGATCCCACTGCTTGGAGGAATAATATTTGCAGAATAACTTTATTTAGTTAAGTTTAAAATAACAGAAATGTGTTTCACAACTGTTTATAAAATTTAGTTCTAATATTTAAGCCTTATTTGCTTAATTATGCCAGATTGAATATTATAATCCAAAAAATAATTAAATTTGTTGTTAATTTAGACAAAAAACTTGAAAAAGTGCAGGATATGGCTTAAGTTTCTTAATCTTGGGAATCTTCATGGGTACACTGCTACAGCTTACGTTGTTGTAGTTTATTTCTTGTACGTACCTAATAAGTTTGATCATGAAAGCTCGTCAGTCAATCAGGTATCGACTTTTGTCAAGGACAAATTTACTTCTCCAAATCATTTATGAGTATCATACCAATTACTGTAATTGAATGTAGGTGTAAAAATTAGTGTAATTTATTGCGTGCTTTCACCGAAAACCAATATAGTGTTATATTTTAAAAGAATTTCTTGGTGCAAGTGGACCTAGGATGTTCATGTTTGTATGACTTGGAGGCATAATAAAGACTGACTTTATTAATTTTTTAACCAAAATACTAATAGCAATTCCTGTTAATATTTAATACTCACTTTCATCATTTCCTCATAAATTTGTATATGGAGTTTGAAGGCTTAGGAAGGAATTAGTGATGTACTGGAACTTGTTGTCAAGAAACCACTGGGTAAATAAAATGTAGCCATTAATAAAATACAGATGAAATAATGAAATAATCCAAATTATGATTGGATTATATTATTAGAAATCTGATTAGAAACTAGAGAAACAGAAACTCACCCTTCTGTTCCTTTTCTTGCACCTCCTCCCAGCTGAGCCTTCTGATATCACTATAGTAGTTCCCATTGCCCTTGTTTCTTCCTCTGATACTGGCCTCTGATCTGGAGTATGCCGTCATTTCTGCCCTTACTCGGCCTGACACCTGACTGCCCTTCCCCGGCATTTCCTTCCTCACCAGACCCCTGTTAACTCGCCTGCACTCCTTACCACGAGTCTCAGCCCAACTATTTCTACTGACTTTGCCTATACCCCGAACCCTGATTTCTCTGATGCTGATCTTGCCTAGTTTTGTGCCCTTTACTTTGTATTTTTATTTTATTTTGTCATAGCTGTCCTTCACTATGTTCTTTAAAGGAATATCTATGGCTTTTATGCCAATTTCAGTGAGCTGCAGCTTTTGATCTTGCAGTTTACACTGCTTTGCATTTGTTTCCAGGAACAGATGCGTAGCACTCATCCTGATAGATTCACAGTTACTCCCTTCTCTACTTCCCTCTGGCTGCTTCTGATACCCCTAACTCTACTACTTTCTTGATCTGGAGTGATGTTCCTTTTGTTTCCCCTTCTTTTACAGTTGAAATGTTCCATCTACTGTCACTGGTATCTTTGTAAATGAATGGTTAACCATCTGTTCCATTTATTTCCCTCCACATGTTCCAAATTTCTCTTACTGATCTCTTTCTGATCTCAAGGACATTTTAGAGCCATTGCTGGTGCCTGTGCTTTTTATAGGTGATTTTAACTGTCAACACACTCTGGAGCGATGTCCTTGAAAATATTCGAGGCCATCTTCAAGATCCTTTTATCATCTCTTCTCCTTTGTCTCTCCTGAATTCCAGAGGGCTGACTCACGTTGAATCACACTCATACATTTTCCTGCATAAATCTTTCTCTGGTCCTCTTCCTTTTATATAACCTGACATGAAGAGTCCTTAATAGCCCCCATAACAGTGATCATTTCTCTATCATTTTTTTGTGCCATTTTTTTTACCCCCTTGGTGGCAGTTTGATAGGGCAAACTGGAATCTTTTCACTCTCCATGCTGCTCTTTCCTCCCATCTGATGTCTCCCATGCTCCCTCCTTCATGCTGCCTTAATACTTTAGGTGCTGCTCTCTGCTGTCCGTTGCTATGCCTCTCATGGTATGCAGAAGTGTACTCCTTGGTGGAATTCAGAATGTGCCTGAGCTATATGCTTCAAGTGTGCAGCCTTGAAAAGGCACCATCGCCGGAATACGTATGAATCTTTTTTTTTTTTTTTTTTTTCGGATGGCGAGTGTGGTGGCCCATAAGTCCATCCGTACAGTTAAATGTGGTAGTTGGAGATGCTACATCTCGACTCTTACTGTAGACACCCATCTCCCTCATATCTGGAAGAAAGTCTCTAAGATTGCTGGTAAATTTGTTCAAGACCTGTCGCCTGTCCTTCATCTCAGTGGTTCAGTTGTGGCAGATCCGGGTATACATCTGTGATACCTAACTTTTGCTGTGACTAAGTCTGACACATTGCTAATTGCAGTGCCAATTATAAGCCGTGTTGATCTTTCATCTTTTTCACAGTCTCGAGAACCCTGTTTTTAAAGTACAGTACAGAGTTTTAATTTCATGACTTCTTATCATATTTATTGATTGGTCTCTTGAGTTCCATTTAAAAAAAAATCCAAAGCTACCTTTCCAACAAAGTAAGTATGCATTTTGAAACCGAACAAATTGTTATGACCTTTGAACACTGACTCCTAAGGAGGATTGTTTTTCCTCTTTAACTGCTGCAATAATGTTTTGTTCCCTAGTGTATGACTTTTGACATCTTGCATGCTCAGAAACACTTATTAGTCTTTCAAGGTGAGTTATTTGAGTGTCACCTTTTTTTTTTTTTTTCACTTGACTGTCGTAATGCCAAGTCCTCTTTCTTCAATTTCAGTATTATAATTTGACACACTTCACAAATAAAGCACATATCCGAATCATTTCAAATGGCACAAATATATTTATAAATTAGAGTAATATAACTAAACTAAAACAACATAATTATTATTTGCTGAAATTCCGGACTAATTGTCAAACTGCTGTCCAGTCTTGAAAAATAGAAAACATTCATCGATTTATTAATATTATCATCTTATCATTACAGACTTTCTGATAACCATATGTGTGGTACCTAAAACAAAACAAGCAAATAAAATTTTTAATGTACCAAAAACATAATTTACCTACACTAGAAATGAATGAAAATTATATTCAGACCCTTTTACTATGAAATTGTTACTGTAACCCTACATAGAACATGCCAAGGACCACTCTTGTAGAGAATTTTCTTTCTAAGAGTATTTGTTACCTACTTAGCTAAAACTGACAGGAAACAAAAAACTCAGTTTTGGCACCATTTTTCAAGATAAAGGCCAGAGCTCTCTTCCTGCAAGGAAAAAAACTTGGCATAGAATAACACATAATAGTTTAACACAGTTTCCAACTTTCTGGGAAGTTGTTCCGAATTGCAATTATTTTTTTGGCTTAACTGACTAAATGGTCTTTTCACTTTTATTTTTTTATAACTTGTCAGTCAATCTAAGGATGGACTTGGAGTTCATCCTTAGCTGAAGCATTGCATCTATAAAAAAAAAAAATCTTTGACGTGCATCACAATGTAACTGCTGAACCCATTGAACCTCAATTCTAGTAGCTTGTTTGTTTGTTTGTTTATTTTCAAGAAGGTAAATTGGGTTTGTGAGAGTACATAACATTGGTATTTTTACATTCTTACAAAGCCACCAAAACAGTGTTTCGGGTAGGCCCTTTAATCTAACAGATCAGGTAAGTTGAATAGGTACATTGTAGCAAAATTTTATTTCAATCACATAACTACGATATAAATTGACGGAGGTGGTTACACTGATGAAGATTCATGTCTTAAGTACTAAATATATTGGGGAAGTTGGTGGCACAAGATACTAGTGTGAGTTTGAAACATAAGGTAGGAAACTATGAGGATGAAATTAGCTACTTTTTGGTTTTACTTTTTGAATAAAGCATATAGGATGGAATTTTCTTAATTGTATTCTATGCTTCCAAAAATCCCTTGCCCATCGTCGTTTTCCAGAAAAACAACTTGATGGGCAACAATATTCTGGAGTGAGCATTTGCATGCAAAACTGTTCTCAATGTATTCTCACAAACCCAATGTACCTTCTTGTATATATATAAATAAATAAATAAATGTATTTAGCAATGGTTTGGCACATTTTCTATTGCCAAATATCTCTGTTCACTTAGCAGTAAATAGGTACCTGGGAGTAAGTCAACTGTTGTGGGGTTACATCCTGGGGAGGGTCAGTAGTGTGACTTAGGGGGACCTCAATATACCCAGGCTGCCTGTCTCCAGTTACTCCAGTAGGCAAGTTGAATTATGTTGCTCTTTCACCTTGTGTTCAAGCAGAGCCCCGTCGTCATTCTTTATAACTACAATGCTAGGCAAGGAAAGTGGTAGCTCTCGCTTCAGTAATAGGAATGTGAATCAACTGCTATTGCTACTAAATGATCATGATGCAACTCATCCTCCAGCTCACACAATAATTAAGCTGGTTTTTACTGTTTATGCAGTTTTGTATTTATTTCAGTATAACAACAAACGTTTTCCTTAAATGTAAATTTATATTACATATTGTGAGTTTACGTATAGTTAGATCTAGGTAAGGTGTTTTGATTATGTTGATTTAGAAAGTGTTTGCACTACAGGCTGAAGTACGCTTCTAAGCATAGCCTCGGAACATAGCTAGGTGGACAATAATTCCAAATACTAATTTATGCAACCCGTCCTCGACTGAAGTCCATTACATCCAGCGTCGACCCACAGACGCATTCATAAATTTTTACATGCTGTTCATTCAAAATGAATTTTCTCAAATATAAATTAATATTATAATAGCATCTTGTGCATATATAGGCATAGGTTAGGTTCTGTTGGAGATTATTTGTATTTGTAGTACATGGGTGAAGCATTTACAGGGTTGTGGCTCGAACAAAATGCGTCAGTGAAGCACTTGTTCCGGAACTGTTCGAACGTCATCGGTTGTGAGTCGTGTGTAAACCGTTTTTCATTCATAAACAGGGCATTTGGCGGGTGCATGGAATCACTTTTGGGTCTTTTGTTTGAAGGACGGGCTTAATTTACGTAGAGTTCTGTAGTCACTATTTGACTTGTACGCTGTAAACCTCACAACCCTTTGGTTTGATGATTCGCTGGATGTACGATCGTGGGCGGCCTTGAACCCACTGATGTTTGTGAAGACATTCTAGACCTGTGTTGCTTTCAACGCATCTCACTCCTGGTGCACATCATCTCTTGTAACAGATTATATTATTAGACCATCACACTAGTCTAGATTAACCACTGTTCACAGATAGACACAAACCTTAGAAAAATTCACCAGGAAACAGTAGTGTGTCAAAACGATTACTTTAAGGACAGTAAGCAGACAATCGTTGCTGCAGGATAAATACCCCTAACGCGCGCCCGGCCGCCTAGGCTATCACCATGCAGTGATGCAGGTGGTAGCCGAGGTCACTTAGGGGCTTCAAGCAGCTGTCCTCCTCACTCTTCCGTCTGGCACCATAGGCACTATACGCGTTCCTCTGCAGGGCTCATCATCTGCTTCATGCGTCCAGGTAAGTAGTGCTGGCTCTTCCTGCAAGACATGTTCTAGTAGGACCATTATATTATTTTACATTTATGCTTCAGGACTTGAGTTTATATACCACCTTCATATTACATTTTCCATATCACTACTTCCCTCCAACTGTGGCTGAAGGTTACTTTCCCGGAGGTTTGCTTTAGTTTCCCCTATACCCATCAACGGTACCTGCTCCTAGGGCTTCTGGCTGACTCTTCCTGCAGGGTTTCCTCCGCTGCGGGATCTGTTGACGGGTGTCTAATGGTTTAACCTATAGCTAGTTCTTGGGACAGAAATTATTGGGCACATTTCCTTTCACCTAATGCTATGTTCACCTAGCAGTAAGTTGGTGCTCAGACGTTATAGTCAGCTTGTTGTGGGTTGTATTCTGGACGGGGGTCAGTAATTCGACCTTAGGTTACAGGGGGGGGGGGGTTCTCGATATAAGCCTAACGTGTATGAATACACTCTGGTTTCCTCCCCCCGACCCAATGAATTATAAAAACTATAAAAATCGTACGAGTTTATGTATATTTGGAATTAATAAAAATTTTCTAAAGCATTCTTTTTCTTTTCAATAAGTCCGAAGTATAAAACGCTGTCATAGACGCAGAACACCCTGGCCCCCCCCCGGTCTGGGCCCTCACCAGCCAAGACTGAGCAGTGAGGCTGGGGTCTCGGCCGACGTCATCTTCCCAGTAACTTGCTTTAATACCGCCTTCGAAACTTGGGCTAGCTGGCAGGGCGTTATTAAAGCCAAGTTACACTCATAACGTGGCGTCATTACACACTATAAGCTCACACTTCTGTTCCACCAAAGCTGTTATACGCGCGCGTGTGGACACAGATGTTCTCGTCTAATTATACTTCCTGTTTTACGGGCTATTCATGCCCGTGCCACTTCTTGGGTGGCTTAATCTTCATCAATCAATACTTCCTGTTGATGAGCTTCAGCTCTTTTTGATCCCGCTTCGGTGTACATCCTCAGGCTATGTTCATTCCATCCTGCGGCCGACCCCAAAGACGCATTCATAGATTTTAACATGCTATTCATTCAAAATATAAATTTTCTCAAATATAAATTATTGTAGTATACTGTTCATATTTAGGCTTAGGCGTTTAGGTTCTGTTTATAATCACTTATATTTGTGATACATGGGTGAAGCATTTACAGAGGACATGACAGTCACCACTCAGATAGGTGAGTGGCCCCGGGGAGGATTGACTGGGTGCCAATCCTTAACTGTAACCTCTGTTCATCCAGCAGTGTTTAAGGACCTGCCCGAAACGCTATGCGTGCTAGTGACTGTACAAGAATGTAAGAACTTTTATTTTTTAAAGTGTGTAGTTGGATATAAATAGGAACCGCTTGTATAGGCCAAGAAGCAGTCTACAGTTTCCATTATTCATATGTTTTACATTTTTAAAATCAAAATATGAAGTGTAGAGTACAGAGTGAAGTGTAGAGTACAGAGTGAAGTGTAGAGTACGAGTGAAGTGTAGAGTACAGTGGAGCAAGCAAGACAAATCTTGCTTGGTTCTTTCATATTAAACACAAAAGATTAAGAGATAACATATCTCTCGCAATACCACGTGTCTCGCTGCTTCTCGGCATACTTTCGCGAGGTACTAAATCAAAGGCTTTGCAACAGTCAAGGAATAAAATGTTGCAATTGTTTCCAGTGTGGCGAAGGAGGGAAGGTGTTGGCTACGAAGAGCGGCGGGGACAGCTTGCCGGTGATTTGTCTGGTGTGGGGAGAGGAGGAGGAGGAGGAGGAGGAGGGAGGACACAACTTCCATGTTCGTTGGAACAGCGGGTCGGTGGTAATGGGGTATCTTAGTTGCTGGGGAAGATTTTCATGGCTAAAAAGAGGTAGTTTGCAGTAAAATAGGTACCTGGGAGTTAGTCAGCTGTCACGGGCTGCTTCCTGGGGGTGGAGGCCTGGTCGAGGACCGGACCGCGGGGACACTAAAAGCCCCGAAATCATCTCAAGATAACCTCAAGATAGTTTGTGGAATTTTGAAGTTAGGAGAGAGAGGGAGAGAGAGAGAGAGAGAGGGTGTTGGTGAGGCTAGAGATGTGTGCCGGGATAGGCGAGTGGGTTGTATTGACGTCAGAGTTTAGGGTGATAGTGGAAGGGAAATGATTTAGGGTGATAGTGGAAGGGAATGGAGGGGAGGTGAGGAAAGGGATGGGTGAGGAAAAGCGGAGGGGAAAAGGAACGGGGGATGAGTTATCATGGGAGGGGTATGCTGTGGTGATGCATCTGTGTGTGTGGTAAAGAGGATTTCAAGGGATGAGACCAGGTGAAGAGGTTACATGGAGGAGGGAAGGGGGGAGGAAGGGGGTGAGGGAGAAGGATGAGAGGGAGTTGCACAGTGAGGAAAGAGAGGAAGAGGCTGGGTGGCAAGACGAGGATCATATTCCAGTGTACTGAGACTGTTATGAATGCAGTTTGAGAGGTGATGAGGAGGAGGAGGAGGTAGGAAGACCAACATAGGAGTGAGAAGATGAGGGGCATGACTTCCTACTTGTGAGTGTCTGTCGAGGAGTACCGACTTCTTTGAGCTCTCCTATCTATTTACACGTCGTGGTTTTAAAATGTCAAGCTAGTTGTGTGTGTATATATATATATACACACTATATATAATATATATATATATATATATATATATATATATATAATATATATATATATATATATATATATATATATATATATATATCTGCAGTAACTCCCTTTGTGTTGCGGATGGATTTGGCCTCATAACATCTTTTAAAGATGTTTTTTTAAGAAGTATTCCACCTGTCGTCGACTCGTTCAACGTGTGTCTGTGATGCTGTTGTATCCACCGGCGCCTCCAAGTCCTCTTGTATTATTATCCCTCGAGTTAAAAATGGTATCATTGCTCAGCTTGTCTATTTCCTTCAGTATTTGTATGTTGTGATCATGTCTCCTGTCTTCTAGAGTTGTTGGGTTTAGTTCACTTAGTCTTTTTTTTTATTGGGTTCTGAGTGGCGTTGGACGTGTCGACGTGAGAGAGAAGGGGGCAAGTGAGTGGGTGATGGGTGACGGATGAGTGACGGATGGATGATGTGTGATGGGTGATGGGTGACGGATGAGTGACGGATGGATGATGTGTGATGGGTGAGCGTAGCATCAAATAACACGACAGATGTGTTCATATACCAGGAACCTTTTCAACCAGTGTTTATTTTTCACTGCAGTGTATTGCAAAATATTATTCAATGTCTGCGTGCATGGGCACTGGTCAGGATCATATTGAAGGCTCTGCTCGACTTGCCGGAAGCACTAAAGCTGCCTAGTCTGCGGTATGGTAGCAACTTGCCCGGGAGCTTAGGAAACTAATTATCCTCATATATATGTTTAATCCCTTTCTGCTCTGCAACAATTCGGTCCCCTGTGGGATGAATCGACAGCACTTGCAAATGCCCGTGATGAGTGGGTCGGGTCTGGCAGATCCCGCTGCATTCGCCAGCCTTCCCTGGCTGGCAGACGCCGTCTCTGGCTGGCAGACGCCGTCTCTGGCTGGCAGACGCCGTCTCTGGCTGGCAGACGCCGTCTCTGGCTGGCAGATGCCGTCTCTGGCTGGCAGACGCCGTCTCTGGCTGGCAGACGCCGTCTCTGGCTGGCAGACGCCGTCTCTGGCTGGCAGACGCCGTCTCTGGCTGGCAGACGCCTTCTCTGGCTGGCAGACGCCTTCTCTGGCTGGCAGACGCCGTCTCTGGCTGGCAGACGCCGTCTCTGGCTGGCAGACGCCGTCTCTGGCTGGCAGACGCCGTCTCTGGCTGGCAGACGCCGTCTCTGGCTGGCAGACGCCGTCTCTGGCTGGCAGACGCCGTCTCTGGCTGGCAGACGCCGTCTCTGGCTGGCAGACGCCGTCTCTGGCTGGCAGACGCCGTCTCTGGCTGGCAGACGCCGTCTCTGGCTGGCAGACGCCTTCTCTGGCTGGCAGACGCCGTCTCTGGCTGGCAGACGCCTTCTCTGGCTGGCAGACGCCGTCTCTGGCTGGCAGACGCCGTCTCTGGCTGGCAGACGCCGTCTCTGGCTGGCAGACGCCGTCTCTGGCTGGCAGACGCCGTCTCTGGCTGGCAGACGCCGTCTCTGGCTGGTAGACGCCGTCTCTGGCTGGCAGACGCCGTCTCTGGCTGGCAGACGCCGTCTCTGGCTGGCAGACGCCGTCAGGTCCTCCCTCCACCTGTCTTAGCGCGCTCGTCGGCCCAAATACACTGACATCTTTCCTATTTGTGTGTACTCGCCTAATTGTATTGACCTAATTGAGCGTGTAGGGTTGAGCTTCAGCTTAACCCTGAACAGGTGTGGGCTCTGTCTTGCCTTTATATGAATCACTGCCTAATGCATTCCACTTCTGAACTATTCTGACACTGACAAATTTCTTTCTAATGTGTCTGTGGCTCATTTGGGTGTTTGCTTTCCAACTGTCTCTTTTGTGCAAGTATTACTTGTGTTAAATAGTCAGTCTTCATTTAACCTATCAATTCCCTTGAGAATTTTGTATTTGGTAATCATGTCTCCCCTAACTCGTCTTCCAGCGACATGTTAGCTTTTCCTTGTAATTCATACCTGGTATTTCTGGGACTAGTCTGGTGGTATACCTGTGAACCTTCTACAACTTCGTCTTATACTTGACTAGGACAGGACTCTACGCTGGAGCCGGATACTCCACGATTGGTCTGACGTAAGTGGTATAAAAGATTCTGAATGATTCCTTACATTTCTAAAGACAGATATGATGTTAGCTAGTCTTACACATGTGTTATATATATATATATATTATGTGTGTGCTCACCTAATTGTGCTTGCGGGGGTTGAGTTCTGGCTCTTTGGTCCCGACTCTCGACTGTCAACCAACAGGTTGGGGCTGGGTTGTGTGTGTGTGTGTGTGTGTGTGTGTGGTTGTGTGTGTGTGTGTGTGTGTGTGTGTGTGTGTGTGTGTGTGTGTGTGTGTGTGTAATTACCTAAGTGTAGTCACAGGATGAGAGCTACGCTCGTGGTGTCCCGTCTTCCCAGCACTCTTTGTCATATAACGCTTTGAAACTACTGACGGGCTTGGCCTCCACCACCTTCTCACTTAACTTGTTCCAACCGTCTACCACTCTATTTGCGAAGGTGAATTTTCTTATATTTCTTCGGCATCTGTGTTTAGCTAGTTTAAATCTATGACCTCTTGTTCTTGAAGTGCCAGGTCTCAGGAATCCTTCCCTGTCGATTTTATCAATTCCTGTTACTATTTTGTACGTAGTGATCATATCACCTCTTTTTCTTCTGTCTTCTAGTTTTGGCATGTTTAATGCTTCCAACCTCTCCTCGTAGCTCTTGCCCTTCAGTTCTGGGAGCCACTTCGTAGCATGTCTTTGCACCTTTTCCAGTTTGTTGATGTGCTTCTTAAGATATGGGCACCACACAACAACTGCATATTCTAGCTTTGGCCTAACAAAAGTCATGAACAATTTCTTTAGTATATTGCCATCCATGTATTTAAATGCAATTCTGAAGTTAGAAAGCATCGCATAGGCTCCTTGCACAATATTCTTTATGTGGTCCTCAGGTGATAGTTTTCTATCTAGAACCACCCCTAGATCTTTTTCTTTATCAGAATTCTTTAAAGATTTCTCACATAATATATAGGTTGTATGGGGTCTATGTTCTCCTATTCCACATTCCATAACATGACATTTATTAACATTAAATTCCATTTGCCAGGTGGTGCTCCATATACTTATTTTGTCCAGGTCTTCTTGAAGGGCATGACAATCATCTAAATTTCTTATCCTTCCTATTATCTTAGCATCATCAGCAAACATGTTCATATAATTCTGTATACCAACTGGTAGATCATTTATGTACACAATAAACATCACTGGTGCAAGAACTGAACCCTGTGGTACTCCACTTGTGACATTTCTTCATTCCGATACATTGCCTCTGATTACTGCCCTCATTTTTCTATCAGTCAGAAAATTTTTCATCCATGATAGAAGCTTACCTGTCACCCCTCCAATATTTTCCAGTTTCCAGAACAACCTCTTATGTGGAACTCTGTCGAAAGCCTTTTTTAGGTCCAGATAGATGCAGTCAACCCAGCCATCTCTTTCCTGTAATATCTCTGTGGCCCGATCATAGAAACTGAGTAAATTCGATACACAGGATCTTCCTGATCGAAAACCATACTGTCTGTCTGATATTATATCATTTCTCTCCAGGTGTTCTACCCATTTAGTTTTGATTAGCTTTTCCAATACTTTCACTATTACACTTGTCAATGATACAGGTCTATAATTGAGTGTGTGTGTGTGCGTGCGTGCACGCAAGATAACAAGTAAAAGGCTTCCTGTACTGTAATGGTCATTTCGTGACGACCTGCAGTATACAGAGTTCTTAGCAAACTTTATATTCATAGTTAATTTAGTATATCTAAATGCGGCTAACTCCGTGCCTCTAGGAAGTTCCGTGTCACAGACTGGGTCTCTAAACCCCAGTTTATAACTCCGTGTATCGAGGTTAACTCTGGTTTTCGCTTAATTCCGAGTCAGTAGCTTCGTGTCTCGGCGGATTTACATATTTTATATACATACTATTTTAAAATATATTTCCGCACCCTGTATCTTAATGGGACGATATTGACCATGGGATATTTGTTCGATAAAATGCTTATTTTATCTCCAGGTGTTGCAAATACAGGTTGATTATTTATGTTGTTATTATGTTGATGTTTTCATCATCATGAACGTAAGAGAATAGTGAACATGTAGAACAATATGTTATGCGGGCCAGCGTGTCTGTGTCAAACTTGAAGGTTTCCGAGACTCAACTATGTAGAGTTATTCATGGATTAATAAGACATGAGTCGCGATACAGCCGTCAGACACTGCAGCGGACCGGACTGACAGGTCGGCTGGCGTGCTCATCAGCCCGGGGGTCACAACCATGTTCATAGAATCTTTCCTGTTGATTCTTCGGCCGGAGAACCGGCGCCGGCTTGAGAGGTGTGGTGGGCGGCTGGCGTTTGCTCCGCCAAAGGTCAGTGAAAGACGTTTTTGCCCAACTGGGCTGAGGGTTACAGGACGCCTTGTCATCTGGAGTCACTGGATGTCGATAGTCTTCCTCTGTGTAGGGCGGGGAGGGCCCTTCACTCGCCTCCCCTGGGGACGCCAGGGGTCGACTAACACCCACCTCCCAGCGTGTTGATCTGCCGTTAAGCGCACTAGTTATCACCGGCAGCCCGCGATTAGTCACTTTACTCTTTTTCCTGTCACGAGGACCGTAGGAGCAGTGCCGGCGCGGGTGACACCATCCAGGACCAGTGAAATGCCTGCACGTTGTCCCTCGTGCCGGTCGGCCGAGCGGACAGCACGCTGGACTTGTGATCCTGTGGTCCCGGGTTCGATCCCTAGCGCCGGCGAGAAACAATGGGCAGAGTTTCTTTCACCCTATGCCCCCCTGTTACCTAGCAGTAAAATAGGTACCTGGGTGTTAGCCAGCTGTCACGGGCTGCTTCCTGGGGGTGGAGGCCTGGTCGAGGACCGGGTCGCGAGGACACTAAACAGCCCCGAAATCATCTCAAGATAACCTCAAGATAACCTCGTTTGATATTTCTCTCCTGCTGCTCCTGCTGCTGGTCTTTCCCTTGCTCCTTCCATCCGGCACACGTCCGCTCTTCTGGCGTCTTTCTCACGGCTATCACATTTTTCACACGCTCCTGGCCTGATAGTCCTGCGTCATTCCCTGCACCCGCTCTCACCCAATTCTTCTCGTACTTCATGTATTCGTATTTTCCAAAATTCTTCTCCTTTTGTGGTTTTAAAGTAAATCCTTATTTCCTATTTTTTACCATTTCCCGACCGCAGGAGTTCATTAAAAATTAGTTACATAACTTAAAAATAGAATGTCTTTCTGTGCGCTTAATCTCGGCAAGGGCAGTCATCTGTTTATAATGTAGAGGCCTTCAGCATGGGGGGGGGGGGGCGTTGTCCCCCCATAATGGGGCTTAACTAGCGAAGTGGTATAGTATCAACGATTATAGGGTGGTGGTACAGGACTTAGCCTCACCCGAGCGTAGCTAGGCTACAAGGGCGCTGGGAATTATCCAGCCATATTGCAAAGGTTCCCATGCAAGGAACCTTTGCACCCATAGTGAATAAACCTCAAGAAAGAGCAGTTGCTTCCCTATTGTCTTGGGGTTCCCAGCAAGAACAGGTACAAGCCCGTAGAGCAGGAAATATTAGCTAGGTGTTGGGTTGGCACTGTCTAGGACCAGTGACAGTGCTGGATGGCACTGTCTAGGACCAGTGACAGTGCTGGATGGCACTGTCTAGGACCAGTGACAGTGCTGGATGGCACTGTCTAGGACCAGTGACAGTGCTGGATGGCACTGTCTAGGACCAGTGACAGTGCTGGATGGCACTGTCTAGGACCAGTGACAGTGCTGGATGGCACTGTCTAGGACCAGTGACAGTGCTGGTTGGCACTGTCTAGGACCAGTGACAGTGCTGGATGGCACTGTCTAGGACCTTTGTTGTTTCTGGGTCTTATCTTCGTGCCACGGCTGGCGTGTGTAATTAGATTACAATGGCTGTATCTCGCCAATTATAACATGATCTAGCGTAAATTAACTGCAAACATGATGCAAATAAAAATTTGGTCAAGCAGTGCACGGCATGACAAAGCTTGGCGCAATTATTTAAAAGAAAAAGGTCGTAGTTGTCATGGAAACACAAGATACCATCATGCTCATACGTCAGTCCGTCCTCCTAAGGTTCCCCAACGTCGAAAAACTGTCGTACTAACGTGCCCTTATCCTAACCTTCCAGAGGACCCACAACAGAAAACGGGACAGTGTGTCAATTTCGCGAGCCGCTTCCATTTTCTAGTACAATTTTTTTTTGGACTTAGGGTAAAGTATACGTCAAAATGCGACGGTCTATTTGGACTATTTCATGTTGCATACGTTAGTTAAGAATAGTGCAAGCATATATGTTGCATATTCTTGCGACGGTGCTAGATAACCGTCCCTGAGTAATACACGTAAACAGAATATACAAGTGTATATTTACGTGCGTATACTGGGGCATGTATATTTCAATACCAAAGCGGGTCAAGTAATTTCTAGTTTCATTTCTCTTCGTGCTCTGTTACCTCCATTGGCCGAGATGACCCCCTGGTGTACTACTAAGGGGGTGATCGCCCCCTTGTCCCACCCTCCTAAACTGGGGGATGGGGGGTGGGACCCCCTGGTGTATCACTTGGGGATGATCTCATAACCACTTCAACGATCATTGAAATTGAAATAAGTTTATTGAGGTAAAATACACACAAAGGGATGAGGTAGCTCAAGCTATTCTCACCCCGTTCAGTACATCGTGTTAATACATACATAGACACACATCACAAACAATAAACATATTGCCAAACATTCTGAGAGATTGTTTACATTCTCTCAGAATTTACATTTCCATTTCCATTTCATTTTCCACATTTCCACAAATTTCCACATTTCCACAAATTTCCACATTTCCACAAATTTCCACATTTCCACAAATGAATACATTTCCTCCTTTCCACAAGTGGTATAGTATCAACGATTATAGGGTGGTGGTACAGGACTTAGCCTCACCCGAGCGTAGCTAGGCTACAAGGGCGCTGGGAATTATCAAGTATTTAAGCAAGACAGCTTAGCGTCCATTCAGATTAATCATTTGATATATAAAATAATATTAAATGTCGTACCTTATAACCAGAATGGCATATCAAGCCGAATTTTCGTGATTTTTGTTTATAAAATGATACAATTTTTGTATTGTATTATGTGATTGAAATTTTATGTAGAGTCAAAATTTACAAATAAATTTGATCAAGCCTAATCTACCTAACCTATCCAAACCTAACATAATCTAATATAACCTAATATACCTGTCAGTAATTCATGTTCCTAATAGATGATTATTGTTAGAAAATAACTAATCTGGAAAGAAATGTTTGAAAATAAGGAAAATCATTCTACCTGTTAGGCAAATCGGACCTTGCATATTAGGCCAAGAAGCGCAGTTCTGGCTATTGGGCACATTATATAAAATATTTAGGAGTATTTGAGCAAGCAAATCACACAGCAGCATATTCTTCCCGTATGTTTATATAATGCTCCTGCAGCAAATTGAAAATATGATAAAATATATCACCGGAATTTCACACAGGCAGCGAGGGAAAGAATACCGGAATATGCCCAAGGAAAACTTATTATTCAAATGGTTAACATTGGATGTATCGGAGCACCATTTTTGCACACCGGCCACCGACGTTCCGTGACGAAGAAGCGTGATTTACGACTCCGTGGTGAGGTGAATTGATATTGAGGCCGCGGGGTGTGTTGGAGCAATGGCTGCAGTGTGTTTGTGGGGTGTGTGTGTGTGTGTGGGAGGGGGAGGGTGCCTGTGTGGGTGGGTGTGCGTGCGTGTGTGTGTGGGGGGGGTGTGTGTTTGTGTGTGGGTGGGGTGGGTTTGTGTGGGAGGGGGAGGGTGTCTGTGTGGGTGTGTGTGTGTGGGTGGGGTGTGTTTGTGTGTGTGGGTGGGTGTGTGTGTTTGTGTGGGGTGTGTGTTTGTGTGTGGGTGGGGTGGGTGTGTGTGTAGGTGGGGTGGGTGTGTGTGTTTGTGTGTGGGTGGGTGTGCGTGTGTGTGTGGGTGGGGTGGGTGTGTTTGTGTGTGTGTGTGTGTGTGTGTGTGGGGTGAAGGTGTGTGTTTGTGGGGGGGGGTGATTTTTATGTTGGTGGCTTTTATTATTATGACTTTTGTTTTATGACTGTTATTTAATTAATATTACTGCAGTGATTTTTTTTATACAAAATTGTTTGTGTAATCGTTTTGTTAATTTGTTAAATGATACTTCTACTGTTAATATTTTTGGGATCTGCTACGACTGATACCACAACTGTTGCTGCTACCTGTAATACCACTCTACTATTACTACTATTAGTATAAATACTAATGATTAATTATGTACATTATTTTCATTATTACACGTACAGTACATGCATCAATGTCCCGTTATCCCCTTCGATAGTGTCGGGATGTACCAGTTAGTCTTGATAAGGTGTGTGTAATAGCAACGAGAGGTTAATATAATTAATGAAACATCACTAAGATATCTCATTCACTACATCATCCGCGACACAAAATAGAATACTTTCCTCTCGGGCTAAGCTCCGATAGACTCCCCACGATACAACACCTAGGCAGCTGCCCCAGACCTTAGCCAGCATGCCCACGCTAGAGATCCCTTCATAATCTCCTTAAATGACTTCTCTCTGGAGTATTTGCGACAGGCTTGTGAAATAGCTTTTATCATCATCTTATAGAAATACAGTTTTTCTTCCAGTCAAACATTCCAGTTTCCCTTGACCCGCGTCAAAGAACTTGTCCCCGTGTACATCCTAACAATTTGGTTTTGAATATTTCTATGTAAATGAATTAGGCTCCATAGCGCATATTTAAAATGCAAATTCCTCACCAAAGATACTTGCAAAACTGTTTTGAGACAAAACATAGTGTTGTTAAGGCTAAAACAAGTGAGAATTTCCCTGCTTCGTCATTCAAAACTTTCAGTAATAAAAATTAGATTTTCCTGTAAAAATCTATAGCCGCGATTACATAAATCTATGTAATTCAGACGGATTTTTATGTACCACAAGCCTATCGCCTCCTTTACACAGTGAATATTACTAAATCCTTCACAAAAAAAGCAGAGCGTCTCGTGGGTAAAGCGCCCAGTCCATCATGCCCATAGTCAACAGAATGATTTCCATTTTCTCGTAATCCAGCTGTCACAGCTGCCCGTCTGACCCCTCTGCCTGTCACTTTACCATCTGTCCCTGAAGCCCTGAGCGAAAACACAGCGGGATAGCATATCCAGCACCGGGATAGCATACCCAGCGCCGGGATAGCATACCCGGCGCCTGGATAGCATACCCAGTGCCGGGATAGCATACCCAGCTCCGGGATAGCATACCCGGCGCCTGGATATCACTGACCCAGTGCCTGATGTGTTTAGTCTCGGCAAAGACTATAAACCGCTATCCCGGCGCCTTGCCTGTTATCCCGGCTGTTATCCTGGCTGTTATAAGGCATCATGGCAATTACCCTAGCGGGGATTTTGTTTTATTTTCCTTTTTTTCTCTCGTGTTTATTTTCCCACATGCATACTTCCCCTTTCACATATTTCCTCAAGCATATATATTACCACATGCATATTTTTCAATATATTTTTTCACGCATACTTTCCCCATACCAATATTTGTTCATACATATTTTTCCCTTAAGGCTACGCATGCATGACCTGAGCAAACACTGAGCGCTCGGAGCTAGTTGTCGGGCATAGGCTTCCAGGAGGCTATAAAGAGAGAGGGATATCGGTGCATGCCGAGCTTCGAACGAGCGCCAGCTCCTGTGGTCTGTCAGACACCGTGACGACTTGCTCTCTGAATCCAAGTCTGCACTGTGCCTCTTCATTTCCCTCCCCTCGTCTACGTAGCCAAGAATGAGAATTCTAAAATATATTTTGTCGAAGCTACTTGAGCTGTGATTGGTCTGTTGACTGGACGTGTGGCTCATACGTCAGGCTACGAGCAGTCCAACAGCCTGGTTGACCAGTCCAGCAACCAGGAGGCCTGGTTGACGACAGGGCCGCGGGGACGCTAAGCCCCGGAAGCACCTCAAGATAACCTCCACCTCTTCACCTCTTCCCTCCAACCTCGAACAGACATTTCCTTCGTATATAAGTTATAAAAGGCTGCAGAGACCCGGCTGCACCCGGGTCTCTTCATCCCCCCCCCCCATATTTCCCACTTTCCCCCCCCATTTCCCACTTGACGCCCTTGGTCCCCCCTTCGTCCCTCCCTCCCCTCTCCCCCTTCTCTCGGAAAAATTACCAAGAAGCACTGAAACAACTGCACGTATCTCTCGGAAAATATAGCATTAAGATCACCTAAAAACTCTATGGGAATTACTATGGGACCGGTCCTCGACTAGGCCTCCTTTTTGTTACACAACCCCAGGAGCAGCTGTCTAACTCCCAAGTACCTATTTACTGCTAGGTAACAGGGGGCATCAGGGTGAAAGAAACTTTTTGCCCATTTGTCTCCGCCTCCACCGGGGATCGAACCCGGAACCTCAGGACTACGAATCTGAAGCGCTGTTCATTCAGCTGTCAGGCGCCCTAGGCTACCCTCCGCCATCTTCCAGATAGCGGAGTGTAATTATATATATATATATATATATATATATATATATATATATATATATATGTCGTACCTAGTAGCCAGAACGCACTTCTCAGCTTACTATGCAAGGCCCGATTTGCCTAATAAGCCAAGTTTTCCTGAATTAATATATTTTCACAATTTTTTTTCTTATGAAATGATAAAGCTATCCATTTCATTATGTATGAGGTCATTTTTTTTTTATTGGAGTTAAAATTAACGTAGATATATGACTGAACCTAACCAACCCTACCTAACCTATCTTTATAGGTTAGGTTAGGTTAGATAGCCGAAAAAGTTAGGTTAGGTTAGGTTAGGTAGGTTAGGTAGTCGAAAAAACATTAATTCATGAAAACTTGGCTTATTAGGCAAATCGGGCCTTGCCTAGTAGGCTGAGAAGTGCATTCTGGCTACTAGGTACGATATATATATATATATATATATATATATATATATATATATAAATATATATATATATATATATATATATATATATATAATATATATATATATATATATATATATATATATATATATATATATATATAATAAATTCTGCTGCTCCAACCAAATTGTATGTATTTGTGACTGCCTTTGAAAATGTTGACAGAATTGACGAAACGCATTTCGTATCATCCCTAGGCCGTAATAAACTCTAAAAAAAATAATTTTTTTGAGAGAACTTTTCCACTTTCCTCCTCAAATGGAGAAAAAAAACGCAAGAAAATAGAAAAGATTCGTGCAAAAATAATTGATCTCATCCTTTTGGCATATATAATAATATATAATATATATGAGAGAGCAAATGCCTCGGTGCTTTCGTGTTCAAAACGGACACACACACATCATTATAGAAGCTCAGATACTGCGTGAAAGATCATGAAAGCGCCCCTAGGCATTTCTATATTCACAACTACACAGAATGAATAGTTTGAGACAAATTATAATGGTGAGTCACTGGAAATACTGGGAACCTCCCCCCCCCTCCCCCCGTCCAACACGTTGGCTGACTCACCCTCCAAAAATCAATTTATTCACGTCTAGTAATAATTTGTTTCCGTTTATATCTCCACTGTTGTGTTTGCGCAGTGTTGGGTGTACCAAGACGACGTTGACGGCAGTACTGGGAAGAGTATATATATATAATGTAGTACTATGTTAAACATTCCTGTCGACTTACCCGCCCAGCTTGTACGGGGGAGACCTCTGGCGGCGGCCAGACCAACTACCAAGTCCAGCTGTTCCAAACTTTTGTAATATCTGTTTATTAAAGAAAATCTTCGTTACGCTTCTGTATTGATGCATAGTTTCACTAGTGCCATCCTTATGATACGCATAAAACATGGCAAAATTAACGGGAAGTGTTATTTAAGCGGTGTGATAAATATGGGGTTAATGGCGAGTGGCAACTGTGGGCGTGTGTGCGGCGGTAGTGTGGGTCAGTCTGTCGGTGTGAGTCGTGGTGGAAGGTTGTGGGGCTTGTGTCGCTCCTTACAGTGATCTTTGTTTACCCAGGACTCTCTTCATCTCCTCAGCTCTTTGACAGGTAGGTTCACGGGGCGAATAGGCCCCGCTCTCAGGCCTCCAGACGCCGCTACAGTCAAGATAAGTTGTCGCGTGTAATGTACACCGCCAGAGACCAATGGAGCAAAAAGCCCTTCGCCCAAAAAAGCATGGAATACCAACTTGGGAAGCCGAAGACTGCTCTGGTATTGATTCTGTTCGGGGGGAGGGGAATGGGGAATGGGGGGGGGAGGAGGAGGGGTCGGAAGTGAAGGCGGTATTCCACTGTCTATTGACATTTCTTTCTTTGTTTCGCCCAACCTCATTTTGGTAAAGAAACTGCGAGGGCGCAGCCACCGGCGGCGCACGCTTCCAGTTTCCGCCCAAAACTTCGATAAGAAATGAACTCCTGACGGCGCAGTGACGTAAGTGGAGAGGTCAGCCCCCTTCATAGGTCAGCCCCACTGTGGGCAACCCTCCCCCCTTCTCTCTCTCTCCATATGTATATTGGTCAGCCCCCCCCACACTGTGGGGTCGCTGCCCCCCGCCTACTGGGTCATACTGGGTCAGCCTTCTGCAGGTAGTCTTCAATTATATTTGGTCAGTTCCACCATTGGGAAGCTCCCAAGTTTCTGGATTCAACCCCCATCGTGGGCGACCCACAGTATATGGGCCTGCCACACTATGGGCGGCGCCCCAAACCCATATATTGCCTGGTCTCCAGTTCGTATATTGGGCCCCCGACCTTGAATATTGGGCAGACCCACAGTGGGCGGCCACCAGCCCACAGTAGGGTTAGCCTTAACGTGGGAGTCCGTCCCCCACATTCACCCCCTGCCCACACTGAGGGTTGTACCCTACAGGGCTCTGCTCGGAATGTAGAGAAACGCTAGTTAGAGAGTAACAATTATTCCCAAGTAGGTTTTGATGGTATTGTGTTGACGTGGTGGCGAGCGTGTTGGGATTGTCGAGGTGAGGAGGTGGTGATGATGATTGTTGAGGTGGAAGGAAGCGTGTTACATAGTTTAGATTGGGGGAAGGGGCGTGGTGTGCTATTTAGGTAGCGTGGTGCACAGTTAAAGGGGGGGAAGGGAAGGGGGAGTGGATAATACACTGTTGTTGAGTGATGTGGTGCGTAGTGTTGCTTGTGTGTGTGTGTGGGTCTTGCATGATGTTCTGTGTAATTGTCGGGGTCTGGTATGATGCAATGTATTGATAAAATTGCGTGGTGCCTGGTGGTGTAGGCTACACTGTATTTTACAACAGTTAGTGTTGCCTACATCTATATTTTGAAACAAATATATATATATATATATATAATATATATATATATATATATATATAATATATATAATATATATATATTATATATATATATATATATATATATATATATATATATATATATAGTATATTTTGGTAGCAGTCTTTCCTGTAGACATATATTATTAAATATGACAGAAAAAGTAAGATTAATAATTCTAACACGAATTTTTTCAATCTTTCGTACATTTCTTTTCACTGTTGGAGGTAAATCAAAAATCAATTCTCCAAAATTCATTTTTATTTCTAGTCTGACGCGACACGAGCGCGTTTCGTAAAACTTATTACATTTTCAAAGACTTTAGTTTACAAATACACAACTGAATAGAACTTACGCATCTCCGTTTTTATATCTACATTTGAGAGAGGTGGATGGGGTGAGGTGGCATTAATAGGGTATTAATTTCATCAACACAAGACAGAACAAGAGGTGGTATTAATAGGGTATTAATTTCGTCAACACAAGACAGAACACGAAACAATGGGTATTGAATAGAAGTGATTGTAGAAAGCCTATTGGTCCATATTTCTTGATGCTTCTATATTGGAGCGGAGTCTTGAGGTGGGTAGAATATAGTTGTGCATTAATTGGCTGTTGATTGCTGGTGTTGACTTCTTGATGTGTAGTGCCTCGCAAACGTCAAGCCGCCTGCTATCGCTGTATCTATCGATGATTTCTGTGTTGTTTACTAGGATTTCTCTGGCGATGGTTTGGTTGTGGGAAGAGATTATATGTTCCTTAATGGAGCCCTGTTGCTTATGCATCGTTAAACGCCTAGAAAGAGATGTTGTTGTTTTGCCTATATACTGTTTTTTTTGGAGCTTACAGTCCCCAAGAGGGCATTTGAAGGCATAGACGACGTTAGTCTCTTTTAAAGCGTTCTGTTTTGTGTCTGGAGAGTTTCTCATGAGTAGGCTGGCCGTTTTTCTGGTTTTATAGTAAATTGTCAGTTGTATCTTCTGATTTTTGTCTGTAGGGATAACGTTTCTATTAACAATATCTTTCAGGACCCTTTCCTCCGTTTTATGAGCTGTGGAAAAGAAAAAAAAATGAATTTTGGAGAATTGATTTTTGATTTACCTCCAACAGTGAAAAGAAATGTACGAAAGATTGAAAAAATTCGTGTTAGAATTATTAATCTTACTTTTTCTGTCATATTTAATAATATATATATATATATATATATATATATATATATATATATATATATATATATATATATATATATATATATATATATATAATGTGTGTGTGTGTTCTGTATGTGGGAGTGATGATGCTAAGGTAATCTGGTCCTGCATTTACATTGGTAGGTTGTGAGAGTGGGCGTCGTGGTGTGAACGAGCAGGACGTGGTTTCACAAAGTTTCAAATGGAGCATCCTCAAAGCCAGAGGGAAATACAGAGAAACCAACAATGACACTTATCGCACTGTCCTCATGTTGAATGCACTACATTTGATAGGCTTTCCTCCCAGCGTCAACATTGCTGTTGTTTAAAGAAATTGCAACCACCGAAATAATGATGCTTACTATGACAAATGGGAGACATTGTTGATTGATTAATGACTTCCTATGACAATCGGCTCCGGTATGTTAGGTGGATTGTCAATGTTTAGGCACTTTGTGTTAGGCTGCACCACTCCAATTTTTTTTCTTTAGGAGAAATCGAGAGAACAGGGGCTAGATTCACGAAAATACTTACGCAAGCACTTACGAACGTGTACATCTTTCCTCAATCTTTGACGGCTTTGGTTACATTTATTAAACAGTTTACAAGCATGAAAACTTTCCATAAAACTGTTTTGTTATAAACAGCCTCCTGGTGCTTCGGAGCTCATTAACTGTTTAATAATTGGAAACAAAGCCGCCAAAGATTGAAAAAAGATGTTCAGATTCGTAAGTCTTTGCGTAAGTGCTTTCGTGAATCTGGCCCCAGGCTCTTAGAGAGTCCACGAGGGCGTGATGAGAGTGGCAGGAGGTTCGCTATGACGATGACAAGGCATTCAGGGATATGGGTTCCATCCCACATTAGTATGACCTCAATATTTTCTCGTGACGTTCCGAAGATTTCACTGTGCAGGGTGATCTGGTCCTACAATGTTATTGGTCGTCTAGCTGTGTGCCTAATAGGCATGGTTTTCCTAATGGCAGAACATTAAAATGGTTTGTGCGTTGAAAGGTATTTTCGTTTTAATATACATAATATGGATTTGTCTTTTTAAATTTCATCCAAAGCCATCTTAGCAGCCTAACCTAATCTATGCCAATTATTTCGGTTACTTAACATTGGTGAACTAAACCAAATCGATTAGTTATTAATGTTATCAGTATAATTAAAAATTTTATACAATTTTATTTATATCATTTGGGTATTACACAAAACTGACCATGTCTAGTAGTTTATATATAATATATATAGTTGGTTAATAATGAAATTGTGAAAAGTTTGTAAAGAACATTGTATACAGTACCTTGAGAAAGGATATAGGTTACATTTGTATTAAAAACTTGTGTATTCAAAACAAAAATTTGGTTTTTAATACTTACACCCAAAAGTATAAATACCTTTTAATACTTTCTTGTATACAGGAAAGTAGGTTTTCATCTTCATTCAAGCGTTACGGCATTGTAATGAGTTTCTCCAATAAAATTATCTTAATTTAGATTTCCGATAATGCTAACCTTTAAATTGATAGGCTGTGAAAAGATAGGTCATACTCAGTTTAATGTACATAATGTGTCATCATTTGCATTTGAATCACAAACTGATCAACCTGACCTAATTTAAATGTGTCTTTTTATTCCGTAACTCTGCTTAACATATGCAGAACTTCACCTAAATAAATTAATAATTAACGTAACCAATATAATTTAATAAATTAATTACATTCAGATATAAGATATCATATATAAATAGGCGCTTAGCAAAGTGTCAGTTGCCAACACGACCCGGTATTACGATTTTGAATAAATATGTACAATTAAAACTATTTAAATTTAGTTTTTTAATGAGGGTAGTGTTTATAATAATTTTATCTACTGAGTGATAATGAATACGAATCCAACTTTGCAATGGTAACAGGAATACAAGAGACTTATACACACGCTGTGTATAAACTAACCTGTCTGAGGCTCATGATTCTGTACCCTAAAATGCCCGTGCTTTTGTAACATCAAAGTTATTGCAAAAATAAATCTGTTTTATAGCGGCTCTTAAATAAATTTGCTATTTTGTGCAGGCAAGATTTCCTGGTTGTGGGGAGCGGGTCAGCCAAGCCTCGTTGAAAGGCTTGGCTGACTCGCTTTTGTAAATTATCAACTTTGTTTTTGATATCCGGTTGATTGGATGGTGTAGCCTAGTCTATAATTTTCTTTTCGATTTGCGGCTTTCTACTTGAGGCTTTTGAGAAACGTACCAATTTTTTTTTGAGAGTATCTCAACTCTCGTACAGTGAAAAATCATTATGAGGATCACAGTATGGATTATCATGGTGCACAACGGTGTGGGGGTAGCCTAATGCACGGTGGCGAGGGTGATGTGCACTGTAGATATGGTGTTGTGCACTGTTCGAAGGTGCATTGTAGGGGAGGGGGTCAATGGCGGTGCACGTTTTTCACTTTATAAAACGTTTTTACGTTTTTCTTTTCATTTTTCACAACGGCGGTGCACGTTGCACTTTAATTTTCTACTTTCATTAGTTAGTTATCTATACATTAGCTCAGTTTCTTTCCATTTTCTTAGTTTCCTACTTTACGTTTCATCCCGGTTTTCTGTGTTTCTCTACCTCCTTGCTTAATTTTCTTTCATCTTTATTTAATTTCATTCCACCTTAATTTATTTCATATTTTTTCTTTAGTTGCATGTCGTCTTTATTTAGTTTAATTCCATGCTTGTTTAATTCCAAAGTCTTCTTGTTTGGGTCCATTCACCTTGTAAAAGTCTCTGCTCCTGGTTCATAGTTTTCACCCTCACTTTCCTACCTGCTTATTCCCTCGTCTCCTTTAATCTTTACTCTTCATTCCCTTACCTTTCGTATCTTGTAGCTTCCTTGCCAGCACTCGCCGACAGCAGCAGGAGGGCAAACATCTCCTGGTTGTTCAAAGTGCCGGTGAGTTCGACACACAATCTCGCCCGTTCTCTCCATTACCGCAATCGCTAATTGCCGTCGAAGCCTACGCGAAGGCACCCGTGCGCACGGTTAATCATTTTAATAGCGTTCAAATCATTATCATTAATGAAAAGCACATAACTTGGCATCACAGACTGTAGAGCAAGATGAATTGGCGTGAGACGAGGGGGCGGGGTGTGGGGTGCTGGTCTCCTGGTGCCAGACAACTATGTGATTCCCGTTGTCGGGGGCGCTGGAAACCTTTATTTTGTTACACACAGAAATCACAATAGCGTGATGGATCAATGAACAAGCGGGGGAGGGAAATTGGTGTAAAACCCTGGTTTGTGTCTCTGAGAGACTGCAGGATCCATGTGAGGTCAGTAGAACTCCCGGTTGCAATCTTTTTTACCATGTCTTGGCATAGTCGATTAAGGCGCGTCTGGGATCCTCTCGGACGTAGATTCGAACCCTCATCACGGCCCTTGTGGATTTGCTGTACTTTGTCTTGTCGAGGTTCTGGCTATTGAACCTGCCTCCCTCGTGAGTGAGCCGAGGACATTAGAGTACTACTAAGCCCCCCAAGACCCATCCACTGTTCTCAAAAGAAAAGTATTTTCCTATAAGGCCAGTGTGGGCAGTAGTGTGCTGGAACACACTCCACGCTTCCTCTTTCCGGAGACGATGTGTGTGTACAGTTAAAAGGAAATGCCTGTAAGTTCGTAGAGAGGAAGTTGCTACAGGGCCCGTATTGTGTGACCTCTAGGTGACCTGAGAGCCAAGTGGGCCACACCACAGCCGTGACCTCACCACGACAGCCGTGACCTCACCACGACAGCTACTCCCAGTGGCACTAGAGAGGTTTGAAGGTAAAAAAGCAATATAGGTTTGAAGGTAAAAAAGCAATATGGTACAAACCAACAGTGTTTGTGCCATATCGTTACAGCTATGTACCACACCATAGTGTCACTTGGAACCTTTGGCTGCGAGTAGCTGAATCTGAAACAACAACAAACAGCCTAGCAGAGAATCACTTGAATGATAGTGATAGGACGAGTCGCATGTTGGGGATTAATTGTTCTTCACTGAATTGTGATGAAACGTGCACAGGAGTATTGGGGGAAATATATACATATATATATATATATTCAGTATATATATATTATTCCTATATGTGGACGCTGGTTTTGTTGTATTTTAGTTGATTATAGCGTCTGTTATTGTAGTTTTCTTAATTTTGTTAAATATTTCTTTCTTTAATATTCTCAGCCAAATAATCTTTAAAAAAAGAAAAACATGCGATTAATATTTTAAGTCGAATTCAAACATGGGGGGAAAGCTTTACCCGTTGATTAGGGTTTGAATTTAAACAACTTGTATGAATGTATTTATGTATGCATGTATGCATGCGTATTCATATATGCAAATAATTCCTTTATGATTGAATATACAAAGAGAGAACTTGTTGCAAATTTCGAATCATTTTGGGGGCCCACATATTTGTTCAATTTAAATCTTGGACCGCCAACGCCACGGATTCCTCGCCTTGCGTTGTAACGTTTAAATTTAAAGTTTAATTTTAATCGTAACTTCCATGGGATGGTCAGCGAATTTGTGTTGAGTTTACATGAGATTATATAGAGGTAATGTGTTGCCATAAGCGTCGTGGAAGCTGTCTGGTAGTGTTGCGGGTGTTCCAAGGTGTAGGGCAGCAGCCTGGGTGTATGGGGGGGGGGGCAGGGGGCAGCCAGGGTGTTACAAGATGTAGGGGGTTGATACTTTGAAGATAAAAAGATGACTAGTACAAACTCTTTTAAGATTTCTCTGAAATGCTTTTACGTCAATTTAGTCACTAACATTAATATCACTATGGATTTGACTAACAATTTTAGCTAATTCGAGTGAAAACTCAGAGTTACTAGAAGCTTGGCAAACATAAGTCACCGTAACTAATATATTATATATATATATATATATATATATATATATATATATATATATATATATATATATATATATATATATATAAAAGTTTGTGAGGGTACCACCTCTGGTGCTAATGTGGGGACCCATAGCCTCGGAGAAGAAAATAAAAAGTATTCAGAGGAGACCTTGTGGTTTCTCACTGAACACTAATATTATCTTCTCCTACCACCCCCATTCTTTTGTATGTACACATATATATTTACTTTATTTGAACTTATATATATATATATATATATATATATATATATATAACGACTCTTGATGCAGCTAACCTGAGAATCCACACAACCGCTTCAGTTCAGTGACTGATGAGGTGAGGAGAGCCAATATGTTAATTATCAACTAACGTACCACAACTAACGTACCACAACACCAATCAGTAACTTATCCCCCTCTCACATACCTCTTTAATTACACCATTAACACAAAGCACATAATTTATTGTAAGAAATCAGTATACAGGAAAATACACAGAGGTTCTGTTCAAATAATATGATACAGAATTGGCAGCAATTAAATGATAATTACCCCTGGAAGGGGTTGGCAGCCCTGAACCACGTCGCTCAATGATACAGACACATGTATACATTTGTTACACACACATACATGTATACATTTGTTACACACACACATGTATACACACCATGTCGTTGGCCAGCGCTCCACACACACGACGGACGCTCGTTAATAGGGCAGTTGGGTAGTTTATCAACTCATCAATATATATATTAATATATCCATTTAATATTTTAATATATTTTTATATATATAATAATTCTTAAGTATATACAAATAGTTGAGAATTATTTGGTCCAAATGTTATACGGAAAGTATATAACAGCGACAAGGAACATAACAGGTCACTATACTCTTAGGGACTAGTGTATACTGAGGGTATACTTAATATTTGTGTATACTGGGTAATAACAGCGCCATTGAGGTGTGTCTAGGTGAAGGGGAGGCCACAGAGGTCTACCCTACAGAGGTGAACCCCACAGAGGTGTACCCCACAGAGGTGTACCCCACAGAGGTGTACCCCACAGAGGTCTACCCCACAGAGGTCTACCCTACAGAGGTCTACCCTACAGAGGTGTACCCTACAGAGGTGTACCCCACAGAGGCGTAACCCTACAGAGGTGTACCCTACAGAGGTGTACCTTAAAGTATTCACACATTGTTGTCTTCAGTTCCCTTTGTCATGTGGTTCTTCTTACGTGTACAGGAAGGTGCAAATGAGGTAGTGGGGTTAGGAGAAGAGCATAACCCAACCTCTTTTCAACCCCTATTCCCCCGTCACCCGTCTAACCTATTCCCCCTTCCCCGGAGAGAACGCCCTCTAGCTAAATTTCAAGAATAACTTTTGCTTCTAACGCCGCCTAAGATATGCAATCAAAAATCCAGAGCCTCCGAAGGAAAATTGCAGCTCGGAATGGAATACTGAACCAAGATGGGAACTCCTCTCCACTGAAGGGAAGATTGGTTACAAAAGGCGGGGTCCAGGAGCTAATAGCTCGATGCTGCAGACACATATGGCAAATACGCACAGGAGTCCTACGATAATTTGACATCAATGCAAGATAAAAGGAAGCAGGGAATAGTATATTGCTTAACGGGCGCCTTTGATACAATGGCGCATGAAGGGGCTACTTACTACACAAACTGGAGAATCTCCTGGCAGTAACCGGAAGGGCACTCACTCAGCCTGGAGCATCATTAGTAACTTCAGCACTAGTCCTAATGACTCCCCTAGTCTCGGTATAAACAAGTTATAGGACGTATAGTCTCTATAGTATAGGAGGCAAGTATTGCACAGATGGCTAGGCTTGATGAAGGGCGAGACAGGAGGGACGGGGAGGACAGGAGGGGCAGGACAGGCGGGGTGAGACGGGTAGTGGACGACAAGGACCCAACAATTAGCATACACTTGACCTTAGGCGGTAACAGTCTCTCTCTCCATTAATATTTTTATTTTTCCTCGAAATGCGGCAAGTTCCTTCACTCTGCAGGTGGTCGAGAGGAGTGCCTCCACTGTACAAGGAAGGAGGGGGGGGGGCAAAAAGTGCCTCCACTCATTCCAGTGCATCTTAGTACTCTTCAGTACACACACGCTGCCTCCACACACCCTCTGCCTCTACTCCCAGCTGCAGGTGGCGAGGTGGTTTGCTTTAGAGAAGCCAGCTCCCCCCCACCTGTCACCCCTGTCAGTTGAGTCCAGTGACAGGTGGCGGCCGCCTGGCTGGACCCACACACACACACACACACACACACACACACACACACACACACACACACACACACACACACACACACACACAGTGTACTGCGGTCTGAATATTAAATTGAGACCATTTACATTTTATATTATACTGCTCTGATTATTCTACACAATTACTCTAAGGCAGTTTAATTTTTCTTACTGTAATTAAGGGTATGGGGGGGGGGGGTTAAAGTGAGCGTTGCTAATCCTCTAAAAAAAATGTGGATGAGGTTCTCTTGAGGTAATAAGAGAGATTGGAGATCAATTTTGTTTTAGGGAAAACCTCTTTGTTATCCTATTGTCCCTGAGGATAACAATCTTTCATGTGCCATATTCCTCCCATGTTGTGTGTATTTTCTTTTGCAATCGTAAAATATTTTAATTACTTTCGTGGTTGTTTAAAAACATACAAATTAGGGAAACTGCAGAAGACCTTTTGACCCATTTCAAGCAGCTCCTATTTATACCTAAGCAAATTGATTCATTATATATATATATATATATATATTATATATATATATATATATATATATATATAATATAATGTGTGTGTGTAAATTACGAAAATTAACGCGTGATGAAAAATGTGACCGTTTCAGACCACGGAGGAAGAATTGAAACAGGAATTTCCTTAAAGTACCTTCGTATTTTGATAATACATCTTCGGAAGGCATTCCTTCTGAAGAAGTATTATTGAAATACGAAAGTACTTTAAGGAAATTCCTGTTTAATTTTTTCCTCCGTGGTCTCACACTGTCATTCTCATATATAATATATGTATGTAACCTTGATATAATCCAGTGAGTCTAAACTTGCCAAATTAATATTCCATTTGATATAACTTGTAATCTATTTGTACACTTCAATCATAACACCCAGTTTGGGTGTAAAAAAACCTCTTCGCATTTCTAAAATGCTAAGTTTTCTTAATCTCTCGTGGTCAGGTTTCTAATTCCCGAGATTAAATTTATATACGAACTTTGTTCTCGTTCAAGTGATATTATGTCCATTCTATAGTGTGAAGTCCAACATTGAACTGCCTAATTTAAATGGGGGCCTAAGAAAGGCAAGATAAAGCTGAGGAATAGCATCAGATGTCTTACTGATAACGCTTCTGTATGCTAATCCCAGTATTCTATTTGCCTTAGTACCTCTTGGTTCCTCCTGCCAGAGGCATATTAATTTAAGAAATGGGAAATCTTTAGTTTCCCCTTTGAATAGTCGGCGTTGTCTGCAATTTCTACTCCATAACACGTTCTGTCTCCAATTTATTTTCCTAATTACTTGTACCCTTTCTTATCTGGAAGATAAAGTCAGTTGTTACATGTTGATGCAGTGGGTGTGAGGGTGTCCACGTCCAGCGCCGCTATCCGTCTAAGGAAGTGCTATAAGCGCGAGTACTTTTTTGCTCTTCACCATCGATTTTTAGATGTTCATTTGGGAGATATTTCAAGGGGAGGTGTTGTGGCATGAGGCGCTGCGGCCGTCCGGTGGCGGGAAGCTTCGTCCGCCTCCGGGTGTTTACTGTGTCCCCTCACACACACACTAATAACTATGGTGTCTCCCCTCTCTTGCTGGCTAGTATATTGTCTCTCTCTCTCTCTCTCTCTCTCTCTCTCTCTCTCTCTCTCTCTCTCTCTCTCTCATGCACTGTCTTTATCTCCTCCCCTTATTGTCTTTTTTACTCCTAGCCCTCCCCCCCTCTCTCGCCATTTTCAGACTTTTATATTTTTTAGCTCAATATCTGCTCTCTCTCTTCTGGGATATTCTATTTCGCTCCCCCAACCCCATATCCATATTCCTGTTGCCTCAGGGCTCTGTTTCTCCATTTTCTTCACCTGGCGTGAAGAGCGCCGAGGGTCATAGACTACCTCAAACACCAATAACAAACGTAGTGGCCCCGATTTTTGTTTTAGTTCTCTATTCGCGAGTTCCTCTGACTGCCATCCTACTGCAGTTTGTCCAGTTGTATACATGCCGTGCTAGCAAAAGGATATTCGCTGCGTTTGATAAAGTACTTGGGATCTGGTCTGTGGTTAGATATCGTTCAGAGCGAGGAGGTTTTCAGCTACCTGGTGAGCCTTAGGACGTGTAGATGTTTATCTCTCAGAATGTTGGGTAATATGTTTATTGTCTGTGATGTGTGTTTATGTATGTATTAACACGATGTACTGAACGGGGTGAGAATAGCTTGAGCTACCTCATCCCTTTGTGTGTATTTTACTTCAATAAACTTATTTCAATTTCAATGGTGACCCTTTATCCCGGGGTTTTTATCGGCCTCTCCCAACCACTTGGGCTGGATGGTAGAGCGACGGTCTCGCTTCGTGCAGGTCGGCGTTTAATCCCCGACCGTCCAAGTGGTTGAGGGCACCATTGCTTACCCCTGTCCCGTCCCAAATCCTTATCCTGACCCCTTCCATGTGGTATATAGTCTTAATGGCTTGGCGCTTTCCCCCTGGTAATTCCCTCTCGTCCTCTCCCACTCAAGCGTCAATACCCAATCGCTGCGATTGGGTATTGGCGCTTGAGTGGTAGTGATACTTCCGCGGTGATGGTGATACAGTGGCGATGGTGCGTTGATTCTTGAGATGGTGCGTTGATTCTTGAGATGGTGCGTTGATTCTTGAGATGGTGCGTTGATTCTTGAGATGGTGCGTTGATTCTTGAGATGGTGCGTTGATTCTTGCAATGGTGCGTTGATTCTTGCAATGGTGCGTTGGTTATTGCGATGGTACGTTGGTTATTGCGATCTTTTTGGGATGAATGATAACGCTTCCTCATTGGTGGTGATTTTTGAGTGCAACTCAGGCGGTTCACGGGGGCACTCGGCTGGTCGGCTTCTGAGTGCGTTTTGCGAGTTAGGTCTCGCGTGTGACTTACTCTCTCAGTCGTCAAGTGCTCGCCTGGTTAATGATCCACTCGGGGGTGACGTTTGGGCAGTAATGATCGGTCCCACAAACTGTTGTATGACTTTAGTGTTTATTCTCACGCGAGAGAGAGAGAGGTATAGAGGGGAGGGTGGGGGGTGGGGAGGGGTGGTATAACCCATACACACAGAGTGCTGGGTGGTCATACATTCATACACATTCGCCCATACACACACAGGGGGGCTGGGTGGTCATACATTCATACACACTCACCCATACACCCAGGGGGACGTATCCTTATCTTTGATGGTGAATTTAAGACGTATTGAGACTCGTTGAGAATAAAAACTAGCCTACTGAGTAATCACAAATCATACTTTAATACTAAACACAGTTCAAGCTGCAAGTAAACGGTGAGTGTATGAATACTTAGAAGTATACACCTCCCCCCCCCCCTTCTCCCCCTTTCATCCCCGTGTCTGTGCATGTTTTCTCTATTTAACGATGGGAGTGAATTGTCCACCCAACAATACGGACACGAAAATCATATTACCCTACCCATTTATAGCTAGCCATTCAATGGTGCCATAAATGTGCGTGCGCACGCAAGAGGGGGAGTGGGGGTGGTTGTGTGTATGTGTGGGGGAGGGGTAGGGGGGGGGGTGGTGCTCGGCCTGCATGTGAACACGCTTTAGTGTTCTTTGTGTTCTGGTGAACGTGGATGGTTATACTAGTACCAATAGTCCAATACCAATACCAATATGGACGATGTTATTGTGCTGTAGTATGGAAACCCAGTAGGTAGTTAAGTCGAGTATTACGGGTTGTGGGTGCCACTGTGGTGGTGGGGGAGGGGGTGCCAGTGTGGGGTGTCTAGAGAGTGCCATTGTGAGGGTGTACCAAGGGGGGGGGTGTCGTCCACTGGGATAAGGAGAATCATGTGATTAGAGGCGTTTGAAGACGTGGGTGTTTGTGTATGATGGGGTGAGGAGCTAGAGGTCAAAAGTATGAGGTAGGAAGAAATGAGGCATGAGACGTTACTTGTGAGAGGCCATGAGTGTGAAAATGTGAGGTGTGTAGTGTAGTACTTAGAGATCAAGAGGTTTTATGAGGTTGGTTAGATGTTCGGTAGTATGAGGTGAGGGGGGGGAGTTATGAGGTTATATGTGGAGGTTGTGATCAACACTGACCTGGTAGGTTAGCAGGAGGTTGGGGAGGTTGTGGAGGTTGGGGTGGCGTTGGCGTTGGGGGTCAGGTCAGCACCAACCGTCACATCAGTTTGTTTGTATCCCGCCCAGCTGGTTGCCAAGGCAACGCGTGACGTATGCGACGTTGCCACGTTTACACTCATGTTTTATAAATATCTAAAATATCCAACTAAATGCTACCTTTTTCTGATTAGGCCTCTTAAATATTCCTAGGCCTCTAAACGTTTTCGGCCTAGGCTGGGTGTA
>NC_091191.1:9776291-9848791 GCF_040958095.1 Procambarus clarkii
AAATGGTCTTTTCACTTTTATTTTTTTATAACTTGTCAGTCAATCTAAGGATGGACTTGGAGTTCATCCTTAGCTGAAGCATTGCATCTATAAAAAAAAAAAATCTTTGACGTGCATCACAATGTAACTGCTGAACCCATTGAACCTCAATTCTAGTAGCTTGTTTGTTTGTTTGTTTATTTTCAAGAAGGTAAATTGGGTTTGTGAGAGTACATAACATTGGTATTTTTACATTCTTACAAAGCCACCAAAACAGTGTTTCGGGTAGGCCCTTTAATCTAACAGATCAGGTAAGTTGAATAGGTACATTGTAGCAAAATTTTATTTCAATCACATAACTACGATATAAATTGACGGAGGTGGTTACACTGATGAAGATTCATGTCTTAAGTACTAAATATATTGGGGAAGTTGGTGGCACAAGATACTAGTGTGAGTTTGAAACATAAGGTAGGAAACTATGAGGATGAAATTAGCTACTTTTTGGTTTTACTTTTTGAATAAAGCATATAGGATGGAATTTTCTTAATTGTATTCTATGCTTCCAAAAATCCCTTGCCCATCGTCGTTTTCCAGAAAAACAACTTGATGGGCAACAATATTCTGGAGTGAGCATTTGCATGCAAAACTGTTCTCAATGTATTCTCACAAACCCAATGTACCTTCTTGTATATATATAAATAAATAAATAAATGTATTTAGCAATGGTTTGGCACATTTTCTATTGCCAAATATCTCTGTTCACTTAGCAGTAAATAGGTACCTGGGAGTAAGTCAACTGTTGTGGGGTTACATCCTGGGGAGGGTCAGTAGTGTGACTTAGGGGGACCTCAATATACCCAGGCTGCCTGTCTCCAGTTACTCCAGTAGGCAAGTTGAATTATGTTGCTCTTTCACCTTGTGTTCAAGCAGAGCCCCGTCGTCATTCTTTATAACTACAATGCTAGGCAAGGAAAGTGGTAGCTCTCGCTTCAGTAATAGGAATGTGAATCAACTGCTATTGCTACTAAATGATCATGATGCAACTCATCCTCCAGCTCACACAATAATTAAGCTGGTTTTTACTGTTTATGCAGTTTTGTATTTATTTCAGTATAACAACAAACGTTTTCCTTAAATGTAAATTTATATTACATATTGTGAGTTTACGTATAGTTAGATCTAGGTAAGGTGTTTTGATTATGTTGATTTAGAAAGTGTTTGCACTACAGGCTGAAGTACGCTTCTAAGCATAGCCTCGGAACATAGCTAGGTGGACAATAATTCCAAATACTAATTTATGCAACCCGTCCTCGACTGAAGTCCATTACATCCAGCGTCGACCCACAGACGCATTCATAAATTTTTACATGCTGTTCATTCAAAATGAATTTTCTCAAATATAAATTAATATTATAATAGCATCTTGTGCATATATAGGCATAGGTTAGGTTCTGTTGGAGATTATTTGTATTTGTAGTACATGGGTGAAGCATTTACAGGGTTGTGGCTCGAACAAAATGCGTCAGTGAAGCACTTGTTCCGGAACTGTTCGAACGTCATCGGTTGTGAGTCGTGTGTAAACCGTTTTTCATTCATAAACAGGGCATTTGGCGGGTGCATGGAATCACTTTTGGGTCTTTTGTTTGAAGGACGGGCTTAATTTACGTAGAGTTCTGTAGTCACTATTTGACTTGTACGCTGTAAACCTCACAACCCTTTGGTTTGATGATTCGCTGGATGTACGATCGTGGGCGGCCTTGAACCCACTGATGTTTGTGAAGACATTCTAGACCTGTGTTGCTTTCAACGCATCTCACTCCTGGTGCACATCATCTCTTGTAACAGATTATATTATTAGACCATCACACTAGTCTAGATTAACCACTGTTCACAGATAGACACAAACCTTAGAAAAATTCACCAGGAAACAGTAGTGTGTCAAAACGATTACTTTAAGGACAGTAAGCAGACAATCGTTGCTGCAGGATAAATACCCCTAACGCGCGCCCGGCCGCCTAGGCTATCACCATGCAGTGATGCAGGTGGTAGCCGAGGTCACTTAGGGGCTTCAAGCAGCTGTCCTCCTCACTCTTCCGTCTGGCACCATAGGCACTATACGCGTTCCTCTGCAGGGCTCATCATCTGCTTCATGCGTCCAGGTAAGTAGTGCTGGCTCTTCCTGCAAGACATGTTCTAGTAGGACCATTATATTATTTTACATTTATGCTTCAGGACTTGAGTTTATATACCACCTTCATATTACATTTTCCATATCACTACTTCCCTCCAACTGTGGCTGAAGGTTACTTTCCCGGAGGTTTGCTTTAGTTTCCCCTATACCCATCAACGGTACCTGCTCCTAGGGCTTCTGGCTGACTCTTCCTGCAGGGTTTCCTCCGCTGCGGGATCTGTTGACGGGTGTCTAATGGTTTAACCTATAGCTAGTTCTTGGGACAGAAATTATTGGGCACATTTCCTTTCACCTAATGCTATGTTCACCTAGCAGTAAGTTGGTGCTCAGACGTTATAGTCAGCTTGTTGTGGGTTGTATTCTGGACGGGGGTCAGTAATTCGACCTTAGGTTACAGGGGGGGGGGGGTTCTCGATATAAGCCTAACGTGTATGAATACACTCTGGTTTCCTCCCCCCGACCCAATGAATTATAAAAACTATAAAAATCGTACGAGTTTATGTATATTTGGAATTAATAAAAATTTTCTAAAGCATTCTTTTTCTTTTCAATAAGTCCGAAGTATAAAACGCTGTCATAGACGCAGAACACCCTGGCCCCCCCCCGGTCTGGGCCCTCACCAGCCAAGACTGAGCAGTGAGGCTGGGGTCTCGGCCGACGTCATCTTCCCAGTAACTTGCTTTAATACCGCCTTCGAAACTTGGGCTAGCTGGCAGGGCGTTATTAAAGCCAAGTTACACTCATAACGTGGCGTCATTACACACTATAAGCTCACACTTCTGTTCCACCAAAGCTGTTATACGCGCGCGTGTGGACACAGATGTTCTCGTCTAATTATACTTCCTGTTTTACGGGCTATTCATGCCCGTGCCACTTCTTGGGTGGCTTAATCTTCATCAATCAATACTTCCTGTTGATGAGCTTCAGCTCTTTTTGATCCCGCTTCGGTGTACATCCTCAGGCTATGTTCATTCCATCCTGCGGCCGACCCCAAAGACGCATTCATAGATTTTAACATGCTATTCATTCAAAATATAAATTTTCTCAAATATAAATTATTGTAGTATACTGTTCATATTTAGGCTTAGGCGTTTAGGTTCTGTTTATAATCACTTATATTTGTGATACATGGGTGAAGCATTTACAGAGGACATGACAGTCACCACTCAGATAGGTGAGTGGCCCCGGGGAGGATTGACTGGGTGCCAATCCTTAACTGTAACCTCTGTTCATCCAGCAGTGTTTAAGGACCTGCCCGAAACGCTATGCGTGCTAGTGACTGTACAAGAATGTAAGAACTTTTATTTTTTAAAGTGTGTAGTTGGATATAAATAGGAACCGCTTGTATAGGCCAAGAAGCAGTCTACAGTTTCCATTATTCATATGTTTTACATTTTTAAAATCAAAATATGAAGTGTAGAGTACAGAGTGAAGTGTAGAGTACAGAGTGAAGTGTAGAGTACGAGTGAAGTGTAGAGTACAGTGGAGCAAGCAAGACAAATCTTGCTTGGTTCTTTCATATTAAACACAAAAGATTAAGAGATAACATATCTCTCGCAATACCACGTGTCTCGCTGCTTCTCGGCATACTTTCGCGAGGTACTAAATCAAAGGCTTTGCAACAGTCAAGGAATAAAATGTTGCAATTGTTTCCAGTGTGGCGAAGGAGGGAAGGTGTTGGCTACGAAGAGCGGCGGGGACAGCTTGCCGGTGATTTGTCTGGTGTGGGGAGAGGAGGAGGAGGAGGAGGAGGAGGGAGGACACAACTTCCATGTTCGTTGGAACAGCGGGTCGGTGGTAATGGGGTATCTTAGTTGCTGGGGAAGATTTTCATGGCTAAAAAGAGGTAGTTTGCAGTAAAATAGGTACCTGGGAGTTAGTCAGCTGTCACGGGCTGCTTCCTGGGGGTGGAGGCCTGGTCGAGGACCGGACCGCGGGGACACTAAAAGCCCCGAAATCATCTCAAGATAACCTCAAGATAGTTTGTGGAATTTTGAAGTTAGGAGAGAGAGGGAGAGAGAGAGAGAGAGAGGGTGTTGGTGAGGCTAGAGATGTGTGCCGGGATAGGCGAGTGGGTTGTATTGACGTCAGAGTTTAGGGTGATAGTGGAAGGGAAATGATTTAGGGTGATAGTGGAAGGGAATGGAGGGGAGGTGAGGAAAGGGATGGGTGAGGAAAAGCGGAGGGGAAAAGGAACGGGGGATGAGTTATCATGGGAGGGGTATGCTGTGGTGATGCATCTGTGTGTGTGGTAAAGAGGATTTCAAGGGATGAGACCAGGTGAAGAGGTTACATGGAGGAGGGAAGGGGGGAGGAAGGGGGTGAGGGAGAAGGATGAGAGGGAGTTGCACAGTGAGGAAAGAGAGGAAGAGGCTGGGTGGCAAGACGAGGATCATATTCCAGTGTACTGAGACTGTTATGAATGCAGTTTGAGAGGTGATGAGGAGGAGGAGGAGGTAGGAAGACCAACATAGGAGTGAGAAGATGAGGGGCATGACTTCCTACTTGTGAGTGTCTGTCGAGGAGTACCGACTTCTTTGAGCTCTCCTATCTATTTACACGTCGTGGTTTTAAAATGTCAAGCTAGTTGTGTGTGTATATATATATATACACACTATATATAATATATATATATATATATATATATATATATATATAATATATATATATATATATATATATATATATATATATATATATCTGCAGTAACTCCCTTTGTGTTGCGGATGGATTTGGCCTCATAACATCTTTTAAAGATGTTTTTTTAAGAAGTATTCCACCTGTCGTCGACTCGTTCAACGTGTGTCTGTGATGCTGTTGTATCCACCGGCGCCTCCAAGTCCTCTTGTATTATTATCCCTCGAGTTAAAAATGGTATCATTGCTCAGCTTGTCTATTTCCTTCAGTATTTGTATGTTGTGATCATGTCTCCTGTCTTCTAGAGTTGTTGGGTTTAGTTCACTTAGTCTTTTTTTTTATTGGGTTCTGAGTGGCGTTGGACGTGTCGACGTGAGAGAGAAGGGGGCAAGTGAGTGGGTGATGGGTGACGGATGAGTGACGGATGGATGATGTGTGATGGGTGATGGGTGACGGATGAGTGACGGATGGATGATGTGTGATGGGTGAGCGTAGCATCAAATAACACGACAGATGTGTTCATATACCAGGAACCTTTTCAACCAGTGTTTATTTTTCACTGCAGTGTATTGCAAAATATTATTCAATGTCTGCGTGCATGGGCACTGGTCAGGATCATATTGAAGGCTCTGCTCGACTTGCCGGAAGCACTAAAGCTGCCTAGTCTGCGGTATGGTAGCAACTTGCCCGGGAGCTTAGGAAACTAATTATCCTCATATATATGTTTAATCCCTTTCTGCTCTGCAACAATTCGGTCCCCTGTGGGATGAATCGACAGCACTTGCAAATGCCCGTGATGAGTGGGTCGGGTCTGGCAGATCCCGCTGCATTCGCCAGCCTTCCCTGGCTGGCAGACGCCGTCTCTGGCTGGCAGACGCCGTCTCTGGCTGGCAGACGCCGTCTCTGGCTGGCAGACGCCGTCTCTGGCTGGCAGATGCCGTCTCTGGCTGGCAGACGCCGTCTCTGGCTGGCAGACGCCGTCTCTGGCTGGCAGACGCCGTCTCTGGCTGGCAGACGCCGTCTCTGGCTGGCAGACGCCTTCTCTGGCTGGCAGACGCCTTCTCTGGCTGGCAGACGCCGTCTCTGGCTGGCAGACGCCGTCTCTGGCTGGCAGACGCCGTCTCTGGCTGGCAGACGCCGTCTCTGGCTGGCAGACGCCGTCTCTGGCTGGCAGACGCCGTCTCTGGCTGGCAGACGCCGTCTCTGGCTGGCAGACGCCGTCTCTGGCTGGCAGACGCCGTCTCTGGCTGGCAGACGCCGTCTCTGGCTGGCAGACGCCGTCTCTGGCTGGCAGACGCCTTCTCTGGCTGGCAGACGCCGTCTCTGGCTGGCAGACGCCTTCTCTGGCTGGCAGACGCCGTCTCTGGCTGGCAGACGCCGTCTCTGGCTGGCAGACGCCGTCTCTGGCTGGCAGACGCCGTCTCTGGCTGGCAGACGCCGTCTCTGGCTGGCAGACGCCGTCTCTGGCTGGTAGACGCCGTCTCTGGCTGGCAGACGCCGTCTCTGGCTGGCAGACGCCGTCTCTGGCTGGCAGACGCCGTCAGGTCCTCCCTCCACCTGTCTTAGCGCGCTCGTCGGCCCAAATACACTGACATCTTTCCTATTTGTGTGTACTCGCCTAATTGTATTGACCTAATTGAGCGTGTAGGGTTGAGCTTCAGCTTAACCCTGAACAGGTGTGGGCTCTGTCTTGCCTTTATATGAATCACTGCCTAATGCATTCCACTTCTGAACTATTCTGACACTGACAAATTTCTTTCTAATGTGTCTGTGGCTCATTTGGGTGTTTGCTTTCCAACTGTCTCTTTTGTGCAAGTATTACTTGTGTTAAATAGTCAGTCTTCATTTAACCTATCAATTCCCTTGAGAATTTTGTATTTGGTAATCATGTCTCCCCTAACTCGTCTTCCAGCGACATGTTAGCTTTTCCTTGTAATTCATACCTGGTATTTCTGGGACTAGTCTGGTGGTATACCTGTGAACCTTCTACAACTTCGTCTTATACTTGACTAGGACAGGACTCTACGCTGGAGCCGGATACTCCACGATTGGTCTGACGTAAGTGGTATAAAAGATTCTGAATGATTCCTTACATTTCTAAAGACAGATATGATGTTAGCTAGTCTTACACATGTGTTATATATATATATATATTATGTGTGTGCTCACCTAATTGTGCTTGCGGGGGTTGAGTTCTGGCTCTTTGGTCCCGACTCTCGACTGTCAACCAACAGGTTGGGGCTGGGTTGTGTGTGTGTGTGTGTGTGTGTGTGTGGTTGTGTGTGTGTGTGTGTGTGTGTGTGTGTGTGTGTGTGTGTGTGTGTGTGTGTGTAATTACCTAAGTGTAGTCACAGGATGAGAGCTACGCTCGTGGTGTCCCGTCTTCCCAGCACTCTTTGTCATATAACGCTTTGAAACTACTGACGGGCTTGGCCTCCACCACCTTCTCACTTAACTTGTTCCAACCGTCTACCACTCTATTTGCGAAGGTGAATTTTCTTATATTTCTTCGGCATCTGTGTTTAGCTAGTTTAAATCTATGACCTCTTGTTCTTGAAGTGCCAGGTCTCAGGAATCCTTCCCTGTCGATTTTATCAATTCCTGTTACTATTTTGTACGTAGTGATCATATCACCTCTTTTTCTTCTGTCTTCTAGTTTTGGCATGTTTAATGCTTCCAACCTCTCCTCGTAGCTCTTGCCCTTCAGTTCTGGGAGCCACTTCGTAGCATGTCTTTGCACCTTTTCCAGTTTGTTGATGTGCTTCTTAAGATATGGGCACCACACAACAACTGCATATTCTAGCTTTGGCCTAACAAAAGTCATGAACAATTTCTTTAGTATATTGCCATCCATGTATTTAAATGCAATTCTGAAGTTAGAAAGCATCGCATAGGCTCCTTGCACAATATTCTTTATGTGGTCCTCAGGTGATAGTTTTCTATCTAGAACCACCCCTAGATCTTTTTCTTTATCAGAATTCTTTAAAGATTTCTCACATAATATATAGGTTGTATGGGGTCTATGTTCTCCTATTCCACATTCCATAACATGACATTTATTAACATTAAATTCCATTTGCCAGGTGGTGCTCCATATACTTATTTTGTCCAGGTCTTCTTGAAGGGCATGACAATCATCTAAATTTCTTATCCTTCCTATTATCTTAGCATCATCAGCAAACATGTTCATATAATTCTGTATACCAACTGGTAGATCATTTATGTACACAATAAACATCACTGGTGCAAGAACTGAACCCTGTGGTACTCCACTTGTGACATTTCTTCATTCCGATACATTGCCTCTGATTACTGCCCTCATTTTTCTATCAGTCAGAAAATTTTTCATCCATGATAGAAGCTTACCTGTCACCCCTCCAATATTTTCCAGTTTCCAGAACAACCTCTTATGTGGAACTCTGTCGAAAGCCTTTTTTAGGTCCAGATAGATGCAGTCAACCCAGCCATCTCTTTCCTGTAATATCTCTGTGGCCCGATCATAGAAACTGAGTAAATTCGATACACAGGATCTTCCTGATCGAAAACCATACTGTCTGTCTGATATTATATCATTTCTCTCCAGGTGTTCTACCCATTTAGTTTTGATTAGCTTTTCCAATACTTTCACTATTACACTTGTCAATGATACAGGTCTATAATTGAGTGTGTGTGTGTGCGTGCGTGCACGCAAGATAACAAGTAAAAGGCTTCCTGTACTGTAATGGTCATTTCGTGACGACCTGCAGTATACAGAGTTCTTAGCAAACTTTATATTCATAGTTAATTTAGTATATCTAAATGCGGCTAACTCCGTGCCTCTAGGAAGTTCCGTGTCACAGACTGGGTCTCTAAACCCCAGTTTATAACTCCGTGTATCGAGGTTAACTCTGGTTTTCGCTTAATTCCGAGTCAGTAGCTTCGTGTCTCGGCGGATTTACATATTTTATATACATACTATTTTAAAATATATTTCCGCACCCTGTATCTTAATGGGACGATATTGACCATGGGATATTTGTTCGATAAAATGCTTATTTTATCTCCAGGTGTTGCAAATACAGGTTGATTATTTATGTTGTTATTATGTTGATGTTTTCATCATCATGAACGTAAGAGAATAGTGAACATGTAGAACAATATGTTATGCGGGCCAGCGTGTCTGTGTCAAACTTGAAGGTTTCCGAGACTCAACTATGTAGAGTTATTCATGGATTAATAAGACATGAGTCGCGATACAGCCGTCAGACACTGCAGCGGACCGGACTGACAGGTCGGCTGGCGTGCTCATCAGCCCGGGGGTCACAACCATGTTCATAGAATCTTTCCTGTTGATTCTTCGGCCGGAGAACCGGCGCCGGCTTGAGAGGTGTGGTGGGCGGCTGGCGTTTGCTCCGCCAAAGGTCAGTGAAAGACGTTTTTGCCCAACTGGGCTGAGGGTTACAGGACGCCTTGTCATCTGGAGTCACTGGATGTCGATAGTCTTCCTCTGTGTAGGGCGGGGAGGGCCCTTCACTCGCCTCCCCTGGGGACGCCAGGGGTCGACTAACACCCACCTCCCAGCGTGTTGATCTGCCGTTAAGCGCACTAGTTATCACCGGCAGCCCGCGATTAGTCACTTTACTCTTTTTCCTGTCACGAGGACCGTAGGAGCAGTGCCGGCGCGGGTGACACCATCCAGGACCAGTGAAATGCCTGCACGTTGTCCCTCGTGCCGGTCGGCCGAGCGGACAGCACGCTGGACTTGTGATCCTGTGGTCCCGGGTTCGATCCCTAGCGCCGGCGAGAAACAATGGGCAGAGTTTCTTTCACCCTATGCCCCCCTGTTACCTAGCAGTAAAATAGGTACCTGGGTGTTAGCCAGCTGTCACGGGCTGCTTCCTGGGGGTGGAGGCCTGGTCGAGGACCGGGTCGCGAGGACACTAAACAGCCCCGAAATCATCTCAAGATAACCTCAAGATAACCTCGTTTGATATTTCTCTCCTGCTGCTCCTGCTGCTGGTCTTTCCCTTGCTCCTTCCATCCGGCACACGTCCGCTCTTCTGGCGTCTTTCTCACGGCTATCACATTTTTCACACGCTCCTGGCCTGATAGTCCTGCGTCATTCCCTGCACCCGCTCTCACCCAATTCTTCTCGTACTTCATGTATTCGTATTTTCCAAAATTCTTCTCCTTTTGTGGTTTTAAAGTAAATCCTTATTTCCTATTTTTTACCATTTCCCGACCGCAGGAGTTCATTAAAAATTAGTTACATAACTTAAAAATAGAATGTCTTTCTGTGCGCTTAATCTCGGCAAGGGCAGTCATCTGTTTATAATGTAGAGGCCTTCAGCATGGGGGGGGGGGGGCGTTGTCCCCCCATAATGGGGCTTAACTAGCGAAGTGGTATAGTATCAACGATTATAGGGTGGTGGTACAGGACTTAGCCTCACCCGAGCGTAGCTAGGCTACAAGGGCGCTGGGAATTATCCAGCCATATTGCAAAGGTTCCCATGCAAGGAACCTTTGCACCCATAGTGAATAAACCTCAAGAAAGAGCAGTTGCTTCCCTATTGTCTTGGGGTTCCCAGCAAGAACAGGTACAAGCCCGTAGAGCAGGAAATATTAGCTAGGTGTTGGGTTGGCACTGTCTAGGACCAGTGACAGTGCTGGATGGCACTGTCTAGGACCAGTGACAGTGCTGGATGGCACTGTCTAGGACCAGTGACAGTGCTGGATGGCACTGTCTAGGACCAGTGACAGTGCTGGATGGCACTGTCTAGGACCAGTGACAGTGCTGGATGGCACTGTCTAGGACCAGTGACAGTGCTGGATGGCACTGTCTAGGACCAGTGACAGTGCTGGTTGGCACTGTCTAGGACCAGTGACAGTGCTGGATGGCACTGTCTAGGACCTTTGTTGTTTCTGGGTCTTATCTTCGTGCCACGGCTGGCGTGTGTAATTAGATTACAATGGCTGTATCTCGCCAATTATAACATGATCTAGCGTAAATTAACTGCAAACATGATGCAAATAAAAATTTGGTCAAGCAGTGCACGGCATGACAAAGCTTGGCGCAATTATTTAAAAGAAAAAGGTCGTAGTTGTCATGGAAACACAAGATACCATCATGCTCATACGTCAGTCCGTCCTCCTAAGGTTCCCCAACGTCGAAAAACTGTCGTACTAACGTGCCCTTATCCTAACCTTCCAGAGGACCCACAACAGAAAACGGGACAGTGTGTCAATTTCGCGAGCCGCTTCCATTTTCTAGTACAATTTTTTTTTGGACTTAGGGTAAAGTATACGTCAAAATGCGACGGTCTATTTGGACTATTTCATGTTGCATACGTTAGTTAAGAATAGTGCAAGCATATATGTTGCATATTCTTGCGACGGTGCTAGATAACCGTCCCTGAGTAATACACGTAAACAGAATATACAAGTGTATATTTACGTGCGTATACTGGGGCATGTATATTTCAATACCAAAGCGGGTCAAGTAATTTCTAGTTTCATTTCTCTTCGTGCTCTGTTACCTCCATTGGCCGAGATGACCCCCTGGTGTACTACTAAGGGGGTGATCGCCCCCTTGTCCCACCCTCCTAAACTGGGGGATGGGGGGTGGGACCCCCTGGTGTATCACTTGGGGATGATCTCATAACCACTTCAACGATCATTGAAATTGAAATAAGTTTATTGAGGTAAAATACACACAAAGGGATGAGGTAGCTCAAGCTATTCTCACCCCGTTCAGTACATCGTGTTAATACATACATAGACACACATCACAAACAATAAACATATTGCCAAACATTCTGAGAGATTGTTTACATTCTCTCAGAATTTACATTTCCATTTCCATTTCATTTTCCACATTTCCACAAATTTCCACATTTCCACAAATTTCCACATTTCCACAAATTTCCACATTTCCACAAATGAATACATTTCCTCCTTTCCACAAGTGGTATAGTATCAACGATTATAGGGTGGTGGTACAGGACTTAGCCTCACCCGAGCGTAGCTAGGCTACAAGGGCGCTGGGAATTATCAAGTATTTAAGCAAGACAGCTTAGCGTCCATTCAGATTAATCATTTGATATATAAAATAATATTAAATGTCGTACCTTATAACCAGAATGGCATATCAAGCCGAATTTTCGTGATTTTTGTTTATAAAATGATACAATTTTTGTATTGTATTATGTGATTGAAATTTTATGTAGAGTCAAAATTTACAAATAAATTTGATCAAGCCTAATCTACCTAACCTATCCAAACCTAACATAATCTAATATAACCTAATATACCTGTCAGTAATTCATGTTCCTAATAGATGATTATTGTTAGAAAATAACTAATCTGGAAAGAAATGTTTGAAAATAAGGAAAATCATTCTACCTGTTAGGCAAATCGGACCTTGCATATTAGGCCAAGAAGCGCAGTTCTGGCTATTGGGCACATTATATAAAATATTTAGGAGTATTTGAGCAAGCAAATCACACAGCAGCATATTCTTCCCGTATGTTTATATAATGCTCCTGCAGCAAATTGAAAATATGATAAAATATATCACCGGAATTTCACACAGGCAGCGAGGGAAAGAATACCGGAATATGCCCAAGGAAAACTTATTATTCAAATGGTTAACATTGGATGTATCGGAGCACCATTTTTGCACACCGGCCACCGACGTTCCGTGACGAAGAAGCGTGATTTACGACTCCGTGGTGAGGTGAATTGATATTGAGGCCGCGGGGTGTGTTGGAGCAATGGCTGCAGTGTGTTTGTGGGGTGTGTGTGTGTGTGTGGGAGGGGGAGGGTGCCTGTGTGGGTGGGTGTGCGTGCGTGTGTGTGTGGGGGGGGTGTGTGTTTGTGTGTGGGTGGGGTGGGTTTGTGTGGGAGGGGGAGGGTGTCTGTGTGGGTGTGTGTGTGTGGGTGGGGTGTGTTTGTGTGTGTGGGTGGGTGTGTGTGTTTGTGTGGGGTGTGTGTTTGTGTGTGGGTGGGGTGGGTGTGTGTGTAGGTGGGGTGGGTGTGTGTGTTTGTGTGTGGGTGGGTGTGCGTGTGTGTGTGGGTGGGGTGGGTGTGTTTGTGTGTGTGTGTGTGTGTGTGTGTGGGGTGAAGGTGTGTGTTTGTGGGGGGGGGTGATTTTTATGTTGGTGGCTTTTATTATTATGACTTTTGTTTTATGACTGTTATTTAATTAATATTACTGCAGTGATTTTTTTTATACAAAATTGTTTGTGTAATCGTTTTGTTAATTTGTTAAATGATACTTCTACTGTTAATATTTTTGGGATCTGCTACGACTGATACCACAACTGTTGCTGCTACCTGTAATACCACTCTACTATTACTACTATTAGTATAAATACTAATGATTAATTATGTACATTATTTTCATTATTACACGTACAGTACATGCATCAATGTCCCGTTATCCCCTTCGATAGTGTCGGGATGTACCAGTTAGTCTTGATAAGGTGTGTGTAATAGCAACGAGAGGTTAATATAATTAATGAAACATCACTAAGATATCTCATTCACTACATCATCCGCGACACAAAATAGAATACTTTCCTCTCGGGCTAAGCTCCGATAGACTCCCCACGATACAACACCTAGGCAGCTGCCCCAGACCTTAGCCAGCATGCCCACGCTAGAGATCCCTTCATAATCTCCTTAAATGACTTCTCTCTGGAGTATTTGCGACAGGCTTGTGAAATAGCTTTTATCATCATCTTATAGAAATACAGTTTTTCTTCCAGTCAAACATTCCAGTTTCCCTTGACCCGCGTCAAAGAACTTGTCCCCGTGTACATCCTAACAATTTGGTTTTGAATATTTCTATGTAAATGAATTAGGCTCCATAGCGCATATTTAAAATGCAAATTCCTCACCAAAGATACTTGCAAAACTGTTTTGAGACAAAACATAGTGTTGTTAAGGCTAAAACAAGTGAGAATTTCCCTGCTTCGTCATTCAAAACTTTCAGTAATAAAAATTAGATTTTCCTGTAAAAATCTATAGCCGCGATTACATAAATCTATGTAATTCAGACGGATTTTTATGTACCACAAGCCTATCGCCTCCTTTACACAGTGAATATTACTAAATCCTTCACAAAAAAAGCAGAGCGTCTCGTGGGTAAAGCGCCCAGTCCATCATGCCCATAGTCAACAGAATGATTTCCATTTTCTCGTAATCCAGCTGTCACAGCTGCCCGTCTGACCCCTCTGCCTGTCACTTTACCATCTGTCCCTGAAGCCCTGAGCGAAAACACAGCGGGATAGCATATCCAGCACCGGGATAGCATACCCAGCGCCGGGATAGCATACCCGGCGCCTGGATAGCATACCCAGTGCCGGGATAGCATACCCAGCTCCGGGATAGCATACCCGGCGCCTGGATATCACTGACCCAGTGCCTGATGTGTTTAGTCTCGGCAAAGACTATAAACCGCTATCCCGGCGCCTTGCCTGTTATCCCGGCTGTTATCCTGGCTGTTATAAGGCATCATGGCAATTACCCTAGCGGGGATTTTGTTTTATTTTCCTTTTTTTCTCTCGTGTTTATTTTCCCACATGCATACTTCCCCTTTCACATATTTCCTCAAGCATATATATATTACCACATGCATATTTTTCAATATATTTTTTCACGCATACTTTCCCCATACCAATATTTGTTCATACATATTTTTCCCTTAAGGCTACGCATGCATGACCTGAGCAAACACTGAGCGCTCGGAGCTAGTTGTCGGGCATAGGCTTCCAGGAGGCTATAAAGAGAGAGGGATATCGGTGCATGCCGAGCTTCGAACGAGCGCCAGCTCCTGTGGTCTGTCAGACACCGTGACGACTTGCTCTCTGAATCCAAGTCTGCACTGTGCCTCTTCATTTCCCTCCCCTCGTCTACGTAGCCAAGAATGAGAATTCTAAAATATATTTTGTCGAAGCTACTTGAGCTGTGATTGGTCTGTTGACTGGACGTGTGGCTCATACGTCAGGCTACGAGCAGTCCAACAGCCTGGTTGACCAGTCCAGCAACCAGGAGGCCTGGTTGACGACAGGGCCGCGGGGACGCTAAGCCCCGGAAGCACCTCAAGATAACCTCCACCTCTTCACCTCTTCCCTCCAACCTCGAACAGACATTTCCTTCGTATATAAGTTATAAAAGGCTGCAGAGACCCGGCTGCACCCGGGTCTCTTCATCCCCCCCCCCCATATTTCCCACTTTCCCCCCCCATTTCCCACTTGACGCCCTTGGTCCCCCCTTCGTCCCTCCCTCCCCTCTCCCCCTTCTCTCGGAAAAATTACCAAGAAGCACTGAAACAACTGCACGTATCTCTCGGAAAATATAGCATTAAGATCACCTAAAAACTCTATGGGAATTACTATGGGACCGGTCCTCGACTAGGCCTCCTTTTTGTTACACAACCCCAGGAGCAGCTGTCTAACTCCCAAGTACCTATTTACTGCTAGGTAACAGGGGGCATCAGGGTGAAAGAAACTTTTTGCCCATTTGTCTCCGCCTCCACCGGGGATCGAACCCGGAACCTCAGGACTACGAATCTGAAGCGCTGTTCATTCAGCTGTCAGGCGCCCTAGGCTACCCTCCGCCATCTTCCAGATAGCGGAGTGTAATTATATATATATATATATATATATATATATATATATATATATATATATGTCGTACCTAGTAGCCAGAACGCACTTCTCAGCTTACTATGCAAGGCCCGATTTGCCTAATAAGCCAAGTTTTCCTGAATTAATATATTTTCACAATTTTTTTTCTTATGAAATGATAAAGCTATCCATTTCATTATGTATGAGGTCATTTTTTTTTTATTGGAGTTAAAATTAACGTAGATATATGACTGAACCTAACCAACCCTACCTAACCTATCTTTATAGGTTAGGTTAGGTTAGATAGCCGAAAAAGTTAGGTTAGGTTAGGTTAGGTAGGTTAGGTAGTCGAAAAAACATTAATTCATGAAAACTTGGCTTATTAGGCAAATCGGGCCTTGCCTAGTAGGCTGAGAAGTGCATTCTGGCTACTAGGTACGATATATATATATATATATATATATATATATATATATATATAAATATATATATATATATATATATATATATATATATAATATATATATATATATATATATATATATATATATATATATATATATATAATAAATTCTGCTGCTCCAACCAAATTGTATGTATTTGTGACTGCCTTTGAAAATGTTGACAGAATTGACGAAACGCATTTCGTATCATCCCTAGGCCGTAATAAACTCTAAAAAAAATAATTTTTTTGAGAGAACTTTTCCACTTTCCTCCTCAAATGGAGAAAAAAAACGCAAGAAAATAGAAAAGATTCGTGCAAAAATAATTGATCTCATCCTTTTGGCATATATAATAATATATAATATATATGAGAGAGCAAATGCCTCGGTGCTTTCGTGTTCAAAACGGACACACACACATCATTATAGAAGCTCAGATACTGCGTGAAAGATCATGAAAGCGCCCCTAGGCATTTCTATATTCACAACTACACAGAATGAATAGTTTGAGACAAATTATAATGGTGAGTCACTGGAAATACTGGGAACCTCCCCCCCCCTCCCCCCGTCCAACACGTTGGCTGACTCACCCTCCAAAAATCAATTTATTCACGTCTAGTAATAATTTGTTTCCGTTTATATCTCCACTGTTGTGTTTGCGCAGTGTTGGGTGTACCAAGACGACGTTGACGGCAGTACTGGGAAGAGTATATATATATAATGTAGTACTATGTTAAACATTCCTGTCGACTTACCCGCCCAGCTTGTACGGGGGAGACCTCTGGCGGCGGCCAGACCAACTACCAAGTCCAGCTGTTCCAAACTTTTGTAATATCTGTTTATTAAAGAAAATCTTCGTTACGCTTCTGTATTGATGCATAGTTTCACTAGTGCCATCCTTATGATACGCATAAAACATGGCAAAATTAACGGGAAGTGTTATTTAAGCGGTGTGATAAATATGGGGTTAATGGCGAGTGGCAACTGTGGGCGTGTGTGCGGCGGTAGTGTGGGTCAGTCTGTCGGTGTGAGTCGTGGTGGAAGGTTGTGGGGCTTGTGTCGCTCCTTACAGTGATCTTTGTTTACCCAGGACTCTCTTCATCTCCTCAGCTCTTTGACAGGTAGGTTCACGGGGCGAATAGGCCCCGCTCTCAGGCCTCCAGACGCCGCTACAGTCAAGATAAGTTGTCGCGTGTAATGTACACCGCCAGAGACCAATGGAGCAAAAAGCCCTTCGCCCAAAAAAGCATGGAATACCAACTTGGGAAGCCGAAGACTGCTCTGGTATTGATTCTGTTCGGGGGGAGGGGAATGGGGAATGGGGGGGGGAGGAGGAGGGGTCGGAAGTGAAGGCGGTATTCCACTGTCTATTGACATTTCTTTCTTTGTTTCGCCCAACCTCATTTTGGTAAAGAAACTGCGAGGGCGCAGCCACCGGCGGCGCACGCTTCCAGTTTCCGCCCAAAACTTCGATAAGAAATGAACTCCTGACGGCGCAGTGACGTAAGTGGAGAGGTCAGCCCCCTTCATAGGTCAGCCCCACTGTGGGCAACCCTCCCCCCTTCTCTCTCTCTCCATATGTATATTGGTCAGCCCCCCCCACACTGTGGGGTCGCTGCCCCCCGCCTACTGGGTCATACTGGGTCAGCCTTCTGCAGGTAGTCTTCAATTATATTTGGTCAGTTCCACCATTGGGAAGCTCCCAAGTTTCTGGATTCAACCCCCATCGTGGGCGAACCACAGTATATGGGCCTGCCACACTATGGGCGGCGCCCCAAACCCATATATTGCCTGGTCTCCAGTTCGTATATTGGGCCCCCGACCTTGAATATTGGGCAGACCCACAGTGGGCGGCCACCAGCCCACAGTAGGGTTAGCCTTAACGTGGGAGTCCGTCCCCCACATTCACCCCCTGCCCACACTGAGGGTTGTACCCTACAGGGCTCTGCTCGAATGTAGAGAACGCTAGTTAGAGAGTAACAATTATTCCCAAGTAGGTTTTGATGGTATTGTGTTGACGTGGTGGCGAGCGTGTTGGGATTGTCGAGGTGAGGAGGTGGTGATGATGATTGTTGAGGTGGAAGGAAGCGTGTTACATAGTTTAGATTGGTGGAAGGGGCTTGGTGTGCTATTTAGGTAGCGTGGTGCACAGTTAAAGGGGGGGGAAGGGAAGGGGGAGTGGATAATACACTGTTGTATGAGTGATGTGGTGCGTAGTGTTTGCTTGTGTGTGTGTGTGGTCTTGCATGATGTTCTGTGTAATTGTCGGGGTCTGGTATGATGCATGTATTGATAAAATTGCGTGGTGCCTGGTGGTGTAGGCTACACTGTATTTTACAACAGTTAGTGTTGCCTACATCTATATTTTGAAACAAATATATATATATTATATATATATATATATATATATATATAATATATATATATATATATAGTATATATATATATATATATTATATATATAGATATATATATATATATATATAATATATATATTAGTATATTTTGGTAGCAGTCTTTCCTGTAGACATATATTATTAAATTATGACAGAAAAAGTAAGATGAATAATTCTAACACGAATTTTTCAATCTTTCGTACATTTCTTTTCACTGTTGGAGGTAAATCAAAATCAATTCTCCAAAATTCATTTTTATTTCTAGTCTGACGCGACACGAGCGCGTTTCGTAAAACTTATTACATTTTCAAAGACTTTAGTTTACAAATACACAACTGAATAGAACTTACGCATCTCCGTTTTTATATCTACATTTGAGAGAGGTGGATGGGGTGAGGTGGCATTAATAGGGTATTAATTTCATCAACACAAGACAGAACAAGAGGTGGTATTAATAGGGTATTAATTTCGTCAACACAAGACAGAACACGAAACAATGGGTATTGAATAGAAGTGATTGTAGAAAGCCTATTTGGTCCATATTTCTTGATGCTTCTATATTGGAGCGGAGTCTTGAGGTGGGTAGAATATAGTTGTGCATTAATTGGCTGTTGATTGCTGGTGTTGACTTCTTGATGTGTAGTGCCTCGCAAACGTCAAGCCGCCTGCTATCGCTGTATCTATCGATGATTTCTGTGTTGTTTTACTAGGATTTCTCTGGCGATGGTTTGGTTGTGGGAAGAGATTATATGTTCCTTAATGGAGCCCTGTTGCTTATGCATCGTTAAACGCCTAGAAAGAGATGTTGTTGTTTTGCCTATATACTGTTTTTTTTGGAGCTTACAGTCCCCAAGAGGGCATTTGAAGGCATAGACGACGTTAGTCTCTTTTAAAGCGTTCTGTTTTGTGTCTGGAGAGTTTCTCATGAGTAGGCTGGCCGTTTTTCTGGTTTTATAGTAAATTGTCAGTTGTATCTTCTGATTTTTGTCTGTAGGGATAACGTTTCTATTAACAATATCTTTCAGGACCCTTTCCTCCGTTTTATGAGCTGTGGAAAAGAAAAAAAAATGAATTTTGGAGAATTGATTTTTGATTTACCTCCAACAGTGAAAAGAAATGTACGAAAGATTGAAAAAATTCGTGTTAGAATTATTAATCTTACTTTTTCTGTCATATTTAATAATATATATATATATATATATATTATATATATATATATATATATATATATATATATATATATATATATATATATATATATATATAATGTGTGTGTGTGTTCTGTATGTGGGAGTGATGATGCTAAGGTAATCTGGTCCTGCATTTACATTGGTAGGTTGTGAGAGTGGGCGTCGTGGTGTGAACGAGCAGGACGTGGTTTCACAAAGTTTCAAATGGAGCATCCTCAAAGCCAGAGGGAAATACAGAGAAACCAACAATGACACTTATCGCACTGTCCTCATGTTGAATGCACTACATTTGATAGGCTTTCCTCCCAGCGTCAACATTGCTGTTGTTTAAAGAAATTGCAACCACCGAAATAATGATGCTTACTATGACAAATGGGAGACATTGTTGATTGATTAATGACTTCCTATGACAATCGGCTCCGGTATGTTAGGTGGATTGTCAATGTTTAGGCACTTTGTGTTAGGCTGCACCACTCCAATTTTTTTCTTTAGGAGAAATCGAGAGAACAGGGGCTAGATTCACGAAAATACTTACGCAAGCACTTACGAACGTGTACATCTTTCCTCAATCTTTGACGGCTTTGGTTACATTTATTAAACAGTTTACAAGCATGAAAACTTTCCATAAAACTGTTTTGTTATAAACAGCCTCCTGGTGCTTCGGAGCTCATTAACTGTTTAATAATTGGAAACAAAGCCGCCAAAGATTGAAAAAAGATGTTCAGATTCGTAAGTCTTTGCGTAAGTGCTTTCGTGAATCTGGCCCCAGGCTCTTAGAGAGTCCACGAGGGCGTGATGAGAGTGGCAGGAGGTTCGCTATGACGATGACAAGGCATTCAGGGATATGGGTTCCATCCCACATTAGTATGACCTCAATATTTTCTCGTGACGTTCCGAAGATTTCACTGTGCAGGGTGATCTGGTCCTACAATGTTATTGGTCGTCTAGCTGTGTGCCTAATAGGCATGGTTTTCCTAATGGCAGAACATTAAAATGGTTTGTGCGTTGAAAGGTATTTTCGTTTTAATATACATAATATGGATTTGTCTTTTTAAATTTCATCCAAAGCCATCTTAGCAGCCTAACCTAATCTATGCCAATTATTTCGGTTACTTAACATTGGTGAACTAAACCAAATCGATTAGTTATTAATGTTATCAGTATAATTAAAAATTTTATACAATTTTATTTATATCATTTGGGTATTACACAAAACTGACCATGTCTAGTAGTTTATATATAATATATATAGTTGGTTAATAATGAAATTGTGAAAAGTTTGTAAAGAACATTGTATACAGTACCTTGAGAAAGGATATAGGTTACATTTGTATTAAAAACTTGTGTATTCAAAACAAAAATTTGGTTTTTAATACTTACACCCAAAAGTATAAATACCTTTTAATACTTTCTTGTATACAGGAAAGTAGGTTTTCATCTTCATTCAAGCGTTACGGCATTGTAATGAGTTTCTCCAATAAAATTATCTTAATTTAGATTTCCGATAATGCTAACCTTTAAATTGATAGGCTGTGAAAAGATAGGTCATACTCAGTTTAATGTACATAATGTGTCATCATTTGCATTTGAATCACAAACTGATCAACCTGACCTAATTTAAATGTGTCTTTTTATTCCGTAACTCTGCTTAACATATGCAGAACTTCACCTAAATAAATTAATAATTAACGTAACCAATATAATTTAATAAATTAATTACATTCAGATATAAGATATCATATATAAATAGGCGCTTAGCAAAGTGTCAGTTGCCAACACGACCCGGTATTACGATTTTGAATAAATATGTACAATTAAAACTATTTAAATTTAGTTTTTTAATGAGGGTAGTGTTTATAATAATTTTATCTACTGAGTGATAATGAATACGAATCCAACTTTGCAATGGTAACAGGAATACAAGAGACTTATACACACGCTGTGTATAAACTAACCTGTCTGAGGCTCATGATTCTGTACCCTAAAATGCCCGTGCTTTTGTAACATCAAAGTTATTGCAAAAATAAATCTGTTTTATAGCGGCTCTTAAATAAATTTGCTATTTTGTGCAGGCAAGATTTCCTGGTTGTGGGGAGCGGGTCAGCCAAGCCTCGTTGAAAGGCTTGGCTGACTCGCTTTTGTAAATTATCAACTTTGTTTTTGATATCCGGTTGATTGGATGGTGTAGCCTAGTCTATAATTTTCTTTTCGATTTGCGGCTTTCTACTTGAGGCTTTTGAGAAACGTACCAATTTTTTTTTTGAGAGTATCTCAACTCTCGTACAGTGAAAAATCATTATGAGGATCACAGTATGGATTATCATGGTGCACAACGGTGTGGGGGTAGCCTAATGCACGGTGGCGAGGGTGATGTGCACTGTAGATATGGTGTTGTGCACTGTTCGAAGGTGCATTGTAGGGGAGGGGGTCAATGGCGGTGCACGTTTTTCACTTTATAAAACGTTTTTACGTTTTTTCTTTTCATTTTTCACAACGGCGGTGCACGTTGCACTTTAATTTTCTACTTTCATTAGTTAGTTATCTATACATTAGCTCAGTTTCTTTCCATTTTCTTAGTTTCCTACTTTACGTTTCATCCCGGTTTTCTGTGTTTCTCTACCTCCTTGCTTAATTTTCTTTCATCTTTATTTAATTTCATTCCACCTTAATTTATTTCATATTTTTTCTTTAGTTGCATGTCGTCTTTATTTAGTTTAATTCCATGCTTGTTTAATTCCAAAGTCTTCTTGTTTGGGTCCATTCACCTTGTAAAAGTCTCTGCTCCTGGTTCATAGTTTTCACCCTCACTTTCCTACCTGCTTATTCCCTCGTCTCCTTTAATCTTTACTCTTCATTCCCTTACCTTTCGTATCTTGTAGCTTCCTTGCCAGCACTCGCCGACAGCAGCAGGAGGGCAAACATCTCCTGGTTGTTCAAAGTGCCGGTGAGTTCGACACACAATCTCGCCCGTTCTCTCCATTACCGCAATCGCTAATTGCCGTCGAAGCCTACGCGAAGGCACCCGTGCGCACGGTTAATCATTTTAATAGCGTTCAAATCATTATCATTAATGAAAAGCACATAACTTGGCATCACAGACTGTAGAGCAAGATGAATTGGCGTGAGACGAGGGGGCGGGGTGTGGGGTGCTGGTCTCCTGGTGCCAGACAACTATGTGATTCCCGTTGTCGGGGGCGCTGGAAACCTTTATTTTGTTACACACAGAAATCACAATAGCGTGATGGATCAAATGAACAAGCGGGGGAGGGAAATTGGTGTAAAACCCTGGTTTGTGTCTCTGAGAGACTGCAGGATCCATGTGAGGTCAGTAGAACTCCCGGTTGCAATCTTTTTTACCATGTCTTGGCATAGTCGATTAAGGCGCGTCTGGGATCCTCTCGGACGTAGATTCGAACCCTCATCACGGCCCTTGTGGATTTGCTGTACTTTGTCTTGTCGAGGTTCTGGCTATTGAACCTGCCTCCCTCGTGAGTGAGCCGAGGACATTAGAGTACTACTAAGCCCCCCAAGACCCATCCACTGTTCTCAAAAGAAAAGTATTTTCCTATAAGGCCAGTGTGGGCAGTAGTGTGCTGGAACACACTCCACGCTTCCTCTTTCCGGAGACGATGTGTGTGTACAGTTAAAAGGAAATGCCTGTAAGTTCGTAGAGAGGAAGTTGCTACAGGGCCCGTATTGTGTGACCTCTAGGTGACCTGAGAGCCAAGTGGGCCACACCACAGCCGTGACCTCACCACGACAGCCGTGACCTCACCACGACAGCTACTCCCAGTGGCACTAGAGAGGTTTGAAGGTAAAAAAGCAATATAGGTTTGAAGGTAAAAAAGCAATATGGTACAAACCAACAGTGTTTGTGCCATATCGTTACAGCTATGTACCACACCATAGTGTCACTTGGAACCTTTGGCTGCGAGTAGCTGAATCTGAAACAACAACAAACAGCCTAGCAGAGAATCACTTGAATGATAGTGATAGGACGAGTCGCATGTTGGGGATTAATTGTTCTTCACTGAATTGTGATGAAACGTGCACAGGAGTATTGGGGGAAATATATACATATATATATATATATATTCAGTATATATATATTATTCCTATATGTGGACGCTGGTTTTGTTGTATTTTAGTTGATTATAGCGTCTGTTATTGTAGTTTTCTTAATTTTGTTAAATATTTCTTTCTTTAATATTCTCAGCCAAATAATCTTTAAAAAAAGAAAAACATGCGATTAATATTTTAAGTCGAATTCAAACATGGGGGGAAAGCTTTACCCGTTGATTAGGGTTTGAATTTAAACAACTTGTATGAATGTATTTATGTATGCATGTATGCATGCGTATTCATATATGCAAATAATTCCTTTATGATTGAATATACAAAGAGAGAACTTGTTGCAAATTTCGAATCATTTTGGGGGCCCACATATTTGTTCAATTTAAATCTTGGACCGCCAACGCCACGGATTCCTCGCCTTGCGTTGTAACGTTTAAATTTAAAGTTTAATTTTAATCGTAACTTCCATGGGATGGTCAGCGAATTTGTGTTGAGTTTACATGAGATTATATAGAGGTAATGTGTTGCCATAAGCGTCGTGGAAGCTGTCTGGTAGTGTTGCGGGTGTTCCAAGGTGTAGGGCAGCAGCCTGGGTGTATGGGGGGGGGGGGCAGGGGGCAGCCAGGGTGTTACAAGATGTAGGGGGTTGATACTTTGAAGATAAAAAGATGACTAGTACAAACTCTTTTAAGATTTCTCTGAAATGCTTTTACGTCAATTTAGTCACTAACATTAATATCACTATGGATTTGACTAACAATTTTAGCTAATTCGAGTGAAAACTCAGAGTTACTAGAAGCTTGGCAAACATAAGTCACCGTAACTAATATATATATATATATATATATATATATATATATATATATATATATATATATATATATATATATATATATATATAAAAGTTTGTGAGGGTACCACCTCTGGTGCTAATGTGGGGACCCATAGCCTCGGAGAAGAAAATAAAAAGTATTCAGAGGAGACCTTGTGGTTTCTCACTGAACACTAATATTATCTTCTCCTACCACCCCCATTCTTTTGTATGTACACATATATATTTACTTTATTTGAACTTATATATATATATATATATATATATATATATATATATATAACGACTCTTGATGCAGCTAACCTGAGAATCCACACAACCGCTTCAGTTCAGTGACTGATGAGGTGAGGAGAGCCAATATGTTAATTATCAACTAACGTACCACAACTAACGTACCACAACACCAATCAGTAACTTATCCCCCTCTCACATACCTCTTTAATTACACCATTAACACAAAGCACATAATTTATTGTAAGAAATCAGTATACAGGAAAATACACAGAGGTTCTGTTCAAATAATATGATACAGAATTGGCAGCAATTAAATGATAATTACCCCTGGAAGGGGTTGGCAGCCCTGAACCACGTCGCTCAATGATACAGACACATGTATACATTTGTTACACACACATACATGTATACATTTGTTACACACACACATGTATACACACCATGTCGTTGGCCAGCGCTCCACACACACGACGGACGCTCGTTAATAGGGCAGTTGGGTAGTTTATCAACTCATCAATATATATATTAATATATCCATTTAATATTTTAATATATTTTTATATATATAATAATTCTTAAGTATATACAAATAGTTGAGAATTATTTGGTCCAAATGTTATACGGAAAGTATATAACAGCGACAAGGAACATAACAGGTCACTATACTCTTAGGGACTAGTGTATACTGAGGGTATACTTATATATTTGTGTATACTGGGTAATAACAGCGCCATTGAGGTGTGTCTAGGTGAAGGGGAGGCCACAGAGGTCTACCCTACAGAGGTGAACCCCACAGAGGTGTACCCCACAGAGGTGTACCCCACAGAGGTGTACCCCACAGAGGTCTACCCCACAGAGGTCTACCCTACAGAGGTCTACCCTACAGAGGTGTACCCTACAGAGGTGTACCCCACAGAGGCGTAACCCTACAGAGGTGTACCCTACAGAGGTGTACCTTAAAGTATTCACACATTGTTGTCTTCAGTTCCCTTTGTCATGTGGTTCTTCTTACGTGTACAGGAAGGTGCAAATGAGGTAGTGGGGTTAGGAGAAGAGCATAACCCAACCTCTTTTCAACCCCTATTCCCCCGTCACCCGTCTAACCTATTCCCCCTTCCCCGGAGAGAACGCCCTCTAGCTAAATTTCAAGAATAACTTTTGCTTCTAACGCCGCCTAAGATATGCAATCAAAAATCCAGAGCCTCCGAAGGAAAATTGCAGCTCGGAATGGAATACTGAACCAAGATGGGAACTCCTCTCCACTGAAGGGAAGATTGGTTACAAAAGGCGGGGTCCAGGAGCTAATAGCTCGATGCTGCAGACACATATGGCAAATACGCACAGGAGTCCTACGATAATTTGACATCAATGCAAGATAAAAGGAAGCAGGGAATAGTATATTGCTTAACGGGCGCCTTTGATACAATGGCGCATGAAGGGGCTACTTACTACACAAACTGGAGAATCTCCTGGCAGTAACCGGAAGGGCACTCACTCAGCCTGGAGCATCATTAGTAACTTCAGCACTAGTCCTAATGACTCCCCTAGTCTCGGTATAAACAAGTTATAGGACGTATAGTCTCTATAGTATAGGAGGCAAGTATTGCACAGATGGCTAGGCTTGATGAAGGGCGAGACAGGAGGGACGGGGAGGACAGGAGGGGCAGGACAGGCGGGGTGAGACGGGTAGTGGACGACAAGGACCCAACAATTAGCATACACTTGACCTTAGGCGGTAACAGTCTCTCTCTCCATTAATATTTTTATTTTTCCTCGAAATGCGGCAAGTTCCTTCACTCTGCAGGTGGTCGAGAGGAGTGCCTCCACTGTACAAGGAAGGAGGGGGGGGGGCAAAAAGTGCCTCCACTCATTCCAGTGCATCTTAGTACTCTTCAGTACACACACGCTGCCTCCACACACCCTCTGCCTCTACTCCCAGCTGCAGGTGGCGAGGTGGTTTGCTTTAGAGAAGCCAGCTCCCCCCCACCTGTCACCCCTGTCAGTTGAGTCCAGTGACAGGTGGCGGCCGCCTGGCTGGACCCACACACACACACACACACACGCACACACACACACACACACACACACACACACACACACACACACACACACACACACACAGTGTACTGCGGTCTGAATATTAAATTGAGACCATTTACATTTTATATTATACTGCTCTGATTATTCTACACAATTATACTCTAAGGCAGTTTAATTTTTCTTACTGTAATTAAGGGTATGGGGGGGGGGGGGTTAAAGTGAGCGTTGCTAATCCTCTAAAAAAAAAATGTGGATGAGGTTCTCTTGAGGTAATAAGAGAGATTGGAGATCAATTTTGTTTTTAGGGAAAACCTCTTTGTTATCCTATTGTCCCTGAGGATAACAATCTTTCATGTGCCATATTCCTCCCATGTTGTGTGTATTTTCTTTTGCAATCGTAAAATATTTTAATTACTTTCGTGGTTGTTTAAAAACATACAAATTAGGGAAACTGCAGAAGACCTTTTGACCCATTTCAAGCAGCTCCTATTTATACCTAAGCAAATTGATTCATTATATATATATATATATATATATATATATATATATATATATATATATATATATATATATATATATATAATGTGTGTGTGTAAATTACGAAAATTAACGCGTGATGAAAAATGTGACCGTTTCAGACCACGGAGGAAGAATTGAAACAGGAATTTCCTTAAAGTACCTTCGTATTTTGATAATACATCTTCGGAAGGCATTCCTTCTGAAGAAGTATTATTGAAATACGAAAGTACTTTAAGGAAATTCCTGTTTAATTTTTTCCTCCGTGGTCTCACACTGTCATTCTCATATATAATATATGTATGTAACCTTGATATAATCCAGTGAGTCTAAACTTGCCAAATTAATATTCCATTTGATATAACTTGTAATCTATTTGTACACTTCAATCATAACACCCAGTTTGGGTGTAAAAAAACCTCTTCGCATTTCTAAAATGCTAAGTTTTCTTAATCTCTCGTGGTCAGGTTTCTAATTCCCGAGATTAAATTTATATACGAACTTTGTTCTCGTTCAAGTGATATTATGTCCATTCTATAGTGTGAAGTCCAACATTGAACTGCCTAATTTAAATGGGGGCCTAAGAAAGGCAAGATAAAGCTGAGGAATAGCATCAGATGTCTTACTGATAACGCTTCTGTATGCTAATCCCAGTATTCTATTTGCCTTAGTACCTCTTGGTTCCTCCTGCCAGAGGCATATTAATTTAAGAAATGGGAAATCTTTAGTTTCCCCTTTGAATAGTCGGCGTTGTCTGCAATTTCTACTCCATAACACGTTCTGTCTCCAATTTATTTTCCTAATTACTTGTACCCTTTCTTATCTGGAAGATAAAGTCAGTTGTTACATGTTGATGCAGTGGGTGTGAGGGTGTCCACGTCCAGCGCCGCTATCCGTCTAAGGAAGTGCTATAAGCGCGAGTACTTTTTTGCTCTTCACCATCGATTTTTAGATGTTCATTTGGGAGATATTTCAAGGGGAGGTGTTGTGGCATGAGGCGCTGCGGCCGTCCGGTGGCGGGAAGCTTCGTCCGCCTCCGGGTGTTTACTGTGTCCCCTCACACACACACTAATAACTATGGTGTCTCCCCTCTCTTGCTGGCTAGTATATTGTCTCTCTCTCTCTCTCTCTCTCTCTCTCTCTCTCTCTCTCTCTCTCTCTCTCTCTCTCTCATGCACTGTCTTTATCTCCTCCCCTTATTGTCTTTTTTACTCCTAGCCCTCCCCCCCCTCTCTCGCCATTTTCAGACTTTTATATTTTTTAGCTCAATATCTGCCTCTCTCTCTTCTGGGATATTCTATTTCGCTCCCCCAACCCCATATCCATATTCCTGTTGCCTCAGGGCTCTGTTTCTCCATTTTCTTCACCTGGCGTGAAGAGCGCCGAGGGTCATAGACTACCTCAAACACCAATAACAAACGTAGTGGCCCCGATTTTTGTTTTAGTTCTCTATTCGCGAGTTCCTCTGACTGCCATCCTACTGCAGTTTGTCCAGTTGTATACATGCCGTGCTAGCAAAAGGATATTCGCTGCGTTTGATAAAGTACTTGGGATCTGGTCTGTGGTTAGATATCGTTCAGAGCGAGGAGGTTTTCAGCTACCTGGTGAGCCTTAGGACGTGTAGATGTTTATCTCTCAGAATGTTGGGTAATATGTTTATTGTCTGTGATGTGTGTTTATGTATGTATTAACACGATGTACTGAACGGGGTGAGAATAGCTTGAGCTACCTCATCCCTTTGTGTGTATTTTACTTCAATAAACTTATTTCAATTTCAATGGTGACCCTTTATCCCGGGGTTTTATCGGCCTCTCCCAACCACTTGGGCTGGATGGTAGAGCGACGGTCTCGCTTCGTGCAGGTCGGCGTTTAATCCCCGACCGTCCAAGTGGTTGAGGGCACCATTGCTTACCCCTGTCCCGTCCCAAATCCTTATCCTGACCCCTTCCATGTGGTATATAGTCTTAATGGCTTGGCGCTTTCCCCCTGGTAATTCCCTCTCGTCCTCTCCCACTCAAGCGTCAATACCCAATCGCTGCGATTGGGTATTGGCGCTTGAGTGGTAGTGATACTTCCGCGGTGATGGTGATACAGTGGCGATGGTGCGTTGATTCTTGAGATGGTGCGTTGATTCTTGAGATGGTGCGTTGATTCTTGAGATGGTGCGTTGATTCTTGAGATGGTGCGTTGATTCTTGAGATGGTGCGTTGATTCTTGCAATGGTGCGTTGATTCTTGCAATGGTGCGTTGGTTATTGCGATGGTACGTTGGTTATTGCGATCTTTTTGGGATGAATGATAACGCTTCCTCATTGGTGGTGATTTTTGAGTGCAACTCAGGCGGTTCACGGGGGCACTCGGCTGGTCGGCTTCTGAGTGCGTTTTGCGAGTTAGGTCTCGCGTGTGACTTACTCTCTCAGTCGTCAAGTGCTCGCCTGGTTAATGATCCACTCGGGGGTGACGTTTGGGCAGTAATGATCGGTCCCACAAACTGTTGTATGACTTTAGTGTTTATTCTCACGCGAGAGAGAGAGAGGTATAGAGGGGAGGGTGGGGGGTGGGGAGGGGTGGTATAACCCATACACACAGAGTGCTGGGTGGTCATACATTCATACACATTCGCCCATACACACACAGGGGGGCTGGGTGGTCATACATTCATACACACTCACCCATACACCCAGGGGGACGTATCCTTATCTTTGATGGTGAATTTAAGACGTATTGAGACTCGTTGAGAATAAAAACTAGCCTACTGAGTAATCACAAATCATACTTTAATACTAAACACAGTTCAAGCTGCAAGTAAACGGTGAGTGTATGAATACTTAGAAGTATACACCTCCCCCCCCCCCCTTCTCCCCCTTTCATCCCCGTGTCTGTGCATGTTTTCTCTATTTAACGATGGGAGTGAATTGTCCACCCAACAATACGGACACGAAAATCATATTACCCTACCCATTTATAGCTAGCCATTCAATGGTGCCATAAATGTGCGTGCGCACGCAAGAGGGGGAGTGGGGGTGGTTGTGTGTGTATGTGTGGGGGAGGGGTAGGGGGGGGGGTGGTGCTCGGCCTGCATGTGAACACGCTTTAGTGTTCTTTGTGTTCTGGTGAACGTGGATGGTTATACTAGTACCAATAGTCCAATACCAATACCAATATGGACGATGTTATTGTGCTGTAGTATGGAAACCCAGTAGGTAGTTAAGTCGAGTATTACGGGTTGTGGGTGCCACTGTGGTGGTGGGGGAGGGGGTGCCAGTGTGGGGTGTCTAGAGAGTGCCATTGTGAGGGGTGTACCAAGGGGGGGGGGTGTCGTCCACTGGGATAAGGAGAATCATGTGATTAGAGGCGTTTGAAGACGTGGGTGTTTGTGTATGATGGGGTGAGGAGCTAGAGGTCAAAAGTATGAGGTAGGAAGAAATGAGGCATGAGACGTTACTTGTGAGAGGCCATGAGTGTGAAAAATGTGAGGTGTGTAGTGTAGTACTTAGAGATCAAGAGGTTTTATGAGGTTGGTTAGATGTTCGGTAGTATGAGGTGAGGGGGGGGGAGTTATGAGGTTATATGTGGAGGTTGTGATCAACACTGACCTGGTAGGTTAGCAGGAGGTTGGGGAGGTTGTGGAGGTTGGGGTGGCGTTGGCGTTGGGGGTCAGGTCAGCACCAACCGTCACATCAGTTTGTTTGTATCCCGCCCAGCTGGTTGCCAAGGCAACGCGTGACGTATGCGACGTTGCCACGTTTACACTCATGTTTTATAAATATCTAAAATATCCAACTAAATGCTACCTTTTTCTGATTAGGCCTCTTAAATATTCCTAGGCCTCTAAACGTTTTCGGCCTAGGCTGGGTGTATGTGTCCGCTCTGAAGGTTATAACACTGAGGCAAAGTGTCGGTCAGCACCACCGCGGTGCTTCTAGCGGGCGCGCATTGTAATAAACCCAATTTTTAATATTGGAATCGCTACCTGATAACTTTATTAGCTGCAGATTCGCAGCACATGCAGCCACGGCTCCCACAGCCGTGGTTACTGCTATGATCTCGCCAACACTGTTAGGCTAGGAGGATGAGACGCAATTTTGAGAGTGTGTGTGTGTGTTTCTTGAAGCATTACAAAGGGTACTTACAGGAATTGATTACTTGGATCTTACAGGCTGTACTGAGGGATCTTACAGGCTGTACTGAGGGATCTTACAGGCTGTACTGAGGGATCTTACAGGCTGTACTGAGGGATCTTACAGGCTGTACTGAGGGATCTTACAGGCTGTACTGAGGGATCTTACAGGCTGTACAAGTGCTTACACTTGTATAAGTATTTCAGCTACAACATGTACTAATATTAGTACTTCTGCTACTACTAATATTATGTTTTTCTTGTGCAGGTGAGTACTGGACTGGTGACTCCTGTTAGCAAGCTGCGCCCTTCCCATAGTTCATGGTAAGTCTTACTCCACTAGTTACTCCACGGAACACCACCTCTCAATAATTAGTTTACAACCGGGCCTCCAATTACTGCTGGGTGAACAGGGGTCAACAGTTTAAAGATCGGTGCCAAATCGCGCCCGTGGATCAGGATCATGTTCTCCAAGAAGATGGCTACAGTAGGCGCTCCGGAGAGAGAAGGGAAGGGAATTAAGAATAGAAAGTACCGGGCCATTACGACTATATAGCACTTGGAAGGGGTCAGGATAAGGATTTGGGATGGGACGGGGGGAAAGGAATGGTGCCCAACCATATGGGCGGTCGGGGATTGAACGCCGACCTGCAGGGGGGGGGGGATAACGTGTAGGGAAGGCCTGGGAGAACAACACAACGGAAACTATCGATAAATCAAATAAAGTGAGAGAGGGGAGCGCTTCTCCATGATAAGAAAATTGAAAGAAATTGGAGGTAGAGAGTGGAGTGAGGGAGGAGGAGATAGGATAAGAAACAGGGAAGCAGGTGGGAAGAGGTTATAGCTGGTTTAAGTCAGGTCTTATGCACCCCCATACCCATCCCGTGGGCAGTGGTGGTGGGAAAGGGGTATAGAGAGACATGCAAGAGGTTCAGGAACTGAACCCCACAGTTCATTTAGCTAAGCAAGGAACATTCTTGTGAAGATAGTTACGCTGTTTGTCAACACACACACACACACACACACACACACACACACACACACACACACACACACACACACACACACACACACACACACACACACACACACACACACACACATCAGTGGTAGTCAGTCTATGATATGATAGATAGATAGTATTATGGCAGTCTATGGTAGATAAAGACAGTCTATTTAACACAAGGGGAACACGCACAAGGGGACACAGGTGGAAACTGAGTGCCCAAATGAGCCACAGAGATATTAGAAAGAACTTTTTTAGTGTCAGAGTGGTGGACAAATGGAATGCATTAGGAAGAGATGTGGTGGAGGCTGACTCCATACACAGTTTCAAGTGTAGATATGATAGAGCCCGATAGGCTCAGGATTCTGTACACCTGTTGATTGACGGTTGAGAGGCGGGACCAAAGAGCCAGAGCTCAACCCCCGCAAACACAACTAGGTGAGTACACACACACACACACACACACACACACACGACAGCCCAAAATCTATTACACTCCTGAAATTGACTCACACGGCTCTCCTCTTAGGCTGTAGACGTTGTAGATATACTGAAATACTCATTGACTCCCGCATTGTGTGTGTGTGTGTGTGTGTGTGCGCGCGTGTGTGTGTGCACGCGCGCGTATGGAGGCTGAGGGGTCTGCACTGGGTCTTCCCCATAATTAAGTTTGCTTGTAACAGCTATAGTACGCCGGCGTAATTGCGTTAGGCTAAGTTGCACAACGCTAAATTAATGAACAAGCCGCAGTTTTTGAGAGGAAAATAATTTCACGCTGGCCAGCTGCAAATGCATGAAACGCCATCTGTTGATCGAGGCCGTAATTTTTATGTGCTTGAGAGGTAGAGAGTAAGAGAGAGTAAGAGAGAGAGTAAGAGAGAGGGGGAGAAAGTGGCGAGGGGGTATCATAAATTGACGGGGTTCATTAGAGAATATAATACCCTGTCTAATGGAATAAAAGACGCATTAAGTCGTCCTGGAACGACATACTGTCGTTCTCAGTCGTCTCAACAGTCATTGTCAATAACTACACACATATCTACACAACTTCACTTCGTACCAAAAAAAAATGTTTTCGACCATAACTGGTTAACACATTTTTCAGTGCAGCTGTAATGATTTATGCAATTGACTGACAATAATATTTCTTCTATTAGTTCTCTGTGGCATCGAATTATGTCTTTCTCTTAGCTTATGCAAAATTTCAGTACATTTGCCTAACTTGAACTAACCTCTAACTCGTTAGAAGTGGGGTTTGTCAACCCAGAAACGTAACCCAATTGACCTATTTAAACCCGATTCTCATTAGCCGCGAAAGCGTTAAATTTCTTGTGTATATGATTTAATTAATGCACCTCAATTTTACGCTATGGCAGATAGCGTAAAAAGAAATATGCAACACGTTAAATGTGAGGACAGGGTGCTGGTAGGAAGCATCGGGTCACAAAGTTAGGGTTTTGAGATAGGATCGAACTCTCGTATCTAGACTCTCTAACCTATACATGCTTCTTGGAGAAGTGGAGCTCAAAAGGCGGTGAGTTTGGGAAACTGGTCCGGATATCCTCGTGTGGAAGTCTCTTAAGAATGTTCAAAAGTTGTTTTTCTAATTATAAAATTCGATTATCCAAATGAGTTCACAAATTAAGTTTCTCATGGAAAATAATCTAAGTTGGAGAAACTTTGTCTCTTAAAACTTTATTTTTTTCAATATCTCTAAGGATATTTTACCTGATTAAGTACTTTGTTGGAATTGTGAAATTATATTTGATTTAGATTACAAGAAATTAATGTTGGCACCAATGAATGTGCTCAGCAGTTTGGGGAAAGAAGATGAATAATAATGACAGAGAAGTCAAGTTGTTGGGGTTGTTCAGTATGGCATAAATTGACTGTAAAATGAGTCGTTTGAAAACACTAGGCCTGATGACCAGACCACACCCACCAGAAGATGTAGGGACGACGACGTTTCGGTCGTCCTGGACCATTATGAAGCTACACACGACTTGAGAATGGTCCAGGACGGACCGAAACGTCGTCGTCCCTTCACTGTCTAGTGTGTGGTCAGGTCAACATTGATGTAGGTCGGCGTGAAGTAGGAGAGATCTTGCGACCAGTCAGACAGGCCATTGTATAGGAACGACCTTTGGAGCCCGTGTAGAGGCGGGTGGAGCCCGTGTAGAGGCGGGTGGAGCCCGTGTAGAAGCGAGTAGAGCCCGTGTAGAGGCGGGTGGAGCCCGTGTAGAGGCGGGTGGAGCCCGTGTAGAAGCGAGTAGAGCCCGTGTAGAGGCAGGTGGAGCCCGTGTAGAGGCGGGTGGAGGTGGTGTAGAGGCGGGTGGAGGTGGTGTAGAGGCGGGTGGAGCCCGTGTAGAGGCGGGTGGAGCCCGTGTAGAGGCGAGTGAAGCCCGTGTAGAGGCGAGTGAAGCCCGTGTAGAGGCGGGTGGAGCCCGTGTAGAGGCGGGTGGAGCCCGTGTAGAGGCGGGTGGAGCCCGTGTAGAGGCGGGTAGAGCCCGTGTAGAGGCGGGTGAAGCCCGTGTAGAGGCGAGTGAAGCCCGTGTAGAGGCGGGTGGACCCCGTGTAGAAGCGAGTGAAGCCCGTGTAGAGGCGAGTGAAGCACGTGTAGAGGCGGGTGAAGACCGTGCAGAGAGTGACTATCACCACCAACTACTACAAGAGACCCAGGTGTTGTGTAGAGGGCGCCGCAAGACGTGTAGAGAGGAACTAAACATTGTAATAGTGTTGCCAGAGAAGCAAGACAATTGGATGTTGGGAAAACGACAAGTAGTGAAGAGGGAGAGAGGGGAAGTATGTGAAAGGAGAGTGAGGGGAATATGAGACTGTTGGTTAATAACAAAACATACATTATGTGAATGTGTTGACCAGACCACACACTAGAAGTTGAAGGGACGATGACGTTTCGACATTCTCAATCGACTTGAGAATGGTCCAGGACGGAGCGAAACGTCATCGTCCCTTCAACTTCTAGTGTGTGGTCTGGTCAACATACTTCAGCCACGTTATTGTGACTCATCGCCTGCATTATGTGGATGTGTTACATGTTGGGGGGGCATGTATGTGGTGGTAGTCTCGCTATGAGGGATGGAGTGGGGGGGCGTGGGTTTAGGAGGAGGGGGCGTTAGGTGGATAGAGGGGGGGTAGGAGGGGGTTCTGCAATAGCACTTCAATCCATACCAAACACCTTGTTTTACTCGTGTGTCTCGCTGTTTGCTTAAGCCAGTCTTCAAACGTCCGGTTAGGAGAGAGGTCTAGCCACCCAGGCCTAACACAACACACAGTTGCAAATTAGGCTGTTTGACATGGGACAAGCCCCAGACATTGCCATCTACCGTCATGTCAAACACCACTAGCCGAAATAATCGTGTCATATCTTTTTTATTGTTCAGAAGGTGAAAGCCGAAGGCTAACTGTCCCACGAAAGGCTACGGTTGGGATTGGATAAATGATCTTAGTCGGGATGTCGTTTGCGTGTCAGAACGACGATTGGCTAGTCCCCCCCCCTTTACCAAGTGTAAGTCGAACGCCTGAAGAAGATTCCAATCACTGGCAAGGAAGGCAGGGGAGTGATTGGTGAAATTGGGAACAAACAATTTGGAGAACACGAAATGGAAATCGTCAAGGTAGAACATGGCAATTCCGATTGGAGATGGCAACAAGTGATTGGGAAGTAGACTTTGAGCCTTAGAGCCCCCCTTAGAGAAGGGTGATCTAATCGCCTTGCAATTAGGAAGGAAAGGGAACTATCAGGGGGGAAAGCGCCAAGCCTTTGCGACTATATAGCACTGGGAAGGGATCAGGATATGGGATGGGACGAGGGGGAAGGAATAGTGCCCAACCACTTGGACAGTCGGGGATTGAACGCCGACCTGCATGAAGCGAGACCGTCGCTCTACCACCCAGCCCAAGTGCCTGGGCGTGGTTGCAATTGGGAGACGACACACACACGCACATACATACACACGCACATACATACACACGCACATACACGCGCACATACACACACACGCACATACACACCTGTTGATTGACGGTTGAGAGGCGGGACCAACCGCAAACACAACTAGGTGAGTACACACACACACACACACACACACACACACACACACACACACACACACACACACACACACACACACACACACACACACACACACACACACACACACACACACACTAATGAACATAGCCACGTTAAAAATGTTAAGCCAACATGTCAAGGGATCTACTCAAATGAGAAGTCGTGATGAACTAAGCCAGACTTGAATTAATAATCATTCTGAACGAGACGTTCACAGAGGAAGTCAACGCTGAAGTCCTCTTCTTGCACGAGCGATCACTGCAGAGTGGCACTTGACTATCTGACGTTAGTAGTGAAGACTTGTCTAGGTGTTACGGTGTTATCTCCTCTCAAAGTGTTATCCCCTCTTAGTGTTATCATGTCTTCACTCTTTCTTATTCCTCGTGTCGTAATGAAGTAGAGTTGCTGCAGCATGGGACTTGGGACATCCCACTTGGGCTGGACGGTATAGTGACGATCTCGCGTCATGCAGGTCGGCGTTCAATCCCCGACCGTCCAAGTGGTTGGGGCACCATTCCTTACCCTCCTCCGTCCCATCCCAAATCCTTATCCTGACCTCTTCCGAGGGCCTTATAGTCATAATGGCTTGGTGCTTTCTCCTCATAGATCCCTTCACTCACTAAACTCATGTTGATATTTCGAGACAAAGTTCAATTTTTCTACATAATCCACACGTCTTCTGATCAGTTTTCTTCAGTACCTCGCTTAGGTTTTTTTATGGATACAGATCTGTAATTCAGTGGTTCTGTCTCCATTTCTTGAATATAGGGATCACATATTTAGATACACTGTTTTCATCACACACAGAGATCACACTAACGTGATGCACCAAATGAACAAATCCACAAGGGCCGTGACGAGGATTCGAACCTGCGTCCGGGAGCATCCCAGACACTGCTTTAATCGACTGAGCTACGACAGGGTTAAAAGGGTTGAAACCAAAGTTCTACTGAACTTACTGGATCCTGCAGCCTCTGCGAGAGGCTACGGGATCCAGTAAGTTCAGTAGAACTTCGGTTTCAACCCTTTTAACCCTGTCGTAGCTCAGTTGATTAAGGCAGTGTCTGGGATGCTCCCGGACGCAGGTTCGAATCCTCGTCACGGCCCTTGTGGATTTGTACACAGTTTTCACTTTTGCTGCTGTCTGCAGTGCTACATAGCCTTCCCGGTTTGGTGCCTTCTTTTGATAATTACTTGCAGTGAACAGTTGAAGAACACAGCAAGTGGCCTGCTCAGTGCGATAGCTGCCTCATTCAATACATGTAGTAAGACTCAGTCTGGCTCCATAGGTTTCGTGGGATCCGATTCCTCCAGCTGTACTTCCCAGCATCTGTTGCTATGCCAGCTGTTGCAATGGCAACTGTTGCTATGACGACTGCTTGTGCTGAGGGGCATCCCATGAGGACGGAATTTGGCATTCTGCTTGGAAAGCGAATGCTCCCGTCTTCTGCTTAGTGAAGATGGAAGCAGCATCAACAGTGTGGCCGATAATAAGGGTTGGAACGGTATCTGAGAGAGAGAGAGATGTCGTAAGAGAATTATTAATCCTTATTGGCAAGGGACCAGCGAGAGCGAGAGCTCAACACACAGATCAGTTTGTGTGTTGAAGGGTATCGTGGATGGGAAGAGTTGTGCTGTCTCAACACTGTTTTGACTGCTTCTGCTACCCCCCTCAAGCAGATGGAGAATGACAGAAGGTGAGGCTGTATGTAAGATGAACGACAGAAACAAAGGCTGACAGTGTTCATTAGTGGAGCTGACAGTCAACTACAACAGCAAAATAATAAGCTGACAGTCGTCTATAATAAGCGCCGTCAGCAGCTCCCACAACATTTCTCTTTCAGTAAAAGTTTGTCCTTCAGAAAGACTGCAGAAAACAAGTTGAGTCCTATGTCACACCCAACGGTCGTATTGGATTGGTGAGTAATGGAATATCTGAAACATTGTGCATGTCACTATAACAGATTCACAGACTAGCCAATCACCAGGGAGGGCTGGCCCCAGTCCAGCCAATCACCAGGGAAGGCTGGCCCCAGCCCAGCCAATTACTAGGAAAGGCTGGCCCCAGCCCAGCCAATCACTAGGGAAGGCTGGCCCCAACCCAGCCAATCACCAGGGAAGGCTGGCCTCAAACCAGCCAATCACCAGGGAAGGCTGGCCCCAGCCCAGCCAATCACTAGGAAAGGCTGGCCCCAGACCAGCCAATCACCAGGGAAGGCTGGCCCCAACCCAGCCAATCACCAGGGAAGGCTGGCCTCAAACCAGCCAATCACCAGGGAAGGCTGGCCCCAGCCCAGCCAATCACTAGGAAAGGCTGGCCCCAGACCAGCCAATCACCAGGGAAGGCTGGCCCCAACCCAGCCAATCACCAGGGAAGGCTGGCCTCAAACCAGCCAATCAACAGGAAAACCTTACATGGTTCGTACATTCTAATTCATCAAAACGTGTATTTTTTACGTAGTCTCAACTCGAGAGAACGGGCGAGAGAATCAGGAAAAATAATGAGAACGGGAAGTGAAGGTAAACAGGAGGAGTTAATTATATATAATCAGGCCAAATCGGTAAGTCAGTATGGCAACATGGCACTCGTAGACTTCTTCAGCTTCTCGAGACTGTGGCACACTTACCCAAGTCGTACCACAAGAAAGTGGCACTCTCCCCTAAGTCGTGTCCCAAGAGAGTGGAACGCACTTCCAACTGTAGGCACTGAATGTTCCTGGTAAGTTCTGTAAGCTTAGCTTATGATTTACACTTGTAGGGGTGTAAGTAAAGGTGTTTCACTGTAGATGGCGGCACCCGACGGCCTGAGTCGTGTGATGCTGGTGGTGAAGACCTCTCTCTCTCTCCCTCCCTCGCTAATCTTTCGGGCAATTGGAAAACATTGCGTTGTGTCCGCAGAACAGCAGACGGCCTTGAAGGTCTGCTGGTGGGGAGGTTGGTAGGCCACCATCAGAGCAGCAGAGACGGTCTTGAAGCCTCCTGGTAGGGAACGCTGTACCACATTCACAACAGCAGAGACGGTCTTGAAGCCTCCTGGTGGCGAACGCTGTACCACATTCACAACAGCAGAGACGGTCTTGAAGCCTCCTGGCAGGGAACGCTGTACCACCATCAGAACAGCAGAGACGGTCTTGAAGGCTCCTGGTAGGGAACGCTGTGCCACCATCAGAACAGCAGAGACGGTCTTGAAGCTTCCTGGCAGGGAACGCTGTACCACCATCAGAACAGCAGAGACGGTCTTGAAGCCTCCTGGCAGGGAACGCTGTACCACCATCAGAACAGCAGAGACGGTCTTGAAGGCTCCTGGTAGGGAACGCTGTGCCACCATCAGAACAGCAGAGACGGTCTTGAAGCCTCCTGGTGGGGAACGCTGTACCACATTCACAACAGCAGAGACGGTCTTGAAGCCTCCTGGTGGCGAACGCTGTACCACATTCACAACAGCAGGGATAGATACACACACGCCCAGCAGAGATATAGCCTTCCGTGAAAGTTTTAAGCGCGGTTATACCACAATTTTTTACCTTCCGTCATTACGGTGTAGCCAGGAAGGAGGTGGCCGAGTGTCGGAGGACGCCATCACAGGAGACTCGTGCACCATTGCAGCGGGTCATTGGCCGCTCGCTAATGTGCCATTGTCCTTGCTTAATGCCAGGGTGCCAACTGTTTCCAGCAACTTTGTCTGCCCGCGGTAAACCTTCGATGGCCAATTTCGAACAATTTGTGTAGCCTCTAATAACTTGGAATGTTGATATATATATATAATATATATGTTTTCGAAATGCTTCAGAGTCGAGTTTTATTTTGAATATTGGATAGTAGAGATAGGAACTCTTGAATGCAGTTAAAGGGTATTAGACTGAACGCTTAGATTCCAGTTGGAGTTTTATTGAACAATTCAATTCCACGAGCGGCCCTCACTGTGCCTGAATATTACAGGGAGATTTCCAAGCTTATAGTTTCACTTCGACGTTAGTATTTAAGGTTTATTCAGGCGACTCCTTGTGACCACTCGTCTGTGTCACAGGGCTGTTCCTGTTGGCGGTGTGTATACTCACCTAGTTGTACTCACCTAGTTGTGTCTGCAGGATCGAGCATTGACTCTTGGATCCCGCCTTTCGAGCATCGGTTGTTTACAGCAATGACTCCTGTCCCATTTCCCTATCATACCTGGTTTTAAAATTATGAATAGTATTTGCTTCCACAACCTGTTCCTGAAGTGCATTCCATTTCCCCACTACTCTCACGCTAAAAGAAAACTTCCTAACATCTCTGTGACTCATCTGAGTGTATGTGTGTGTGTGTGTGTGTGTGTGTGTGTGTGTGTGTGTGTGTGTGTGTGTGTGTGTGTGTGTGTGTGTGTGTGTGTGTGTGTGTGTGTATTCACCTAGTTGTGTTTGCGAGGGTTGAGCTCTGGCCCTTTGGTTCCGCCTCTCAACTGTCAATCAACTGTTTCTACTACTACTATTTGTTTTCCACACCACACCCACACACACACCCCAGGAAGCAGCCCGTGACAGCTGACTAACTCCCAGGTACCTATTAGTATTGTGCACACAATACCCAGGTATTGTGTGTGTGTGTGTGTGTGTGTGTGTGTGTGTGTGTGTGTGTGTGTGTGTGTGTGTGTATGTTCTCACCTAATTGTGCTTATGGGGGGTAGAGCTTTGACTCTTTGGTCCCGCCTCTCAACTGTCAGTCTATTGGTGAACAGATTGTTGAGCTTCTCGAGCTCTATCATACCTACATTTGAAGGTGTATGGAGTCAGCCTCCACCACATCACTTCCTAGTGCACTCCATTTACAAACTACTCTGACACAAGGGGAACAGTTGTCTTGTCTAGGCTATAAATTGTGTTCCATGTCTTATGGACGATGGTGATGGAACATTGTTCCTGTTTGCTGTGAACATTAACAACTACAGCAAGAACAGAACAGAAATAGCAAAAACAATAGCAAGAACAACATGGACAACTACAACAATACCAGCAGAGACAATCAACAAAAGTCTTAGTTTAATACAATTACTCAAGTCCCACATTCATATTTCCACATTTAAAATTGTATATATTGACTTAAGCTCTGTCATCGTCTAATCCATTTCCTCTTATTGAAAACTGTAATATTGAAGACATTCTTGATTGGCTCTGAGACTCATTTGTATATCTTGGAATATGACTTCTTCGTCGACTTTGTCAATATGACTTTTTCGTCGACTTTGTTAGTTGCATTTAGAATTTCACAGGAGTGGGTGGTCACGGCTCTCTGGCCACACTGTTCCTCAGCTCTAGTATGGTGTGGTCCAGGGTTAGGTTTCATCAAGTATTTATATTTGTCCGTTTACGAAACCTGTACATCTTTTTCCCCTCCAATCATGGTGGCTTGCGAAGTGCTGCGAGGTTGCTTATTGCAATAATAACTTTGGATTGTGAAGTCTTCAACATCGTAAACTGTGATCAATACAAGCTAAGCAACCATGATTAGGGAAAGATCTACAGGTTTCGTAAGTTGATACGTAAATGCTGACTTAATACTGGCCCAGTTCTCCCAGTCTTTACGAGTACATCAAGCCCCTCAGCTCAGGAACGAGGCATATTGCATATCTTTAGACCATTTCTAATTTTGCCTTGGGGTTATATAGGTCGGGGTTCCATGCAGGGGCTGCATGCTCAAAGGTTGGTCGCACATAGGTTGTATATATACTACTTGGCATATTTCTTTATCCAGTTTTGTTAAGTCTACGAGGACGTTGATCAGTTAGGCATTTGTCACTGATATGAATTTGTTTCTGGCTCTAGATTTTTGGGGTTATATCTACTCTCGGGGTTATATCTACTCTCGAGGTTATATCTACTCTCAGGGTTATATCTACTCTCGGGGTTATATCTACTCTCAGGGTTATGTCTACTCTTGGGGTTCTCTTTGTTTCTGCACCAAGAACCTATCTCCCTCTTCATCCATTACTGCTGTACAAGTCTTCTCACTCCTGTTAATATCCTCATAACTTTGCATTTGGTTGCGTTAAAGTCTTGACCCCATTTCTGATCGCCTCCTGAAGGCAAGGCTCAAGATCCACTTGCAGAGTAATGCAGTTTCTTTCTGTCTTGACTTTTTCCCGTTAGTTTGCATCATTTGCGAACATTGTTATGGAGATAGTTTCCTCTTGTCAGGTCGTTGGCTTATACAAGAAACAGAATTGGACCTAGCACCGAGCCTTGTGGTACGCCCACTCGATGCCTCTTACTCTTAACCATTTGTTTCCTTCCTTAGAGGCTATTCCTTCATCCACTTGAACACTTACCTAGATACTCTAGATGCGGTAGGAATCCTAATTCTAGGACACTTTCAAGTGCTCTCTGACAGTCGGGAAATATGCAGTCTACCCAGCCATTTCGTGCTTGGTTACTGTCTTCCTTTTAGACAATGGGATAAATTTGTAAACCAAGATTTGTTCTTCATTGAATCCTTTTTTTCAAGTTTGGTGCGGAAATTGAGGTGTTCTAAAATGTTCTACGAGGCTACTTCAGATCAGTCTCTGGAGTCAGTCTTGTAACTTGCAGGGAGCAGTTGTTAGTGATACTGTGTGTGTGTGTGTGTGTGTTGTGTGTGTGTGTGTGTGTGTGTGTGTGTGTGTGTGTGTGTGTGTGTGTGTGTGTGTTGTGTGTTGTGTGTTGTGTGTTGTGTGTTGTGTGTGTGTGTGTGTGTGTGTTGTGTGTGTGTGTGTGTGTGTGTGTGTGTGTGTGTGTGTGTGTGTGTGTGTGTGTGTGTGTGTGTTGCTTGCGTGAGGGAGAGAGAGAGAGATGTTACTATCAGAGGAAAGCGCCAAGCCATACGACTGTATAGCACTGGAAACGGATCAGGATAAGGATTTGGGATGCGACGGGGGGGAAGGGGGGGGATGAAAGGTGTCAAACCACTTGAACGGTCGGGGATTGAACGCCGACCTGCATGAAGCGAGACCGTCGCTCTACCGTCCAGCCCAAGTGGTTGAGAGAGAGAGAGAGAGAGACGGGGACGGCAGGCTCTCATTAGACTGATGAGCTACTCCAATATGTATAAGAAAAATAAAGTATTTTACAATTGCAAAATATAACAGGTTTATTCCATGAATATTATTGAAGTTCGAGTCATGAGAGTATGGTGGTGGAGGATAATGCTCTCTCTCTCTCTCTCTCTCTCTCTCTCTCTCTCTCTCTCTCTCTCTCTCTCTCTCCTCTCTTTCTCTCTCTCTCTCTCTCTCTCTCTCTCTCTATCCAACCACTTGGGCTGGACGGTAGAGCGACGGTCTCACTTCCTGCAGGTCGGTGTTCAATCCCCGACCGTCCAAGTGGTTGAGCACTGTTAACGTCCCATCCCAAATCCTTATCCTGATCCGTTTCCAGTGCTATATAGTCATAATGGCTTGGTGCTTCTCCTGATAGTTCCCTTCCCTCCCTCTCTCTCTCTCTCTCTCTCTCTCTCTCTCTCTCTCTCTCTCTCTTTCTCTCTCTCTTTCTCTTTCTCTTTCTCTTTCTCTTTCTCTTTCACACTTCCCCCCCCCTCTTACCACCGTGTTCGGAGATGGAGAGAAGGAATAGGAAGAAAGGCGGTGTTTTGTTTTGATAGGTCTCTCTCTCTCTTATTCCTTCTCGTTCCTCTTTCCCTATGGAACTCTATCACACTTGCCCATTTCCACGTTCCCCTACATCTCTCCTTCTTCTCTGTCTCTACCTCTCACTCCCTCGCTGTTCCCGTTCGCTAAGTTACTCCCTCTTCTCCTAGTTTGATCTTTATCATCCTTCTCTTCCACCATCTGCTTTCCCGCCTTCTCTCCCATTTCTCCATCCGTTCTCTCCATAACTCCCATCTCCGTAACTCTTAATTAACACTCCTTCTCTATCCAATCTTTCACCTTTCGGTTCCCTAATATTTTCTCCTTCCCTCTTCCCTTTCCATTCTCCCTTCACTCCTCTCCCTCCTCCTTGTCTCTACACCCCGTCTATCCTCTCTGAAGGATGCTGAGCCCAACACCCGTGGGCTGAGTTGCTGAGGTTCTCAGCGCTGGCGGCGTCGCCACAACAGGACACTTGAATCTTTTCCGAAGCATTTCCGCCTTTAACGGCGTTTTTAAGGGCGTTTTTAAAGGACGAAGGGAATTGGGATGTGGACAGAATCCTGAAGAACTGGAATGTAAGTGACAGTTGCTTTAGGGACTGGGATGGGCATGGAAGCTGGCTAGTTTAAGGCACTGGGATGTGCTTGGAAGCTGGCTAGTTTAAGGCACTGGGATGGGCTTGGAAGCTGGCTAGTTTAAGGCACTAGGATGTGCATGGAAGCTGGCTAGTTTAAGGCACTGGGATGGGCTTGGAAGCTGGCTAGTTTAAGGCACTGGGATGTGCATGGAAGCTGGCTAGTTTAAGGCACTGGGATGGGCATGGAAGCTGGCTAGTTTAAGGCATTGGGATGTGCTTGGAAGCTGGCTAGTTTAAGGCACTAGGATGTGCATGGAAGCTGGCTAGTTTAAGGCACTGGGATGTGCTTGGAAGCTGGCTAGTTTAAGGCACTAGGATGTGCATGGAAGCTGGCTAGTTTAAGGCACTAGGATGTGCTTGGAAGCTGGCTAGTTTAAGGCACTAGGATGTGCATGGAAGCTGGCTAGTTTAAGGCACTAGGATGTGCATGGAAGCTGGCTAGTTTAAGGCACTAGGATGTGCATGGAAGCTGGCTAGTTTAAGGCACTAGGATGTGCATGGAAGCTGGCTAGTTTAAGGCACTAGGATGTGCATGGAAGCTGGCTAGTTTGAGGCACTAGGATGTGCATGGAAGCTGGCTAGTTTAAGGCACTAGGATGTGCATGGAAGCTGGCTAGTTTAAGGCACTAGGATGTGCATGGAAGCTGGCTAGCTTAAGGCACTGGGATGTGCATGTCAAGTCAAAGAGCAGAGATGTGCACGGTTGCTGATGAAATGGAAACTTTATTTGGCCCCCCTCAGTATTTATGAGATGTTGTATTATTAAGGAGGATCTACGGAGAGATACATTCTGGAATAATACACCCGATGTATATCTCGTATTTATTTGTCGTTATCGTGTGGTCTGGCACTCTGGCGGTCGTCAGGTTGGTCGTGACAAGTCCTGAAGTCCAATAACTTGGTTGCCATTATTGTAGGTAGCTTCTAAAGTTGTGTTGGTTCAGATGAAGTATTTAGTCTATGGTACGAGTTTCCTCTGGAAACATTGATCAGAATTAGTGGGAAAATATTAGATAAACTGGTTCCGAATCTGCAGCCTGAAATAATTCATTACTAGAACAGGAGGTATGGCCAAATGTGTAAAATATATCCTTTGAAAAGCAGTGAGGCAATAGATACACTCTGAGACAATTCTGTAAAGATTACGGGTCCTAGACTCAATTTTTTTACCCTCCTCGGTCTTAATGTATGCCAGGATTTTGTATGTGGTGAGCATATTACCTTCTGTCCTTCATTCGGCATGATTAATTCCTACATATTCAACGTCATAGCTCGCGCGTTTAAGGTCCGTCAGCTATTTAGTAATATTATTGGGACCTTTTCTAACTTGCTGATAGTGGCCTTTGAAACGTGGAGACCACATCTCTGCTGCATAGTGTAATTTCGGTCTCGTGAAAACATATATTTTTGTATTACTTCTCGACTATTAAATTTTAAAGTGATTCTGAAAATTGCAAGAGTGTGTATGTGTGTGTTAATAAAAGCTATATCTATATAAATTAGTGTGTGTGTCAGAGGGGCTGACCCTTGGGTGCTGGCCTCACAGATAGAGAGACAGAATGGGTCACCACTGGCAAACTCACCTTAGTTCAGTGACTCATTTTATTCATTTTTCTTATGATATTTACAATTATAACTACGTATCGAATTGGGTTCGACAACTTCTTCGTCTCGTCCGTTCCACTTGTTTACGAGTCAGACTGAAACAAGTTCTTTCTCACATTTCCTTTATTCATGTGTGTGTGTGTGTGTGTGTGTGTGTGTGTGTGTGTGTGTGTGTGTGTGTGTGTGTGTGTGTGTGTGTGTGTGTGTGTGTGTGTGTGTACTCGCCTAATTGTGCTTGGGGGAGAGGGGGGGTTGAGCTTCGGCTCTTTGGTCCCGCCTCTCAACCGTCAATCTGGTGTACAGATTCCTGAAAATATCGGGCTCTATCATATCTACATTTGAAACTGTGTATGGAGTCAGCCTCCACCACATCACATCCTAGTGCATTCCATTTGTTAACTATTCTGACACTTAATAAACTATCTTTATCTTCCCTATCAATTCCTCTGAGAATCTTTTAAGTGGTAATCGTGTCTCCCTTGACTCGTGTCTTCCAGCATCGTGAGGTTTAGTTCCCGTAGTCTCTCCTCGTAGCTCATACCTCTCAGCTCGGGTACTAGTCTGGTGGCATACCTTTTGAACCTTCTCCAAATTAGTCTTGTGCTTAACTGGAGCTGCTTACTCCAGGACTGGTCTGACATATGAGGTATACAACGTTCCGAATGATTCCTTATGCAAGTATCTAAAACCAATGCTTATGTGGGCTAGCCTGACATATGTCACTCATGATTTCTTCATGATGTGGGCTTCAGGAGACAGGTCTGGTGTGATATCAATCCTTAGGTCTTTCTCACTCTTTGATTCTTGAAGAATTTCATCTCCCGAATGGTGCGTTGTGTCTGCCCTCCTGATCCCAACACCTATTTTCATTACAATACATTTGCTCGAGTTGAACTCTAATTACCATTTATTGGACCACTCCTTTAGTTTTTCCAGGTCATGTTGTATCCTCATGCTATCCTCCTCTGTCTTAATCCTTCTCGTAATTTTGGTAGCCTCTCATAGGATACTGTGTCGAAGGCTTACCGACAGTCCAAGAAAATGCAGTCTTACCACCCTTCTCTTGCTTGCTATCCGTCCACCTCTCACGTGGGGATAGCTTGTTTTGTTGTTAAAGATTCGCTACCTGGAACATAAAGTTCCAAGTAGCACGGGCTATGGTGAGCCCCGTGGGGATAGCGTGGGGCTCCATCTGATACCTGTGTTATATCGCCTCGCCTGAAAATTTTAGCGACGCACGAGGATTTCAGCCGTGGAGGCCACACACACTCGCTTGCAACAATACGGCCCTTGACAAAAGCTGGGTGTTTGGCGTGCATGGAGGTATGCTCAGACCCGCGCACCGGGGGCGGAAAATATTCCCAGCTGTCGAGGGGGAAGGTGCTGCCCCCCCCCTCTCCTGCGCAACACAAAACTGTTCAAACCGCTGAAAGTGGAGATTGTCTTGCCTCACGATGTGTAACTGTGTCTGGTTACTTTGAGGTGGGAATATATAGGAAATCACGATTTATGTATATAATCTGTGCTACAACGCGACGTTAGTGTGGCACAGTGGGGTGGTCGTTCTGGTATAGTTCTGGAATGGCGTTCCATATGGAGGTCGTCGTCCGGGAATTGTATACTACTAGAAGGTCGTCATTTTAGCGTATTGGGATACAGTGAAATAGTCGTTCTAACTTTGTGAGTCGCACTCATCTGGTGGTCGTAGCATCATGGACCACCACAAGGGACTGGGGGTCGTAGCATCATGGACCACCACAAGGGACTGGGGGTCGTAGCATCATGGATCACCACAAGGGACTAGGGGTCGTAGCATCATGGACCACCACAAGGGACTAGGGGTCGTAGCATCATGGACCACCACAAGGGACTAGGGGTCGTAGCATCATGGACCACCACAAGGGACTAGGGGTCGTAGCATCATGGACCACCACAAGGGACTGGGGGTCGTAGCATCATGGACCACCACAAGGGACTGGTGGTCGTAGCATCATGGACCACCACAAGGGACTGGGGGTCGTAGCATCATGGACCACCACAAGGGACTGGGGGTCGTAGCATCATGGACCACCACATGGGACTGGAGGTCGTAGCATCATGGACCACCACAAGGGACTGGGGGTCGTAGCATCATGGACCACCACAAGGGACTGGGGGTCGTAGCATCATGGACCACCACAAGGGACTGGTGGTCGTAGCGAGAGTAACAGCATCATCATCTCCAAGATAGTCGTCATCTCTCCTAATGATATACAATATACTCATACTTGCTATACCCTTCCTTTTGTATATATACATGTTTATTATATACGATTATTGATTATATTATGATCACGAATAAATATATAATATAAACTGTGTTTGTACAAGAGTTCATGCTCTTTACAAAATAGTCGACTTGATGGCTATTTTCTTGACACAGGTCGATATTGAACTGTGTGTGTGTGTGCGTGTTGTTTGTCTCACGGCAGCGAGGCTGGAGACCTTATATATATATATATATGTGTGTAGGTGGTGTGGGGTGCAACCTGTCTTGCTTCCCTGGTGCTTGTGGGGAGGTGGCGGACCTGGGGCTACAACTTGTCAACATCAAGGATGATCGCTTCCGCCCATCTGTTGTGATAAACTCTCCTCCTTCTGGGGCCAAGTCCTTGAAGTGTTCCAGTTTGTTCAGGCGCTTGTGTGGACTCACGTTCTCTCTCTCTCTCTCTCTCTCTCTCTCTCTCTCTCTCTCTCTCTCTCTCTCTCTCTCTCTCTCTCTCTCTCTCTCTCTCTCTCTCTCTCTCTCTCTCTCTCATAAGGGATGTCAAATGATGTACCTTTTGAAACTGCAAGCAAGAGCTGTTATCCTACCTCAGCTCATCTGAAGCCTGCTCCTAGAAACTCATTTATTTTATGAGCACGTAATCTCTCTCTCTTTCTCTCTCTCCTTATCAACATTATCTCCTCGTATTAACATTGTTTATCCTTTATCCGTGGGTGTTCGTGGACAATCCTTTGATTGTCCGTGGGGTGTTCATCCTCATTACCGTTGCTCCACAACGGGTTCCAGCGGGTTCCAGCGGGTCCCAGCGGGTCCCAACGGGTCCTGGCGGGTCCCAGCGGGTCCCAACGGGTTCCAGCGGGTCCTGGCGGGTCCCAACGGGTCCCAGCGGGTCCTAGCGGGTTCCAGCGGGTCGCAGTGGGTCCCAACGGGTTCCAGCGGGTCCTGGCGGGTCCCAGCGGGTCCCAACGGGTTCCAGCGGGTCCTGGCGGGTCCCAACGGGTTCCAGCGGGTCCCAGCGGGTCCCAGCGGGTCCCAGCGGGTTCCAGCGGGTCCAACGAGGCACCGACGATGGATGACTGTCAGTAAGTTGCAAAGTTGGGGCGTTTGGCGGGAGTGTTCACGAGAGCAAGGGCGGTGGTCGAGAGCCACCACTGCCACCGTAAATGAATTTTAACTTGGTAATATGTTCAGCTAATTCATTCCAAGCCTTGTGGTGTTAGTATGGATATTCTGCGATAGTTACCCCTCGTAGTTGACTCTCTCGCCCTCGTTCTCCCCTGGCCCAGAGACAAGGTGGCGATGGTGGTAAAGGGGTTAATGTATGAGGATAAAGCTGTTGATTGTTCGAGGATAAAGCTGTTGATTGTTCGAGGATAAAGCTGTTGATTGTTCGAGGATAAAGCTGTTGATTGTTCGAGGATAAAGCTGTTGATTGTTCGAGGATAAAGCTGTTGATTGTTCTACCGTGGCGTGCACAATCACTGTGGTTGCTGTCGGGGTGTGGTTGCTGGTTGAGGTGGGTGGTTATGTGACGTCGCTGCTGTGGGGAGGCGTGGGTGTGCGGGTATATCTTGAGGTTATCTTGAGATGATTTCGGGGCTTTAGTGTCCCCGCGGCCCGGTCCTCGACCAGGCCTCCACCCCCAGGAAGCAGCCCGTGACAGCTGACTAACACCCAGGTACCTATTTTACTGCTAGGTAACAGGGGCATAGGGTGAAAGAAACTCTGCCCATTGTTTCTCGCCGGCGCCTGGGATCGAACCCAGGACCACAGGATCACAAGTCCAGCGTGCTGTCCGCTCGGCCGACCGGCTCCCTCCCCGGGTAGGGGGCAGGGAGGACCTATGTTGCTGCTAAAGGTTAAAAGACAGACATATTTTTATATGTCTTGCGGCGCTCAATTTCTGCTCGTAGGGTTGATGTGGCGGCGTAGTTAGAGTTGAGATGGCAAGGGTCCACCACCAAAGGCCAGTCAGCCAGCGAAGGTTAGTGAGACTAGCCGCGAGCGTCTGGCTCCAGCTTCAAACAGACAGGCAGACATTGCCTTCTATAGATACAGATTAATTATCGTTATACATTCATAAAGGTTAGTGAGACTAGCCGCGAGCGTCGGGCTTCAGCTTCAAACAGACAGGCAGACAGTGCCTTCTGTAGATACGGATTAATTATCGTTATACATTCATAATATCACTAAAATGTTTGTAGAGCAGAGAGAGGAACCAGAGCACTTTAATTAATATACCAGTGACTGTTTCTGCCAGCGATTGTATTTGTCTGTTGGTCGTCATTTATAATTGGATGCTTTTAATGAATTGGTTCAATTAATGTCATGGACGTCATTAAAATAATTATTTATTGATAAATCGCGCCCCTATCCAGTGTGAGATGACCCGGATGGGGGACCTGGATAGAGGCTTGGTGGGGGGGGGGGATAGGTTGGCGAAGCCACTGTCAAATCAGTTGTTAATCCAAAGGGTGAGTAGGCCTATGTGTGAGGGTAGGGGGGGGGGGGGGGGGGTTACGAATAAATTAGCACGTGTTGAATAATCTATTATTGTATTATTCATTATTTACAAGGATTGTATGAAACAAGGATATAGAGACTTGTTTACTACAAGGTCAAATTGGGCCGTTCTGGCTATTAAGTACGACTACACACACACACACACACACACACACACACACACAGGAAGCAGCTCCGTGACAGCTGTCTAACTCCCAGGTACCTATTTGCGTAGTAGCAAATAGGTACCTGGGAGTTAGACAGCTGTCACGGAGCTGCTTCCTGGAGGAAGGGGGGGACAAAACTTAGTTAGTCAACAGTTGATTGACAGTTGAGTGGCGGGCCGAAAGAGCAAAGCTCAATCCCCGCAAGCACAGCTAGGTGAATACACATGCACACACACACACACACACACACACACACACACACACACACACATATATATATATATATATATATATATATATATATATATATATATATATTACACATATATATATATATATATGTATATTATATATGAAGACTGAAATATATTGAAATTCGGTTATTTGGTTATCGATTTCAATACCATTAAGATCCCTTTTTGTATTACCTTCATTAGTTCGAGTCCTCTCCCTAGATTTGTATATAGCTTTGACGCAATTATTTCGAATTATAAGAAACTTTCGCAAAGGAAACTTCTTGAAAATATATTTTAATTTTAAAAGTACTAATTTTTGTTCGTCTCGAGCGCCTCGTTAAATATATTTTTAACATTAAGAAATTTCCTATTTGACCCCCCCCAAAATCCTTTTTTCAGTAATTTTCTTTGGCGTTTCATTTAAGACGAATTTTCGTTACGAAGAGAACACTAATGAATTGTTCATATTTTTATAAACTAATTTTATAATTTAACATTCTCTCTGTCTCTCTCTTTCTCTCTTTCTTTGTCTCTGTCTCTCTCTGTCTCTGTCTCTCTCTTTCTCTCTTTCTTTGTCTCTGTCTCTCTCTTTCTCTCTTTCTTTGTCTCTGTCTCTCTCTGTCTCTGTCTTTGTCTCTCTCTCTCTCTCTCTCTCTCTCTCTCTCTCTCTCTCTCTCTCTCTGTCTCTCTCTCTCTCTCTCTCTCTCTCTCTCTCTCTCTCTCTCTCTCTCTCTCTCTCTCTCTCTCTCTCTCTCTCTCTCTCTCTCTCTCTCTCTCTCTCTCTCTCTCTCTCTCTCTCTCTCTCTCTCTCTCTCTCTCTCTCTCTCTCTCTCTGTCTCTCTCTCTCTCTCTCTGTCTCTGTCTCTCTCTGTCTGTCTCTCTCTCTCTCTCTCTCTCTCTCTCTCTCTCTCTGTCTCTCTCTCTCTCTGTCTCTATCTCTCTCTGTCTCTCTCTCTCTCTCTGTCTCTCTCTGTCTCTCTCTCTCTCTGTCTCTCTCTCTCTCTGTCTCTCTCTCTCTCTGTCTCTCTCTCTCTCTGTCTCTCTCTCTCTCTGTCTCTCTCTCTGTCTCTGTCTGTCTGTCTCTCTCTCTCTCTCTCTCTCTCTCTCTCTCTCTCTATATATATATATATATATATATATATATATATATATATATATATATATATATATATATATATATATATATATATAAACAAAAATTACAAGTTCATCAGTATTACTACTCTCATCTAGTATTATTTTCCCCTCAATAATATATATATTGTGATGCAGTGGTGTCGCTGAAGCCGCCAGGTGGCGGCCGCCCTGCTGTCAGAACAGGGAAAGATTATTGAATTACCAGCAAACAAATACAATTGGCCGAACAAAAAATCTTTTGGTATGCTAGAGAAAACATCGACACGGTTTGTCAAGTGACCGGTTCGAGGACCGGACCTGGCATATTTGACAAGCATCCGCGTCGAGAGCTTATTTTGGAGGATAGTCGTGTGAATGGTGGACGGGTCGCTGTGGTCTATCCGGCTACTGGATTATGTTTAAAATTTAGCTACTGGGAACTAAAAGTTCCAAGTAGCACGGGCTATGGTGAGCCCGTGATGGACTTACCTGGCACAGGAGTGGGGCTGAAACTTCAGTCCCTACACGAACTCTTTAACACTTAGGATAGTGAGTGACAGGTTTAGGGGAGCAAGTGAAATGTCTGATGGAGAGTAAGGCGTCAGTCGAGGGTGTGAGACGGAAGGCTATCTAACAAGAAACTTTGAAACGGGTGGACGAAAAGTTTAAAACGATTGGGCAAATGAAAAACCAGAACGACATTAACAAACGACAAACTAACCATCGAGAAGACGGTGGTTAAGATGTCGATGCCGCCTTCTCCATCTTGTTGGAGAACTAATGTGGGAAGTGTGTAGGAAGGAATTTTTTTTATTCCGCAATATAGACGATTTAAGGACCTTGGATATTGGTCATTCTCAGATACGTTACTAGGATAGGGAGGACTTCTGCTCCACGGACACCAGAAATAGTTATGTTGTCCGGGACAAGAACATTTTTGTCCGTGGACATGAGTGGGACATATAGAAGATAGAATGCGCAATACATTGTCCGGAAATGAGATCAAGCCCACTTTCTGTCTCTCAGTCGGTGGAGACAATGTTTGCGAGGGATTCGAGCCAGGAGTTATTAGACAAATGTAGGAATAACGAAGGGGGTCCCGGTCTTAGACGATGCTCCCCCGAGGTTCAGTAACAAGTGGATCTCTAGAGCGATTCGTGCAAAACAACGCCACGAAAAATATAACTCGAATAACACAGTACCATTCACGAATAACCGGGATTCCTAAACTCACAAGATGACCATTTATCTGCGCGACGGGCTCATCTGAGTAGAGAAGCGTGGTACTTTGCGCAGACTCAAGGTAGACATTATACAAAAATTTAAACAAATAGTGGTGTTGGTGTAAATATTTCATTGACTACTCCGAGTACGCGTCTTGAACATATTTTGAAAATAAAAATCTTACCATCGCTGGTACAGAGAATGTGTGGTGGGAGGAACACCACCCAAAGGTCACTCCTTCCGCCTGGGGGAAAATCCACGACAAAGACTATTCTTCCTCCGTCAGGAAATTGATTCGAGTCTCCGTCAAGGAGAGTTTGTCTGTGGGTCGAGTCTGTAGCAGGTAGTGGAGGTTGTGTTTGCCAGGGTGTGTAGACAGGGACTACAAACCTGCAAACTACGTCTCCCAGACAGGGCCCTGTCTGGAAGACGCATTTGATAGTATTTTCTTGGCCACCACTTGGACGGTCTCGCTTCATGCAGGTCGGCGTTCAATCCCCAACCGTCCGAGTGATTGAGCATTATCCTTCCCTTCCCGTCCCATTCCAAATACTTATCCTGACCCTTTCCCAGTGCTATATAGTCGTAATGGCTTGGCGCTTTCCCGACAATTCCCTTCCCTTGGCCAGGGCGCTGGTAACTGACCCAACACACCTACACAACTTGTGGGAGTAGTTCTGTGTAGTTGGTTATTTGTGTACACAAGCGTTAAGCTATGTACTCGGCTGTATGTGTGTAATTACCTAAGTGTAGTTACAGGATGAGAGCTATGCTCGTGGTGTCCCGTCTTCCCAGTACTCTTTGTCGTATAATGTTTTGAAACTACTGACGGTTTTGGCCTCCACCAAAATCTTCCTGATGTGTGTGTGTGTGTGTGTGTGTGTGTGTGTGTGTGTGTGTGTGTGTGTGTGTGTGTGTGTGTGTGTGTGTGTGTAGAGTTAATACTGTTGTAACCATTTTAGTAAAAAAAAAAAATCGGAGGCTTCTGACACTAATAAAATAAATATCATAACCTGGAGAGATATGGGAATTTTCCCGCTGATTTTATTGCCGTTACTCATTCCCTGACAAATACACACTGGGCATCCCAGAGCTAATGCCAGTTGTTTGAGAACTGTGAGATAAAAGATGCAGCATCCCCCCGTCGATTCGTCTCGCATCATCTCCCAGTGTGTACACACACACACACACACACACACACACACACACACACACACACACACACACACAAACACACACACACACACACACACACACACACACACACACACACACACACACACACACACCGAACACAGTTGCCAGCTCCCGTGAGCCGCGGGAACTCCGTAACGAACACGTACAAAGATACATATATATGCACACGTACATATATATGCACACATAATCACCACTGTCAATAAGCTCTTTATTTAGCTCCGCCAAGCAGAGAGTTGTTGATATGTGTTCCAGCTTCCCCCCCCCCTCTCCCGGGGCTCCTGATGAAGCACATTATACATGCATATATAAATATATAATATATATATATATAATTTAAATTTGTCCAATTGCTTAAATATTTTGTGAATACTGTTTTGACTGAATTTAACAGTCTCCGTGGTGTAGTGGTAAGACACTCGCCTGGCGTTCCGCGAGCGCTTTGTCATGGGTTCGTATCCTGGCCGGGGGGGATTTACTGGGCGCAATTCCTTAACTGTAGCCTCTGTTTAACGCAACAGTAAAATGTGTTCTTGGATGAAAAAACGATTCTTCGCGGCGGGGGATCGTATTCCAGGGACCTGCCCGAAACGCTACGCGTACTAGTGGCTGTACAAGAATGTAACAACTCTTGTATATATCTCAAAAAAAAAAAAAATACGTTAAGGGGAACGTTTGTGTACGTTTGGGGGGTTATTTTGGGTCCATGTGTAGACAGTATGTAGTGTTTTCCTGAATAGCTATATAATATGTATACATAAATTAAAAGTAAACTAAATAATAAAGTCAAGAGACGTCTGAATTGATAGGCGAGTGCAAATGTTTACGGTGTTATTAAATTATAAATTATAATGGGGACTAAATGGGGCGACTATGGGTATTAAATGGGAACAAGAAGAGCAGCTGCAGCAGTTACAACTTTAGATATAATAAGAGCATGAGAACAGTCGCTGCAGCAGAGAGCAGATGTAACAGCAGGGAAAAACAGTAGGAATGGCGTCATTAGAGGAAGCAGCAGTAGCAGGGACAACAAGAACAGGAATAGCAGCAGGAGTAGCAGGAGGAACAGCAGCAGCAGCAGCAGCAGCACCAGCAGGAGCAGCAGCAGCAGGAGGAGGAACAGCATCAGCAGCAGCAGGAGCAGCATCAGCAGCACCAGCAGCTGCAACAGTAGTAGCAGCAGCAGCATCAGCAGCACCAGCAGCAGCAACAGTAGTAGCAGCAGCAGCATCAGCAGCACCAGCAGCAGCAACAGTAGTAGCAGCAGCAGCATCAGCAGCACCAGCAGCAGCAACAGTAGTAGCAGCAGCAGCATCAGCAGCACCAGCAGCAGCAACAGTAGTAGCAGCAGCAGCATCAGCAGCACCAGCAGCAGCAACAGTAGTAGCAGCAGCAGCATCAGCAGCACCAGCAGCAGCAACAGTAGTAGCAGCAGCAGCATCAGCAGCACCAGCAGCAGCAACAGTAGTAGCAGCAGCAGCATCAGCAGCAGCAGGAGCAGCAGCAGCAGCAGCAGCAGCAGGGGTGGAGGTAGGCGGAGTGCCACCAGACTCGCCCACACCAAGGTGCTTCAAGGGCTCGTGCGAGGAAGTGTTCCACTGCCCATCTTCTGGAACATTCCAGTTAAGATGAGCGTTAACTGAAAGAGTCTCAACAACAGCTCCAGCGCCCGCTACATTTGATGAGCGACTCATCAACGAGTGATGGCTTTAAAGGGAATATACACCAGGGGCCAGGATTCATCAACTGTGTACGTGTCATCCTACGGAACCTATACATCTTCCCTCACGTTTGTGGAGTTGTCTATAATAATAACCAGAGGTTGTTCAGGAGCAGGGGGGGGGGTTACATCAGTGCCCTGCTCCTGGCGTCACTCAGACAAGCATCTTCGAGTTCCTCGAGTTCGCTGTACTTCGAGTTCCTCGAGTTCGCTGTACTTCGAGTTCCTCGAGTTCGCTGTACTTCGAGTCCCTCTCCTACTCTTGAACAGTTTCATCGATGCTTCAACTCCAGTATCCAACTCTCGAAATCGTCAACAGGTAATCCACTGGCACTCCTCCAACCTGTCTTCGCCTTGGTGGGGTGGCCATTTGTCTTGGCCACGTAGACGCCTGTTCCAGCACCTGGCCACATCTCATCTTGCGGCTTGTCTGTACAAGCCAGGCTGACGCCGCAACCCTTCCAAGCACAGTCCTATTTCCCCCTGCTCGTAATTCCATAAAGATAGTTTCCATTAATTTAGACGGTAAATTGAAAGCTATAAGTCTGTCTACGTGCGGCTGGAAGACGGAGTGAGGCTGTGGTTGGCGCTCTTGGGTGTCTGGTGTAGCCAAATGTATCCAACGTCAGACACGGGGCCACGTGTCCGGAGGGGACACGTAGCCTGTGTGTCGAGGACCCGTGTCCCTTGGGGCCAGGAGCAGTAAGCTCTACACATATTCTTCTGAGAATTTCCTTGTCGTGACTTCTTGAAGAGATCTTTAGAACACCTTCAGGGACCTTGCACCTTCTGTGAAGACGTGCTCTTAAACGTTGACATATTTACACAGCAACCTGCTTCTGGGTTAAAAGGAATGTTGACGTTTTAAGCATTTAATATCATGATATTATTATCTCACAACAGCAAGGAGGCGAAGTAAGTGGGGATCGAACCCGTGTACTCGACATTGTCAGACACAATTACCACCCACTCATCCCATATCATTTTAAATGATATCGCATGTAGCAAGTATTGGTAGAATGTGGCAGATATATTCTTTCTGCCCTAAAACTTCGCGTTTTGTGCTATTGGAATACTGTCACTTTTTATACCCCCACACAAGCTCCTAACGCCTAAAATATTGTCACAACTTTTCAAATAAAAAAAAAAGCAAGGATTTGAGATCTCTTAAAAACACCTTATTTAAAAACTACACGTCTCAATACTCGTCTATCAGCATTATTCTGAATGAGGGGGGTGGAGGGGGGTAAGAATCTGTTCGCCTTGCCAAATGTATTATTCGAAAATCAAAATAAAATGAATAAATCAGATGTAAGGAAGGCGTCCTGCCAAATAATACCGGAGGCTCTGGACACAAAGGCAGCGGCGACCAGACGCCCTAATGAGCCTCGTATATCCAGAAAACTCTCTTCGTCCGGGCAGAAATTCGCCGATTATCTGTCTTGAATAGGAATAAGCAATCTGTCAGGTGGAGAAGGGAAGGGGCAAGAGAGGGGTTAGTGGGTGGAGGAGAGCTAGGGTGGTGCTTAGGACACCAGAGACCATTTGTGGTGGTTTGTTGAGGGTGGGAGGGGGGGGAAAAGGGGGGTGCTGATAAAAAAGGCAGGTAGTGTGGGCGTTCTGGAAGGGTCGTCGGTGTGGGCGTGCTGGATGGGCCGTCGGTGTGGGCGTGCTGGAAGAAAAAAGAGCAATGTGTCGTTTATATCTTGATCGTAGTCAAGAGAACGACGGGCTGCCGTGGACACCGCTGCACATAGGCCTATGTTAATTAAAAACAAAATTTTGACTAAACACTTTTGGTTAAGAAAAAGGTGACTAACACAAGCCTCGCGCTGTGTAGATGCCAGATTCTAATTAATTAATGAGGCGTCAAGATTTTAATTAGAAAGTGGGACTCATGAATGTCTAAACTCGACAAGATCTTGTGGAGCAGAGGAGCTGTAAGGTTGTGGTACAGAGGTGCTGTAAGGTTGTGGTGCAGAGGTGCTGTAAGGTTGTGGTGCAGAGGTGCTGTAAGGTTGTGGTGCAGAGGTGCTGTAAGGTTGTGGTGCAGAGGTGCTACACGTGTCCAATTGTAATTAGCAGGTATTATTACTGCGTCCCAGAAATACACAGCAAATGATTATATGCCCGTAGTCTCTTTGTATGGTCTGATTGTGTATCTCCCTCTCTCTCTCTCTCTCTCTCTCTCTCTCTCTCTCTCTCTCTCTCTCTCTCTCTCTCTCTCTCTCTCTCTCTCTCTCTCTCTCTCTCTCTCTCCCTTCCTCCCTCCCCTCTTTAAGGAACCTCACTCCTTGTCCTAACAGCAGCTCATCAAAATTTCGTTCCTTTTCTTTTCAGCGACAATTTGAGATTGCTTTAGAGCCGGAAACTCCCAACTTTTTTTAAGAAATAAGTCCCAAATCTGAAATGATTACAAGCATTCACTGGGGCTGTTTGTGTGACGGTGGAGGGACTTGGCTTAACAGAGGCAGACAGGCCGGCTGGATGCTCAAATGCTCTTGTAAGTCCCACAAGTCTTTTTATAGTTATGGGACTTGCTTGGTGGTGGGAGGAATTGGTCGGAGGATAGGGAGTTGGTTTAGAGGAATGGCGAGAGGAGAGATGGATAGGGGGGAAGGGATAGGGATAGACTCTGGTCAAGAAAGTGTGGTTTAAATGAACAAATCTACAAGGGCCGTGACGAGGATTGACCATGTCGTAGCTCAGTCGATTAAGGCAGCGTCTGGGATGCTCTCGGACGCAGGTTCGAATCCTCGTCACGGCCCTTGTGGATTTGTTCATTTGATGCATCACGGAATTGTGATTTCTGTGTGTAGTAAAGTGTGGTTTGGTATCTTTCTGAAGGGCGGAGAATGATCTGAATTGGAGAGGGACTGCTTGGGGCTAACTGCAGTCTAGCCGACAGTGTCGACTAGGCACTCTGTCGACACTCTGGTACTGCGAGTTCGGTCGCCTAACCACACACAACCACCAGTTGAGTAACATCACACAACTTTATGACGAATAATAAAAAGCCCATCGCAGTACGGGAAGCTATACACCCTTGCCAGCTTCGCCTCACGATAGGCACCAGCAGCTCTGATAGGCTCTGTTCCTGTTGAACCTCACTCAGATCACTGTCCTGAGCGCCTCGAGTATGTCATATATCGATCAGGGTGGCGTAGCTGGACTTGTCCTCATGGTCGACGTGGCGAACGATGATCTGCCAGGGATTGTTTCACTAGCTCAATCAATCCCCGGCAGTTAAGTTTTTAACTGCAATTCCCGACAATTAAGTTATTTCACACATAATTACGTTGTGATTTACTGCTCAGTATAGGTTATTATAGTTAGTAATAAGAGGGTAAAATTAAAGATTGCCTGTTGCTTTATTGGTGACAGTGTTATGACGGGATGTATTTCTGTGAGAGTGAGTCCTATGAGCTCAGCATGCTTGCAGCGGAAGCATAGTGGCTTGTGTGCTGCCGGTGAGATACCTATGCTGCTACATTGCACACAGAAATCACGATAACGTGATGCATCAAATGAGCTCGTAGCTCAGTCGATTAAGGCAGCGTCTGGGATGCTCCCGGACGCAGGTTCGAATCCTCGTCTCCGGCCCTTGTGGATTTGTTCATGTGTTGCTACACCTGATAAGGAATCCAGTTCTCTTGTTGTAAGAGGCCCTGTTTCTGTGACTTGGTTCCTGTCTGTCTCTGTCTATCCATCCTTCTCTCCCATTTTACAGTGATACAGATTTCCAATGTCACTTGCGCCGGTCGGAAGCGAAGTCCGTAACATTTTGACAGTCCGTCAAAGAGATTTCCACTGCTTTGGCCAAGCATTTCACTGCCAAGGAACCTCTACTGTTACTGACACGTCGCTCCTTTCTCGGTCCGTCATTGACACGTCTCCCGGAACCCGAGGAACGCAAATAAGAACGGTTTTTATGTCTCTTTAAGTCGATCGTTTGATGAGATGGAGTCGCCGGAAAATGGCCTCTAGGCGAAAAATCCGGCGCGAAGGCTTGTCGGCACGTGTCTTGACTGGCTATCACACACCAGCTTGGTGTTAGGCAGGGTTGGAGTCCTCAGGTGTGGGCGGGCTACGGTGCCTGGTGTGTGTGTGGGGTGGGCTACGGTGCCTGGTGTGTGTGGGGCGGGCTACGGTGCCTGGTGTGTGTGGGCGGGTTACGAACCCGTGTACGTGTAGAGTACCGCTGTGGACAACCATCAAAGAGCACTCCGACAACACACAGTGTATCAGTCTATCTCTTTAACAGTGCCAGGAGGCCCTGGTGTGTGTGTGTGTGTGTGTGTGTGTGTGTGTGTGTGTGTGTGTGTGTGTGTGTGTGTGTGTGTGTCACCTCAACCATGCAGACAGCGGTGTTGGTGTCCTCTGGGTGCCAACACTTGGCCCTGCTCTTGGCTCCCCTTCCCTGTCACCCTCTTGACTCTATACCAAGCGCCTCCGACGTTAGACTGAGGACTCTTCCTTGGACACGACATCTCATTTCTCTCATTTTTATCAGTTTTGTTTAAGAATTGTAATAATTCAATTGTTTTGGGTATGGAAACTAACTTTTAGTAGTGTGTGTGTATGTGTGTGTGTGTGTATAATATATATATATATATATATATATATATATATATATATATATATATATATATATATATATATATATATATATATAAATATATATATATGTCGTACCTAGTAGCCAGAACGCACTTCTCAGCCTACTATGCAAGGCCCAATTTGCCTAATAAGCCAAGTTTTCATGAATTAATTGTTGTTCGACTACCTAACCTACCTAACCTAACATAACCTAACTTTTTCGGCTACATAACCTAACCTAACCTATAAAGATAGGTTAGGTTAGGTTAGGTAGGGTTAGTTAGGTTCGGTCATATATCTACGTTAATTTTAACTCCAATAAAAAAAAATTGACATCATACATAATGAAATTGGTAGCTTTATCATTTCATAAGAAAAATTTTTTAGAAAATATATTCATTCAGGAAAACTTGGCTTATAAGGCAAATCGGGCCTTGCATAGTAGGCCGAGAAGTGCATTCTGGCTACTAGGTACGACATATATATATATATATATATATATATATATATATATATATATATATATATATATATATATATATATATATATAAACATGGAAGAAATTTATATATATATATATATAAATTTCTTCCATGTTTGTTTCATGTCCGTCTACGGTGTTCAGAAACCTTAATACATATCGAAAAACACTTTAGTAGTCAGGCTGCGAGTAGCCGCGTCCAATAGTCTAGTTGACCAGACCACCAACCAGGAGACTGGGCCGCAGGGACGTTGATCCTCGGACCACAGGGTATAAGGTATCAATCTATCTGCTACATCTCCTTATCTTCTAAGCCACTCCGCGTCCATCTCTCTCTCTTCTCATCTTCTTTTCCCTGTCTCATTTATCTGTTCCTTACCTACTCTCTCTCATTCCCCTCGTCTCCCCCTTACGACGTGTTTAGAAAAGTTGGCCGAAACAACTTTTAATTGCTATTATCGTCCTGTCGCTCAAGTCGTCACTTTACTACCTCGAACTGTCATGCCCTGCTACCTTCTTCTCCCCCTCCCATCCCCTCTCTACCTCTCTGTCGCACGCACCCGCACACACACACTACTCCCTCTCGCACACTACTCCCTCTCGCACACTACTCCCTCTCGCACACATACACGTCAATATAAGTGCGTAACCGGAGGTAGCAAGAGTCATTTATTGTGGTGTTTCTCTCTCTCTCTCTCTCTCTCTCTCTCTCTCTCTCTCTCTCTCTCTCTCTCTCTCTCTCTCTCTCTCTCTCTCTCTCTCTCTCTCTCTCTCTCTCTCACACACAGGTAAGCACCAGGATTACCTGTCCACGACACGGTCCGGGGTGTCTAGGGGGGGGGGGGGGGGGTAAAGGGGGGTGGGTAGTCTTGGTAGAGGTCTTGGAGTGCAGTAGATGAGATTAAAGAGGAAGAGAGCACGGATTGTAGGTGCACATACACACACACACACACACACACACACACACACACACACACACACACACACACACACACACACACACACACACACAGGGGGGGGGCCTCGTAGCCTGGTGGATAGCGCGCAGGATTCGTAATTCTGTGGCGCGGGTTCGATTCCCGCACGAGGCAGAAACAAATGGGCAAAGTTTCTTTCACCCTGAATGCCCCTGTTACCTTGCAGTAAATAGGTACCTGGGAGTTAGTCAGCTGTCACGGGCTGCTTCCTGATGTGTGTGTGTGTGTGTGTAAAAAATAATTAGTAGTTAATAACAGTTGATTGACAGTTGAGAGGCGGACCGAAAGAGCAGAGCTCAACCACCGCAAGCACAACTTGGTGAATAAACACATACAAACACACACCAGGGTTCCTGGCGGCTGAGTGGACAACGCTCGGCATTCGTAATCCTAGGAACCGGGGGAACGATCCCCGGCGATGGCGGAAACAAATGGGCACAGCTTCTTTCGCCCTGATGCCCTTGTTACCTAACAGTAAATATGTACCAAGGAGTTTGACAGCTGCTATGGGCTGATTCCTGGGAATATATATATTTGTGTATGTGTGTGTGTGTAATTTAATAATGCTCTCTGTCCTCAACAATGGTGCTAAAATAGTTTGATCGCATTTAAGTCTTGCCTGTAGACGCCTTCAAGCAATTAAACTTGGCGCTGCCTGAGAGAACTTGTGAGCTAAGAGATTAAAAATTAAACCAGACATCCGCGTCTCAGAGCTCCGAGCCTCTCTCTCTCCCTATCCCTGCCTCTCTGGTCTCCATCCCTGCCTCTCCACTCTCCATCTATCCCTTACCCTAACAGTATGAAGTAGGGAAATGCTTGTATATATGTATATATATATATATATATATATATATATATATATATATATATATATATATATATATATATATATATATTCACAGTTTCCAAGATGATCTTCAAGAATCTGCTGTTAGATGAACTCTTCACCATTCTAATTCTCTTTCATTAACAATACAGACTAAAGAAAAAAAAAGGAGACTTAAACAATAGAAATAGAAATATGAAGGCAAAATGTAGATGTGTGTATTGTAGCCAGTAGCACTTGTACCAGTAGGCTGTTGGAGGCTGCAGTTAGCATTGTTCTTTTATCTGCAACTGTCTTACCATAAGAGATCATTATATCACTGTCTTATGAGGTAGTGATAATGATATCGTTACTGAACTTATGATATCGTTACTGAACTTATGATATCGTTACTGAACTTATGATATCGTTACTGAACTTATGATATCGTTACTGAACTTATGATATCAACATTTATTCCACCTCACCTTCGTCTGGTACAAAGGAAACTAAAGCTCTGTTAATGAGAGAGAGAGAGAGAGAGAGAGGGAGAGAGAGAGGGAGAGAGAGAGGGAGAGAGAGAGAGAGACCCGAGGCAAATTCACTATTCCACTATATTCCCGTAACGGGGTATTCTTATCAGTGTCTTAAACACCGCTCAAGATGCTCGAATAGTAAATCTTAAATTTCTCATCTTAATTACTGTTGTGGTCGGGTTCTTGACCCTTGTGTTCTGTACAAGACTATGGGTAGACATAATAGGCATTACAATGTGTAATTACCCTTTTCAAGATTGTAATTGGCTTAGTTAAATAAAGTTGTTGGGGGGTTCCCCAAAAATATATGAACTAAATTGGTATTTTTAAGCGCATTTTTTTGGTATTTTTAATTTACATTTTTAAGTTTTTTTTAAGTTTGTTCAAAGTACGACTATATTTTGGACTTAGGTTGAGCTTCTCAAACTATCCGCTTTAAACACCCCATGAAAAATGAATGAAAAAAAATGGTCGCTGGAAATTATCTGTGGTCAAAGGTTCGAGGTTTATATATATATATATATATATATATATATATATATATATATATATATATATATATATATATATATATTAAATACAATATATATATTATTCAAGAGACATCTTAAATAATATGTATTGTATTTATCACATTTATTTTTTGCATTGTTGTTGTGTATAGCTATACTGGCTTAGCTCTTTGGTTTTGACAGCACGTGTGACAGGTGTGGAGCAGCAGATGTGTGTTGTGTGTGTGTGTGTGTGTGTGTACTCACCTAGTTGTGCTTGCGGGGGTTGAGCTCTGGCTCTTTGGTCCCGCCTCTCAACTGTCAATCAACAGGTGTACAGGTTCCTGAGTCTATCGGGCTCTATCATATCTACACTTGAAACTGTGTATGGAGTCGCCTCCACCACATCACTTCCTAATGCATTCCATTTGTCAACTACTCTGACACTAAAAAAGTTCTTTCTAATATCTCTGTGGCTCATTTGGGCACTCAGTTTCCACCTGTGTCCCCTAGTACGTGTTCCCCTTGTGTTATTGTAAACTAGTTAGCTGGTTTACGTGCCTTCGTTAAAGCAAAAGGTCTGGTCGTTCTAAATTACTTCTCTCTCAATGATTTAATGCCTAATGTAAAATTACAAGCACAGGGGGGGGATTAATTTAAATTCCTGAAGCAAAAAAAAAAATGTATTTCGCCTAGTTCAATGGAATAGTTTTATACTGGACAGTGCCGGGTTAATGACACCAGGCAGAGCCAGTGACCTGTGTCATTCACCTCCCACACCTTTCCTGTGTTATATTCACCTCTCACTTGCTTAAAATTATATTCACCTCTTAGAGGCATCTCTACACCTTGTGTCTGCTTCTTCCAGTCGAGCGAGAGGCCGGAGGGAAGGTTATCTTGAGGTTATCTTGAGATGAATTCGGGGCTTTAGTGTCCCCGCGGCCCGGTCCTCGACCAAGCCTTCACCCCCAGGTAGCAGCCCGTGACAGCTGACTAACACCAGGTACCTATTTTACTGCTAGGTAACAGGGGCATAGGGTGAAAGAAACTCTGCCCATTGTTTCTCGCCGGCGCTGTAGAAGCCTGTATCCGGTGACGTATATATGACGTATATGTTACGTCACCAGGAGAGGGCTGTAACCAGGAGAGAGAGTTCAAGTCTCTATCATGCCGGGTTCAGCCCGTGGGGGATGGGGGGCGGGGCGATATGGGTGGCCGGGGCAAAATGAATGACAGTGAGTGAATGAGTGACCAAGAGATGGGAAGGGGAGATCAGGAGAAAGCACCAAGTCATTACGACTATATAGCACAGGGAAGGGGTCAGGATAAGGATTTGGGATGGGACGGGGTGGGAAAGGAATGGTGCCCAACCACTTGGACGGTCGGGGATTGAACGCCGACCTGCATGAACGGAGACCTTCTACCCCCGTTAGCAAGTAACGGTGACAATAGGTCACAAGAGAGCCGTGTTATGGCTGTACATTTCTATCTTGTGTTCATTTTGACTGCTAAAGTTAAATTATGTCAATTATTATAAAAAATCAGACAAAAGTCTTCGTCATCATATTGTCATTGAGTTCCCGCTGAAGTGGGACGAATGTTTTCTAACAATAAAATTAAAATGAGGTTAGGTGAGATGAGGTAAGGATAGGGAAGGATAGAATAGACTTGGCTAGGAGAGAGGATAGGTTAGGATAGAATAGCTACTACAAGTAAGAGGCCAAGAAACTAATCCATCATATTACCTATAGACCAGAGCCACAACAATTGCACCTACTTAACGTAAGAACTGTCAACTTTGTTTTAGGGATACGTTCCCTGAAATAAGCTCTCTGCCAAATATCAGAAGCTGTAAAAATTGAGCTAAAAAAAAAATGTAATGCTTGCATTGAGCATGTAAAAATGCTCAATGCAAGCACCATATTCTGCAGCTGTGCGTGTATTGACTTGCTACGCTTGTGCCTCTGCTTGATTGAAGAATCAAATGCTGTATAAAAGAAATCGATAGTCTGCAAACAGTATTTTTGTCTACACAGATGAGTACAGGAACAGCCGACTGGTTGACTCCTGTTAGCAGGCTGAGAGCTTTTCCCTTCCCCATAGCACAGGGTAAGCCTTCACCCTCAAGATTCCCCTGGAACACGACCTGCCAATCGGTTAACAACCAGGTACCCAATTACTGCTGGGTGAACAGAGGCGTATAGTTAAGGATTGGCCCCCAGACTATATCCTCCCTGGCCAGGATTCGAACCCAGCTGCATCGCTCGGTTATGGTGTCGAATATGGGACTCTGTCGTATTTTGATACAGGAAATTGGGATACTGTACTTATTTATACGCAGGCCATTGGGGCACTGTATTTAAGCCTTGTTTAAATACAGGCTCTTCACGCATTGCTCTGTATGGGTACAGGCCCATGGGGCGGTGTCTTACATGGTTACAGGCCCATAGAGCGCTGCTCTACTCAGTTACAGACCACATAGAGCGCTGCTCTACTTGGTTACAGGCCACATAGAGCGCTGCTCTACATGGTTACAGGCTCATAGACCGCTGCCCTACTTGGATACAGGCCACATAGAGCGCTGCTCTACTTGGTTACAGGCCACATTGAGCGCTGCTCTACTTGGATACAGGCCACATAGAGCGCTGCTCTACTTGGATACAGGCCACATAGAGCGCTGCTCTACTTGGTTACAGGCCACATAGAGCGCTGCTCTACTTGGATACAGGCCACATAGAGCGCTGCTCTACTTGGATACAGACCACATAGAGCGCTGCTCTACTTGGATACAGACCACATAGAGCGATGCACTCTTTAGATGCAAGCCCATGGTGAACCTCTCGGTTAGGATACAAGCCTTCAATCACTGCTCTTATTTTAATACTGCCTTCAAATAAGGCAGTATTAATATAAGGTCTTAAATACAGACCTTAGAAGTGCTGTCCCTTTTTTGAGTCAGGCGTGTGTGGCGCTGCCCAATTTTTGATGGCACCATTACGTCTCTCAAACGGCAGTTGTATATTTCTAATGTCGAATATAAAATTGAACAATGGATTGATTTTCCAATGATATATCGTGGTGGAAATATGTGGTCTGTCCCTCCATTTCCTCCCCTCCGGATATTGAAAGAAATTCTTGGTAAGGATCTCGTGAAATTTTAACATAGATATGTTATTATCGAAGAGATGGTATTTTTCATATTGGAGCTCTGTCGTTTATTTTCTGTGATAGGTTTCTGTCGCGTTGGACTTGTGTTGGACTGTCGCGTTGGACTGTCGCGTTGGACTGTCGTATTGGACTGTCGCGTTGATTCATCAAGGACGTCGCAGCCCTTCGAGGTCATCAACTGTTCACTTTTGAGGTTTTTTTTACTGTTTTAAAGTGAAAATGAAGTACAATTTGTCTTAACACACAATCACTGTTAGGGTGTCGTGTAGACTAAATCACTTAACTTTTTCAAGTAGTTACGCCACCTTCTTTCCCAGCTGTTAAGATCTAACGATGCTCTCTTGACCTGCAATCACCTGACTGAACCAGGGTCCTCCCAAATGGCCCTGTAGATGACTTACATCAATTTAAACTGCCCAAGTCTCTGCTTTAAACCTACTGTACGCTACAACTGCGGTCCGCATCAGCAGGATATCACCTAGAACTACACTAGTGGCGATAGCATGATTGGGTTATCTTGAGGTTATCTTGCGATGATTTCGGGGCTTTAGTGCCCCGCGGCCCGGTCCTCGACCAGGCCTCCACCCCCAGGAAGCAGCCCGTGACAGCTGACTTAACTCCCAGGTACCTATTTACTGCTAGGTAACAGGGGCATTCAGGGTGAAAGAAACTTTGCCCATTTGTTTCTGCCTCGTGCGGGAATTGAACCCGCGCCACAGAATTACGAGTCCTGCGCGCTATCCACCAGGCTACGAGGCCCCACTCTTAGTCATTGTAAACTCTTAGTACTGGGTAAATTGGGTACTCTTAGTCATTGTAAACTAACATCTTACGATAGTGTATGTAAAAATTATTAGGTTTATTAAAGTCTAGAGGTCTATAAATCAAGGGTCAGTCGGGGTAATTTTAGGCCATTGAGGTTTATTCATATGGGGTCATAAGTATGATAGATGTCGTGAACATGTCTAGTTCACCTGGGTTATGTAGGTTACTGGCGAGCCCCGCCGTGGCTGGCTAGTGGGAAAAGGGTGGTTCAAAGGCCAGGAGGGTTCAGAATGCCTTTATGCAAGCATTCCTATACATCTTTCTTTAAATTTGGCGGCTTTGCTTCCATTTAAGAATAGCCTAGAGTTATGTCTTGCGGATACACACAGCACACAACACGCGTCTCTCTCTCTCTCTCTCTCTCTCTCTCTCTCTCTCTCTCTCTCTCTCTCTCTCTCTCTCTCTCTCTCTCTCTCTCTCTCTCTCTCTCCACGCGATGATTCCCGGAATACAACAAAAATATTGAGATTTACCAGACCAAGTGAGACGCCATTTGCATACCAGAGTTACTGGATGTCGAGTAGCGTAAAGTTCACTGTATCTTGGCCACTCACCGCGCCCTCCTCTGCATTATTTACCACCAACAGCCTCGTGTGCCCACCAGATACACAGTGGCCATAGTGAGCACCACAGTGGCCATAGTGAGCACCACAGTGGCCATAGTCACTCCCACAGTGGCCATAGTCCCTCCCACAGTGGCCATAGTCACCCCCACAGTGGCCCGGGTTGCTAAAGTGTGGCAGAAACAATAGCCAGTCGAGCAGCAACTCGGTAAAAAGTGCTAACTCGGGCATGCTTCCTGGGGGTCGAGTGCATATACATCAATAATTCAGCGGGAGACTTGCCGACCCAGGCTGGGGGCTTCATCCCCCCCCACACCTCCCCCTTCCCCTGACTCCCTTCTCCCCCCCCCCCCACCCTTCCTGGGGTGCCAATCACCTGGTTCGTTCTCCCTCTGGAAAGTATTTTTGAACCAAATTTGGGAAATCAAAAAGATTAGAGGGGTATTTATTGTGTAAGTTGGTATAGTGATGACGGAGAGTGATGGTGGGATGGTGAACACTGTACGTTGATGGTGAGGACGGCTTTTAGTAAGGTCAGGTCATGCAGATTGTATGCTAGCCCACCTCTCTCTCTATCTCTCTCTCTCTCTCTTCCTCATCCTCCTCCACTCTCCCCCCCTTCCTTTTTTTATGTCACACGAAGGGACACTATTCGAACCATCACTCGACATTCAACAGATCAATAACCATACCTGACCCGCCTCTGTCGTGCATTGTATTTAGAACCTTTTCCTGTAGTTGACCTTTAAAACACGGCCCATTTTTTCACCATCTCCGTTTTCCATGCAAAGCTTTACGTCAACCGAGAGGAGAGGTGATGGGTAAAGTGAGGAGGGGGAGGGGGGAGGAAGAATTTTTGATAGCATGAGGGAAAGGGAAGGTGGGGGGGGGGGTTAGGGGAGGGGGGTAGGGAAGGTACTTGCCTAAACCTGAATGCGAAGAAGTGAGATCTAGCTCCTTAGCTCCGTCTGCTGAACTTGGCCTACCTGTGGCGTTATAATTAAATTTTCTTAGCGTTTGCATTCTTACCAACGGTATTGACATTCTGACCAACGGTATTGGCATTCTGACCAACAGTATTTACATTCTGACCAACGGTATTGACATTCTGACCGACGGTAGAGTGTGCGGGTTCTTCATATATTTCTTCGACTCGTTCGACTTTTTCCAGCTTCCGCCTATGTCCTTTTGCCAGGACATTACAACCAGGGAGGTTATAATACAACCTCCCTGGTTGTATTATACAGTTGCTCGCATGTGCCCGTTCACAAGTTGCTCGCATGTGCTAGTGCCAAGAGTAATTTCACAAAAGTCTACGGTCGGCACACCCCACGTTTGACTACGTGATGCCGTTATCCCTGGCCCCAGTGGGCATATGCTGTGCTTTGCTGCCAACGACAAGCATCACTTTGTGAGTATATTCCATCACATTCAATAGTATATTGTGTATTATGTACATAAAAAAAAAAGAATTGCGTTTCACGTAACTAAATATTGCAAGTAGTGTAAATAAAATATATAAATTTTTAAGCCATCTATGCTTTCGAAAAATATTTAGTTTTGTCTGAATATTCCAGTGTTCACTTGTGTGTGTATATATATATATATATATATATATATATATATATATATATATATATATATATATATATATATATATATATATATATATATATAAATATATTATAATATTGTGAGTATACACACGGGGGCCTGACAGCTGAGTTTACAGCGCGCGGTATTCGTAATCTTAGGGTTTTTTTCAGCCTGATGCCCCTGTTTACCTAGCAGTAAATAGGTACCTGGGAGTTAGACTGCTACGGGCTGCTTCCTATGTGTGTGTGTGTGTGTGTGTGTGAGAGAGAGAGAGAGAGAGAGAGTAATGTCCTTCCTCTGATACCAGTGAAACATTTTTCGGAAAAAATAATGCAATTTGGTAAGATGACTGTTATGGGAGAAGGTCGTGATATGATTGGATTTTGGTGAGGTTGGGGCTGCTCATCGATAGGTAATTTGCATACCGAATCGTATCCCACACAGGCTGAATGAGAACGAGTTACCAGCGCTCGCATGACGAGTGGCTTAAGTTAATGTGTGGGGAAGTATGCCTCCCACTCTCCCATAGATGGTACTGAAAGTGGGGATTGGAAGATAATTTCATCACCTCTCCCTTCCCCTACTCCTACATTCCCCCCCCCCCCCACTACCCCTACTTTCCCCCTTCCATTCCCCCCTCCCCCCCTCCCCCCATCACTTCCCCCTCACTTGCTTGCTCATACTCATTACTCACTATCATCCCCGGCCAGGATAATTGATTATATTTGATAGGCCAAAGTTCATCGTTAATTGCCCCTGGCAAGTTATTTTGATTTAGTTTAGTTTAATTCTATCAGTGTTGCCACACACAGTGGTCAAGGTTGCCATTAAAGCACTGACTCATAATGTATCTCATACTATTGCCAGATTTAAACCTCGACACATGGCATTCGATTCAACCTCGCCAGAGCAAAGTACTGTATTTCCTATGTCAACTTTTGTATGGCACCAGGCACTGTTGCCAGGCTCCATGTCGTTATTATATGGCAAATTGAGGCTATATATATCTGTGCCATTAAATGAGGGGGGGGGGGAATATTAAGGGCCGAATGATAGAGCGTTGTAACAAGCTTGTTTGCGAGAGGTGGTTTCTGTCGTGTGTGTGTGTGTGTGTGTGTGTGTGTGTGTGTGTGTGTGTGTGTGGATACATACACACACACACACACACACACACACACACACACACACACACACACACACACACACACACACACGCCATATCCCTGTAGATGGCGTGTGTGTGTGTGTATATGTGTGTGTTGAGCTTATAGCTTAGATTTTAGCTGGGCCTCAAACCTATAGCTGACCTACAGTGTAGCTGTGTTACCTTGGGTCAGGGGAGGGGGACAGTCGTAATGAATTGATCGGATGAGGTCGTTACGACATCTCTGGGTCGTATCCGAAGCGTACGTCGTATATCCGTCTGTCTATTCACCTATACCAAAATGAAGCCTCAACGAGTGACAGGTGACAGAGACTGAGAGCGGACTGAACCATAATAAGTTACGTGGATGACTTAAACTGAGTGCAAAGACTCTTAACTTCCCCCTCGCTAAGTTCTCGCACTTAAGTTGCCCGTGTAATGACTTAATGTACTCGTGTACATTAGGATCAGAACTTGGATCCTAAATGACGTTTGACATTGTAGTGTAGAGTCATTAAGTGCCATTAGGCGCTAATGACGTGTGGTAATTCACGTTGCTAATGAGTATATTGTAGTACAAAGGACCATGGAACACAGGGCCTAATGTCACTTAATGAATTTCCGTTGCTAATGTCCAGATTGTAATGCCAAAGGGTGGGGGGGGGGGCGCCTGACAGCTGGGTGGAC